>NW_015505279.1:1426459-1430767 GCF_001515645.1 Sinocyclocheilus grahami | reverse complement strand
AGGTATGCTATCCCTCGATAACAACCGGTAAAAGCTAGTAACACAGGCTCATCCGGGTAACAGCAGTCGGCGCTGTACTCTTGCTTGAACTATTTTTTCTTGGTGGAAGCTTTGCGTCTGTTTAGCTAATAAAATATTAAAACTCGATTCAAAATGGTGTACAATTATTTAATTATGTCATCCTGGTATCGCGGACTCGCTCTCGTTTCATACAAACGCAGCTGCTGCCATTTTTGCTACGATTGTTTTGTACGCTGTAATGGATTATAAGAGAATTAACAAGATTTGAAAACATTTTCGTCTTAATTCTTTTATTGCCTTAATTATTTTTGTGGTGAAATGTTGTGTAATAAGTGGTGGGACTGCACCGTTTCCCTTAAATGCCCGTCTAGTTTGAGTTTGCCGCTTGCTCGCAACTGCTGTCTTCACGGAAGCTTTGCGTTCAGATATTTCAACTCAAATCAATATCTCACGTCTAATTATTTACTTATGTGGCAAGTAGCCGTGTAATAAGCGGTATAATGTACATCCAGCCGGTTGTTATCTCAGAATAGACCCCTTCAGGCTAATATAAGATATTCTGATATCCTGATCACCCTGTCGGGGTTTATTCTGAGATGACAACCAGCTGGATGTACATTATCCCTTACATAATAAATGTATACATTTTTTTTTGTTAAATTTTTTTTTTACACACTCAAATTTAACCAATTTCGATCAATCAGAATACTATAGACTTTTACCAGTCAAATTTTATGAGTATAAAAACAAAAGCATCTGACATGGCATTTATATTTATTTACACAGGCACACGTTATTAAAAAAAAAAAAAAAAAAAAAAAAAGCTTGTTACATGGTAGGGCTGCATTTTTGTGACATTATTGTCTGTCATTACTCTTGATGTTGTAGTAATGATTTCTAATGTTGATTATACTAGAGTACATTCAAGTAGCCGTGTAATAAGCGGTATAATGTACATCCAGCCGGTTGTTATCTCAGAATAGACCCCTTCAGGCTAATATAAGATATTCTGATATCCTGATCACCCTGTCGGGGTTTATTCTGAGATAACAACCAGCTGGATGAACATTATCCCTTACATATTAAATGTATAAATTTTTTTTTTTTTTTTTTTTACACACTCAAATTTAACCAATTTCGATCAATCAGAATACTATAGACTTTTACCAGTCAAATTTTATGAGTATAAAAACAAAAGCATCTGACATGGCATTTATATTTATTTACACAGGCACACGTTATTAAAAAAAAAAAAAAAAAAAAAAAAGCTTGTTACATGGTAGGGCTGCATTTTTGTGACATTATTGTCTGTCATTACTCTTGATGTTGTAGTAATGATTTCTAATGTTGATTATACTAGAGTACATTAGGCTTGCCGCGATAGACGTTGCTGACGGTGATACCGGTGTTAAGCCGCAACACTGGTTACGTCACTTGCCCACCGCGGCACCGACCCCCACCGTCGTTCAGATTTTTTATAGAAATAAACATAATTTAGTTCAGTAAAAGAACAGACACTACAATTAAAAACTGAACGCGGCTGCTCAATGCAGCGTGCCGAACGACAGTCGCATCACAGATCAGATTTCATTTCTCCAGCGAGGAGAGTGAGTCGAGAAGAGTGGGGTGAGGCGAGACAGACGAGACGATCGCGGATGATTTAGTTTCGAAACGAGATGCAAACGCGCCTGTTTGGCAATATTTTGGATTTTGAAAAGCCTGTTGACTTTTGCCGTTTATCTAAGGTGATTTTGGACGTTTTTTTAAACATTTGTTTCTTATTTAATTGGTTCCACATTGTTTGCAGATTTTTACTTTATTTAAACTGTCGTTTATTTATTTTTTTTACATCAAGGTGTATATGCCGTGCCTCCAAGCTTTCTTACTCGTTTTGCTAATAAACATTCTACGTTTCTTATTTATTTGGTTATGTATTATACATGTTTACTTCGCCTATTTCCAGTTTTGTATACCTATTTAAACTTTATGTAAGTTATTTGTCATTTTATATTAGGCGTAACCTGCCCTATAGCATGGTGTATTTGCATTCGTTTTGTTAATAAAAGTTCTATGTTTTATATATAGGCTAAAGTGAGTTTGATGTTGTATTTTGTTGTTGCGTTCAAGCAATTGATGCCGAACTGCCGCTAATTCGAAAGTGAAAGTAAAATGTGCACGGCGCTTTTAAACTATTTAAAAGCGAGGAAAAGAGAGGAAATTCAAACGAACAATTGCTTTACGCTGAATTGCCGCTATTTGAAAATGAAAGTAAAATGCGCACGCAGCTTTTACCAGCTATTTAAAAGCGAAGGAAAGCGAGGAAAAGAGGGAACGCCCCTGACCCCACGGTGATACCGGTATTATCGGTGTTGTCACACGTCGATTAACCGGTGGGAAAATTCCCTCTCCGTCACAACCCTAGAGTACATAATAGAATACATAAACATTTTTGTGTTTGGGGAAACATCATGTCACATTCTGGCTACACAGACAAAACAAGCTGAGAACCGTTTGTGAATTCATTTTTATTGCTTTTTTACACATTCAAAAATCAAGGCCAAATCGGTTATCTTAGTAGCGTGAAAAACACAATGGTTATTCAAGACTAGGAAACAATTATATACAGAAAGCTTGCAAAGAATGTCCGCTATCACTGAAGCAGCCAATGATCTGAGTTCTGCGCTCTTGCAAAAAAAATCCTGTTATAGACATCGAAGCCGTTTACACTGCAAAATAAATCTGCTTCCATTTGTATCTGAACTTTGTTTGTGAAGAATTCACGAGAGTGCAGAACGTTTTTTTTTCACAGTTGACTAAACGCCTCTGATTGCCCATTACTTCATAACTCAACAGAAACATGTGATTGGTTATAATGCTCAATGCTGCAAAAACTGCATAAAAAGAAATCTGATGCAATGTGAGCCGAAAAATCAGCATTTTCAGATCAAGTTTTGAATTCATGTTGACATTATCTTACTCGTGACATCCGTGTTCCCTTATCTTAAAATCGGGGGACGTTTTTGTTCATTTTTGTGGTGTACTGTCCCTGCTCAGTAGTCATTTATTTGTGGATTTAAGATTATTTGCCTGTTCATTTCTTTATAGAGAAAATGGTTTTCATTTCCTGCTGTAAGCTCTTGTTTTTTTTTCTGTTCCATAGTCGAGGAAAGCCTCTGTATTTATGTGAGGAGCGATACCGCGTTCTGGAGCAGCAGTGGGTCTCGCACACCTTCGACCATATCAACAAGCGCTGGGGTCCCCATTACAATGGACTTTAACAGTACAGCCCATAACCTGGAGAGGACAGGTCACATGATGCCAGTGCCAGCCTCTGGGACATCCTCTGATGATTTCTATCGTGTAATATAAAGAAAACCTGCATTGAGTTGGCCACAGCCTGGGTTCATGTGAAGTTTAGTGTACAATCAAGCCTATTGACTAACAGCGTGTGTGTGTGTGTGTGTGTGTGTGTGTGTGTGTGTGTGAGAGTGTGTTCAAAAGTGATTTTTCGTGTGGATTTATAGGGGGAGAATTTTGTTTTGTCCCAGCAAGCTCAAAGTGAAAGCAC
This sequence comes from Sinocyclocheilus grahami, assembly GCF_001515645.1. Taxonomy (NCBI): domain Eukaryota; kingdom Metazoa; phylum Chordata; class Actinopteri; order Cypriniformes; family Cyprinidae; genus Sinocyclocheilus; species Sinocyclocheilus grahami. The sequence goes on along the minus strand of NW_015505279.1, from coordinate 1,427,178 downwards.
ACTGAGTGAATCTGTGTCTAGTCTGTTGGACGCACAAGTGGAATAATACTCCCGTTCTGTAATGTTTGGAAAACTGAAATAGTTTTTGAGGAGAGAGATTCTTGAGGAAAAAAAACAAAACAAAAAATTTGACCAATGTCAAACAAATCATGTATAGATATCAGAATTAATATCAAAACCTTGAATGCTAAAAGGTACCAAGACTCTCAACATATCCACCCACCACCCCATGACCACATCATGCTATTTGAGCTGAAACGCATCTCATAAGACTGACTGTGGGGTCTAAAGCAGGGTATGAGACGAAATATCAACCGATTAGAGCTAAAGTGAGATTTCTCTCTGACTCGAGGTGTAGTTGCTGTCATCCTCAGGAATTTTATTTTATAATTTCTTTTTTTGTTTTGCTTGTAGTCTCAGATAAAATATTTTAATATTTAAGAAGTGCTGCTATTCATTGTTTGAATAAAGTAAATTATACCTTTGAAAATATATTTTTACCATTTTTTATTTTTTTTCCCCCTAATTAAGGCTGTGTTTTTGATGGTGGTTGGGTGGTCTGTTTAGTTTATTAAAATATTCCCCTGCAACCTTGTAGCACATTATATTTAATGGCTAGAGACAGAGCTAGTCTTTATATAATGATATGTGGCCCTTTCCCTGAGATAAAGGTCAACTAAAAATATATAAAACTTAATGCAAAAAAAAAAAAAAAAAAA
>NW_015505279.1:1425977-1426286 GCF_001515645.1 Sinocyclocheilus grahami | reverse complement strand
CAATAAAAAATATAAAAAAATTAATGAAAAAAAAAAAAAAAAAAAATGTATTAAGAAAATTAAGTTGGTTTTAGAATAAAGATCATTTGTATACTTTTCACCACTAACACAATTTGCCCCAAATTCGTATTACTGCAAACCATCTTAATGTGTTTTTCCCCTCAGTAGGTTCTTTTTTTTTTTTCCTTTTTTTTTTTTTTAAGCTGTAAAGAGGGGGCAGATTTTTAATTTGTCTGGAAAATAATGCAATACAATTATGGTTCTAAAAATCTGCTTCCTTTTTTTTTGCTGCAAAATATAATTTCTTAA
>NW_015505279.1:1408223-1424977 GCF_001515645.1 Sinocyclocheilus grahami | reverse complement strand
TTTTTTTTTTTTCCTTTTTTTTTTTTTAAGCTGTAAAGAGTGGGCAGATGTTTAATTTGTCTGGAAAATAATGCAATACAATTATGGTTCTAAAAATCTGCTTCCTTTTTTATTGCTGCAAAATATAATTTCTTAATTCTTTATTTTGATTATGGGTAAAATAGTGATCTGTGAATATTGACAGATTCCTGAGATTCACCGAACTATAGCCAAACTAATCTTGCCACACACCCACCAAGTCAGCTGTCACTCAAAGTTTTGATTGTCTTTCCCATATTCTAATTAAATGATCATTTCTGGACTGGTGTCCGATGGTCCATAGGGGGCAGTGTTTGCCATTACACTGAGCTCTTGTTCAGAGAGTCTCATCATACAGATTCTCAGAGCCATTTGATGGCTGTTCTGGTGGTCTGTTGGTAGCAATTGGCCACCAGAGTCCAATTTCTCCTCCTCTAGGATTTTGCAGGTAGTTTTCTGTTGTTTAAAGAGATTATTATTTGTGTTGTTGTGATATTTTGATGCACACACAATTCAATATCTTGAATTCCTGATCTGAAGTGTTCCTGAGAAAAGGGGTTGTCACTTTGTTCTACAGCTTTGAACTCGGCCAGATTGTGTATAGATTTTTTTTTTTTATGCAAAAGAATCAGACCAAAAAAAAAGGAAAAGAAAAGATCAGTTTTAATGTTATCAAAAAGTAAAAAAATAAATTAAAAAAGACAGGGGAAAAAAGAAGAAACTTTACTAAAGATGGGAACTTTACACAAGTAGACATTTAGCGAAGGCTAGTTTTCCAGGCCATAAATGTGGTGTTCCTCAAAGCTCTGTCCTCGGACCATCATTGGTTGTGTAATCTGTAACTGTGGAGAGGGCATTATGTATGCACAAGTTAATTATTTGAAAATGCATTAAACTGGATCACATCAAATTGAATATTGTACCCCAGTGCAGTGATGGACATGTATGGTATGGCACACACTTTCTTTATTTTATGCAGCTCCTATGGTGGTTTAATTTTAGTACTCCCTCTTTTCATCCTTGTCCCCTTAAAAATTAAGATCAAGCTTCACGTTAACATAAAATGACCCCAGTCTAAACCTTACAGTGATTTGCCTTGCGTGACCACATTGAGAGTTATTGGGGGGAGTAAAATATTGTCCCATCCTATTTGTATTAATTGTATATAGAAATGTAATACACAAATTTAGATGCAGTTTGCAGTTCATTTTCCCATCTGATGTTTTGTATGTCTATTTTGGTTGTGCGTCACAATCAAATTAATGGCATCAGTGGAGTCATTGTAATAATAATATTAAGTGCTATTATAGTGATACATGCAACATCCGGCTATATTGAGGGCATTTTGCCTTTTGTTTGCTTCTTACTGAAGACAGGTGCACCCCCAACACAACACACACATATACACATATTCAGACATTTAAGCACTGATTAAAAAAAAAAAAGAAGCATGTTTGATTTGTATTGATCAGTTTGATTGGTAAGTATTGATTATCATTGCCGCAATAATGCCATGCTGGAGGGAGGATGTTTTCAGTGCACTTGAAGTTTGCTGCTTTTCTTTATTTTGTCTTGATTTCTTGCATGCTGCTGTTTTTGTTTTGTCTTTGAGTTCTTTTCTCTCCTTCCCCACTTTGTATAGACAGACAGTTGTGCTAAGTGTGATGGGTAGATAATGCTGGTGTGTTCTCCTGCGGTGAATGCTTGTCAGGCAGGCAGTAATACAGTACATTACTGTAGGTGCTGATTCAGACTTTATGATGTCATCTCAGAAAGGGTGACTTTTAATGACATTTAATGCAAAATGTAACATATGTGAATAAAATACACCGATGCTCTGATATGCCTTTGTGTGTTTTTTGTTCTGTCCCCCCCCCCTACCCCCCCTTGTTTTTCTAAACATTTAATCCAGAAATGTTTTTACATTTGTGCAATCCACATATTGAAATAAAAATGTGCTCTCTCCAGCTGGTTATGCTAACATGTTTATTAAGATATTAAATATAATGTATTTATTTAGTTAGTAACACTTTAGATTAGGGGACACTTATAGAAAGGGTGACTTTTAATGACATTTAATGCAAAATGTAACATATGTGAATAAAATACACCGATGCTCTGATATGCCTTTGTGTGTTTTTTGTTCTGTCCCCCCCCCCCACCCCCCTTGTTTTTCTAAACATTTAATCCAGAAATGTTTTTACATTTGTGCAATCCACATATTGAAATAAAAATGTGCTCTCTCCAGCTGGTTATGCTAACATGTTTATTAAGATATTAAAATGTATTTATTTAGTTAGTAACACTTTAGATTAGGGGACACTTATTAGCATGCATATTTGCATGATTGGGTGATTATTAGTACTTATAAAGCACATATTTCAATCCCTTATTCTGCATGATATGTTCTAGATCCCTAATCCGACCCCATAACTAAGCATAACCACTACAAACAACTATCTTACTATTAAGCAAATTATGAGTTTATTGAGGGAAAACTATTATATTTATAGTTAATAGTGAACATGAGTTCACTAATCTAAAGTTTTAGATTATTATTTAGATTATTAAAGTTTAAGATATAGACTATTTATTTATTCATTAGTTCATGCATTGATTGTTTCATTCATTCATTCATACACACCACGGGGGTGGTTAAATATATAAATATGCAATAATTTTCAGGGAAACGCAGAGGAAGTAGTTCCAGGTCTGTCGACCATATTACATGTCCATATCACTTCGCCAAATTATTTCAAGTTCCATACCTTACAGCCTACAGTCGATGAGCCAAAATTCACAAATAAGCAAACGAATGAATGCCAAACAATTTACATGTTTTTCTTTTACTATACATGGATAATAAAATGCTTTCTCCTGCTCTCTCTTTCATGCACACTTCTTGACAGCGCCGCGCTACCCTGCGATCGACTTTATAGATTAAATAGTTTGCAAGAATCGTAACTGAAAAGCTGAGGTGGTAACGTCGCTGTTTTTGATGCAGTTAAACTTACAGATTCGCTATTAGTACAGACGCTCCAGTTTAGAGACGCACGGGTAGGCTAATTCACACGCTTAATGTCCCTCTCATACCTGCATACCAACGGCTCAAGTCTATATGTATGTAGTCAATATGTTTTTAGTTGTGGTAACAGTGATTTAATATAAGAGGAATAATTGACTCTGGTCCATCGAATTATTGAAAAACGCTTCGCGTCGAGGGCGCATTTGCATTATGCCTTATTATTAATATGCCTAGGCTATATATTACCATTCAGAAATGTTTTGTCAATGTAAAGAAATTAATACTTTTATTAAGCGAGAGTACAACAACAGTGTAGGGACACTGTTTATTTATTTATTTTATTTAAACACACAGACACTGGCAGCATGGTGTTTTATTTAAATAAATGGAGCATTTAGGTAGATATAAAAAAATAGGCAAATTTAAACATTATTAATTATAGTTTCAGAGTTCAAGTTGTGGGGATACATATCATGCATTTATTTTAATGTCATTGTCTAAATGTGAGCTGTGTGTCATTTGCAGACGCTGCCATTGAATTTCTCTTGTTATATTGCTTGGTTGTTAAAATTACTAATCTGCGAGTATAGCAGCAGTTCATTTTGCTGATGTCTGGTAACTGACCGCATCATATTGAGTCTTGTCTTTTCTCATGAGGGTTCTTTGTGGCCACTAGAGGCTCAGTTTATCTAGGCCGAGAGAGAACATCATGACCCTTTCTGTACCAATTAGTTACAGCAGATCATATGAATTCTGCAAACGTTAACACAGAACATATCAATCTGTTTTCTGATTTATTGTTTGTTAAAGCCAAACACATTCACAACCGTGCTATAATTGATCAGACAACAGACACAGCATTAGATTCGCTGCATTAGACTCAGCGGTTGCTAAACGAGTGCACCATTCATCTGTCTAATGGCTCAATCTTCAATGATGTTGTGCTGCGGCCCAGAAACCAAACCCTGTAAACATGTTTGTGCGCTGAATGGAAAGTGGGTTGGCAACACAATAGCTGCCTGGATGACACACTGACCAATACACCGCCTACATTGTGCATGACGTCGTAGCGTATTAGCTTAGCAAACAAATTTCTGTTTATGCAGGTTTTATCTGCTGTGAATATTTTGAATGCCGCATGCATTCCAGCAACTACCGTAGGTATTATCATCATCTGAAATAGGTTGTTATTTGTTATTTTTAAGGACCATTAAGTTTTGCATTTTGACCCCAAAGTCCGTCTTCAAAAATTCTGCATTGCATTTAAAATGATTGCCTTTTGTATGATTTAACCCATCATCCAGCTGTTTGTAAGTGTTAAATTGCACCCGTGCTTGTGCTAGGACTGGTCGTGTGTGCACACTGCTTCCTCTCTGAAGCGCTCACACAGGAACTTATCAAATTCTAGTGAATTATTAACCTCAGGACAGCTAGGAAGGTTTGAAAATCACTTTGGATATGTCAGAAACCGGCTATGGCAGGTAGGTCTTCTCTAAATGTTTGTTTTAACTGGTTGAAAAAAGAAATTAGAATGTCAAAATAGCCATTAGTGCAGTACAAGGCCACAAAGAAACACCGGTGGACATGATTACAGGTGATGTGCTGAGTGATCCTGGGCGCTGCGATAGGTTATTTGATAATCCACAGAACAGCATCTACACCGCTTGAGTATAGTGTACGCTTACCATCAGATTGAACAGCTCTGTTATTTTTAGTATGATTCTTTAATATTCTTACAGGAAATGCCAATGGAAGAACCAATGCGGTCCAAAGCAGGTAAGAAACATCTTCTCGAGCATTTTAGAGAAATCATTTTTTAATTGATTTCAAGACAACTTAAATGGAAAAGTGAGTTTCATTTAGTTTATTAGGATATATAAATATTATTTATTGGGAAATGTAAATCATATTCAAGCATAAAAAAGTATCTGGACACTTTATTGACATGAAGGGTCATATATATAAAGTCAGTTCCCCTTAACCACACTGAGACATTTGTAGGTGTCCAAATATTTTTTGGGGGGCCACTGTATTTTTTTAGCAGCATCACGACATATTCCCAAACTGACATGTTCTTTGGTTAAAATACATTCTTTCTCCTATATTGGCTCAGCCTGACAAAATTTAGTTTAATCTCATATTGATTTAAATAGAAATGGCTCTTAACTGACACGATGCATATGATTTGATCTGTGTGTCAAGGGCTGTATTGATAATGAGTGTTTTTAGGAGTGTAATGCACGGTCTAATGAGTGTATATCCAATTAAAGCTCATGATAAATGTGTGTGTGTGTAGTTTCTCAGGGTGTTAACTAACCCTGAGGTGTGTGTGTGTGTGTGTGTTTTACTCTGTGCCCAGAGGGCTGGATAACTCTGAGGAGATACAGAGGACAGAGTTTTATCATCTCCATGGCAGGATATGGTGAGAGAGAGAGAGAGAGATGTGATGTTTCTTCACTGTGGTGATGTTGAATATGCATCACACACCGCTGAAGAACATGCATCTCTGCACTGCAGACTCAGAAACATGCATGTCAGTGGTTGCATCCAATTCGCTGCTTTGCTTTGGCATCTAATCATGTCTAGCTAGCGTCATCCAAAAAAATCAAGCGATGCTTTCTTGCACTAATTTTGATCCTGGATTTAGTCCTAATTAAAGAGTACCATGCTAAAGTAATTATACAATTAGCAGCTTAAGTTTCTAGTGATATTTGTCTGGTCTTGAGTGATAGAGTTTCGCATACTGCAAACACAAAGAAAGAATTGTATTTACTTATGTATTTATTGTTTTTATATTTTGTTTTTTTTATAGTAATATATATTTATATATGATTTATTATTGGCTAAAGCTACTCAAAGTATCAAGCAAGTATTCAGCCAGTGAAATCAAAGGAATTTCAACCATTAAAATGTATTAATTTAGACATTTATTCCATTACATTTTACATTTCTATTTCAAATAAACAATGTTCTTGTGAAATATATAATTATCAAACAATCCTAAAAAAAAAAAACTAAAATATTAAACAATTGTTTCCAACATTGATAATAATCAGAAATGTTTCTCGAGCAGCAAATCAGCATATTAGAAGGATTTCTGAAGGATCATGTGACACTGAAGACTGGAGGAATGATGCTGAAAATTCAGCTTTACATCACAGGAATAAATTACATTTTAAAACATATTACAGTAGAAAACAGTTATTTTCAATTGAAATAATATTTCACAATATTACTGTTCTTACTGTGTTTGTGAACAAATAAATGCATATCAATGCTGAGCCTAAGAAACTACTTTAAAAAAACAAAACGACCTTAAAGTTTTGAACAGTAGTGTAGCTACACCAGTTGTAATTCTATGTTTACTGTAGGCATTGTAGTTGTATTCTAAGGGCTCGTTCACACCAACTTCATAGCCAGTAAAGTTGTGATGGCTCATGTGCGCTTTTGCTCTCAGTTAGTGCGGATCGATCTGTCAGAGGTCATACAGAAATTGAGGTCATGCTTGTAAATCCAGCGTTTACTGGTGGACGGCGCAGTCTGTCACATTCCCGTAACAGGATTAGAGTGGATAGGACTGTGCACCTTTGCCCTGAATGAAGTCAGGCCTGCGTGTGAGAGGGGAGCTTGGAAAATGAGATTATGTTGTAAGACCCTTCTTTCTCTCTGCCTGTGCTGCCAACTCTCATTTCACTCACACGCTCACCTGGCCAGTTCTGCCACGCTTCTCTAGAAACCATCACTGTCTGTTCATTTCTCGGTGTTGTGTTGTTGTTGTGTTGCGGTGATAATGTAAACCCATCAGCCTCTGTGTGTGGTGTCTGCTTTCCTCTGCCACAGGCCCCACACTGAGAGAGAGCGTCAGGCCGTTGTCATGTGGTTGCTAAGGTGTTCTTAGTGAGTGTTTTTAGTGTACTAGTTATGCAGTTGCTAGGGAATCCTAGCTGGTTCCTATGGTATTCTAGAAGAGTAACAAACTTTTGGCTATTTTGAATATATCTTTAAACTAAACTAAAATGTATTGCGGGAAGTTAACCTTGTAAATAATTGTAATTTTAATTTAATTTTATTTTATTGTAATGGAATAGTTTATTGAACCTTTCAGAAATCAGAACATTTGCATATTTGCTTTTTCATATTTTATACATCAGGTTTTTTTTTATGGCACATGCAATTTTTTTTCACTTGTTTGCACGCATGAAGTATCAGTAACCTAAATTGATATTTTAATATATTAAATGTTTTGATAGTGTATGACAAGCCCCACTCACCCAGGTGTTTTGAGCAGTAGGATTATATAAAATATATATTAAATAAAATTATTAAAAAAGAAAAGTATATTAAAAATTCAAATACAAAATAAACGTTTATTGATTGGTACTTTTACTTTTAATACTGAAGTACATTAAAAATGAAATACTTTTGTACTTTTACTCAAGTAAAGTGAAAAGGAGTACTTAATACTTTTACTGGAGTCATATTTTATTAGATTATCAAGTACTTGATTTGTGTACTTCGTCCACCGCTGCACATACAGTATGGTATGATACAGTGAGAATATGGGGCTCATACTGAAAGAGGAAAAAAGAAACGTCAGTTTCATTCAGAAGCAAAAATATGAAATTTGGTGCAGCAGTTGTTATTCAAATGGCCAAAATGTAAGAGGAAATTCTGATAGCTTGTAATGTAAACCAATGAGGTCTGTATAACAGTATGACAGACTACTTACATAAAATTATATAAATATCAGTTATCACTCTATATCTCGAATAAAGTCTGGGGAAGATGATATTTAAATGCTTAGTTTTATCATCAATGCAGAGCAATACAATGATTATTGAGAGATATGTGATACTCACATTTGAACAAGATTTTTCTAAGAATGATGTATGAGTAATCAAGTAAAAAAAAACATTTATCTTGAAATATTACTACTAATAAAAAAAGTACCTCTTATGTTTACTTTATAAAAATCATAAAAAAATTCACAAAAACACAAGTGAATTATACTAAATAGGCCTTGAACTTGCTTAAAAAGTATAAACTATCAGACGACAGAAAGCAAATTACTACAGGTCTTTTGTTTTCATTAAATTTGCACATCAACTATTATACAGTACACTCTAAAAAAATGCTGGGTTAAATATAACCCAGCACTGGGTTAAAAAGGGACAAACCCAGCTATTGGGCTGTTTTGACCCAGAGGTTGGGCTGTTTTGACCCAGCGGTTGGGCTGTTTTGTACCAGCGGTTGGGCTGTTTTGACCCAGCGGTTGGGTTGTTTTGACTCAGCGGTTGGGCTGTTTTGTCCCAGCGGTTGGGCTGTTTTGACCCAGCGGTTGGGCTGTTTTGACGCAGCGGTTGGGCTGTTTTGACCCAGCGGTTGGGCTGTTTTGACGCAGCGGTTGGGCTGTTTTGACCCAGCGGTTGGGCTGTTTTGACGCAGCGGTTGGGCTGTTTTGACCCAGCGGTTGGGCTGTTTTGACGCAGCGGTTGGGCTGTTTTGACCCAGCGGTTGGGCTGTTTTGACGCAGCGGTTGGGCTGTTTTGACCCAGCGGTTGGGCTGTTTTGACGCAGCGGTTGGGCTGTTTTGACCCAGCGGTTGGGCTGTTTTGACGCAGCGGTTGGGCTGTTTTGACCCAGCGGTTGGGCTGTTTTGACGCAGCGGTTGGGCTGTTTTGACCCAGCGGTTGGGCTGTTTTGACGCAGCGGTTGGGCTGTTTTGACCCAGCGGTTGGGCTGTTTTGACGCAGCGGTTGGGCTGTTTTGACCCAGCGGTTGGGCTGTTTTGACGCAGCGGTTGGGCTGTTTTGACCCAGCGGTTGGGCTGTTTTGACGCAGCGGTTGGGCTGTTTTGACCCAGCGGTTGGGCTGTTTTGACGCAGCGGTTGGGCTGTTTTGACCCAGCGGTTGGGCTGTTTTGACGCAGCGGTTGGGCTGTTTTGACCCAGCGGTTGGGCTGTTTTGACGCAGCGGTTGGGCTGTTTTGACCCAGCGGTTGGGCTGTTTTGACGCAGCGGTTGGGCTGTTTTGACCCAGCGGTTGGGCTGTTTTGACGCAGCGGTTGGGCTGTTTTGACCCAGCGGTTGGGCTGTTTTGACGCAGCGGTTGGGCTGTTTTGACCCAGCGGTTGGGCTGTTTTGACGCAGCGGTTGGGCTGTTTTGACCCAGCGGTTGGGCTGTTTTGACGCAGCGGTTGGGCTGTTTTGACCCAGCGGTTGGGCTGTTTTGACGCAGCGGTTGGGCTGTTTTGACCCAGCGGTTGGGCTGTTTTGACGCAGCGGTTGGGCTGTTTTGACCCAGCGGTTGGGCTGTTTTGACGCAGCGGTTGGGCTGTTTTGACCCAGCGGTTGGGCTGTTTTGACGCAGCGGTTGGGCTGTTTTGACCCAGCGGTTGGGCTGTTTTGACGCAGCGGTTGGGCTGTTTTGACCCAGCGGTTGGGCTGTTTTGACGCAGCGGTTGGGCTGTTTTGACCCAGCGGTTGGGCTGTTTTGACGCAGCGGTTGGGCTGTTTTGACCCAGCGGTTGGGTTGTTTTGAATCCAACCGCTGGGTCAAAACAACCCAATAGCTGGGTTTGTCCCTTATTAACCCGGCATTTTTTAGAGTGTAGGCTTTATATAATACATTGACTTTTTAGGCTGTGTATTGTGAATACAGAATATGATCTGTGTGTATTTGGACAGATGTTGAACTGACACGTGCTCTAGCAGAGAATGGGAGGCAGCTATTGTACTTGGCTGTTGTTTTCACTCAGGTCCTGCTTCACTGGTCTCCTGTTCCCATGAGAATATGAACCATGGCTACACAGTCTGTGTTTATGACTGCAGAGATGTCGTGTCGTAGCATTACCACTTCAGGCTAACACACAAAGAGCTTGCATTTTTACTGAATCTAACATCTCTTTCTATTTGTACATTTAAACACGTTTATGTTTGTGTTTTCTGTGCCTATGAAGGTTTAATTTCTGTTTGTATATTTCTGGACCTGTCTGAGGGAACTTTATATTAACAGTGACATGGTTATTTATTCTGTCTCATAGTTGATGGCATTCAGCTCATGCTAGTTATTAACAATCTTCTGTGAATGTAATTGCTTCATATCAAAACGTTATGGGAGTTGTTCGAGTCACATGACAAACACAATTCATAAACGGTTTCCTCCTCCTTCCTGTGTGCGCTACCTATTAGTGTTTGCATAACTCAATGTCTTCCATATAAAGCTCTTTTATGACTAGTTCCATCTGGCTAATGAATATTTAAAACAAGATCATATTACACATTACAACCTGATGAATAATTCAGAGAGGCTGATTAGAATGATTTAGGCTTGTAACATTGACAAACCCTCACATATATTTCAGCAACTTGTTAGGAAGGTCTATCAAATTGAGGTATGTTCTTTGTTGTTTTTATTATTTCTGATGTATTCACATATGTATTACTCATAATTAAAATATATTATCAAAGTATTATCATTAAAACTTCTTTCCTACACTTTTGAATCTGTCAGAGTTCCTACAAGCGAAAACTTGTTGGAATTGCTTGTTTTATGATGTTCATGTTGCGGATCTTTTGTACTGCATTTGAATATGGTATCTGAGGGGACTATTATGGTTATGTAACAACGTTTTGCATGATTGTGCACTTGTTAAGGCTGCTGTGTCGTGTAATATTAATATAAACAGAACTGCTGATGGATTTTATTTTTCTTTAGTCTTTGAAAGTAACTGCGTGTGGTGATTAAATATGAAATATAAGTGTTGAGGGCTATACTCTGGAATTTAATGCTCTGAAGTATACTTGAATTAAAATAAGTTGTTAAGCTGTCTGTCCTTGTTGAGGGGGTGGAAGTGGAGGTGAGGAACTGTCAGAGACGGTGAAAGTTAATCTGGAGAAGAGCAGATCAGATGATAGCAGGCAATTCAACTCCACTACAGATGCTCCAGCGACTCAAAACACATTTGGGCAGCATTAATAAACCATCCATGCTGTCTTACAAACAGCAAGTGACTCTCACATTCCCAGTGCTGAAGACTGCTGTCTGTTCGGTCAAACCTTTTCTAGATAAAACTTCAAAGCAGCATTTAAGGAATTAAGGAATGTGAGACTCATTTAGACACTTTAGTGTGTTTCCTGCTGCATTGTAACATGTATAAAACAGCACTGGACAAATGTGACCCTGGACCACAAAACCAGTCATAAGGGTACATTTTTCTATTGATGTATGGTTTGTTAGGATAGGACGATATTTGGCCGAGATACAACTATTTGAAAAATGGAATCTGAGGGTGCAAAACTAATCAAAATATTGAGAAAATCGCCTTTAAAATTGTCCAAATTAAGTTCTTAGCAATGCATATTACTAATGAAAAATTAAGTTTTGATATATTTACGGTAGGAAATTTACAAAATATCTTCATGGAACATGATCTTTATTTAATATCCTAATGATTTTTGGCATAAAAGAAAAATGTATAATTTTGACCAATACAATGTTTTTTTTGGCTATTGCTACAAATATACTCCAGCGACTTAAGACTTAAGGTTTTGTGGTCCAGGGTCACAAATTTCAGAATTTAAGAATGTCTTTCTTTCACCGTGGTCATTTCGGTTCATGAGTGTGGATGTGAATTGAACATTTAGCAGGCTGCAGGATGTTGAATTGGAAATTGAAATGAAGTAAATTATACTGAAATTAAATTGGCTGTGGTAAATTGAAGCGCCCTTCCACTATAACATCAAACTTCATTTCTGTCATGACAGCTCTCTGAGAGTTTAGCATGGCAATATACATGGCACTGTTAATGTGCTTGTCTCTGCGGAATAGATCTGCTATACACTGCTCCTGCTGTGCAAGTAACGAAACGTACTACTGCCAATACATCCACAGATATGCTGCTGTGAGCATGTAAGAAATACTGCTGCTGCACATATAACACATATAAAATAATCCCCATACATAACATACATGAAATCACCCCATAGCAGATCTACACAGGTGGAGCTGGGGAAGGAGGAGGGTTTCTGAAACATGCTGCAACTGCTAGATGCTAAAAGAAACCAATCGGCTGTGCCATGTGAATATTAATGTGATTATATCAGATTGAGTTAGAACCTATCGGCCTGCGCCATCTAGAGTTTCATGACAGAACTTTTGTGAACATAAGAGACTTTTTTTCAAAAACATAAAAACCCTAATTATTCCAAACTTTTGACAAGAAGTTTATATATGCATTGATTATCATGTCATGCATTGATTATTTTGCAGCTTGTTTACTATACCTCAATTCAAATTAATGTCAAATTAAGAAATTAAATTGTGATTTAAAATTTAATATTGAATAGTGCACAACCATGATAGTATTTAAAGCATTAGCATTAAAGTGTAAGCTTGATGTTTCATCTGTTGTACTTGTGTGGCAAATGCATGTTTCTTCCTAAAAACGACATTAGTCAAAATTCAGCTGTGCTCTCTACATTTCCCGAAAATAGATAAGGGGTATGAAATATCCGTCTAACACGGCACAGTCAAAGCATCCGTCACTCTAACAGCTCATGCTATCCATAATTCGGTGTGTGCGAGGCTCAGAGCCCCACGGGCAGAACACCATTTACCTTTTCCACTTCAACGTGACCTCAAAATAAACGCTTCCCTCCCTCAGGAGTCTGTATGAGTGGCAAAATTCATCACACGTCTCTGATATATTAGACTCGGTAGAGCCATTATCATTTACTTAAAAAATCTTGTGATGTGAATATGAAATGCAAGCATGTAAAAAGTATTACCATCTTCCGCAGTGTGTAGGTGTAGGTGCTTCGTGCTTTGGTTTTTACAAGTGTTAGCCTTTTAAAAAGCATAAGATGGGCAGGAGATTAGTAAGCAGAACACAATTTAATATTCAGCGTTACATTATGATTGATGAGAAAATTATTATTATGAAGTTTCATAATTTGATAAGCTGGGAAGCTGGGAATCAGAGCACATTTTGTGCCTCGTTTATCATCACCCGCAGTGAGGACAGACATCGGTCCCCTGGTATTGCGGTCCCTGTCTGTGGTATCGCTCTCCATACCTCTGTAGATTACGTTCAGAAAGGAAAGTTTTGGACATCTCGACTCTAAATGATAAATGAGAGAGTAGTTGTCCTGAGGTACATGACAGAGTTAATCTCTGTTAAATCCGATCACGGTGAGCTGATTGTGACTTCTTAGAGTGCAGTGACGGGAAAGTGGTCTCTGAATCCATCAACTAATACTCCCACGTGCCAGCGAGACACAGGCAACTCTCTTGCTTAGAAAATAATCATAGACTCTTTTTCTTTTCTTTTACAAAAAAATATCACTGGCTGGAGCACTATGATGATCTTTTGTACACCTGAGATTATTAGTGGGTTTCTGAGTGTTTGTCGATGAGGGGATGAGTCAAAGAGAGGTCTTGTTCTCCATGTAAGTACTTAGACTGTTGTGATTGTAGTGTCTTTGTCAACCTGTCTGTCTTAATGACAGATAGAGGCAGCGTTTGAACTATACCGTGGACTTTGGGGGAGCCCACTTGATTTTTTTTATAACGGGGGGGTGGGGGGGTGGGGGGGGTGGAATGTGGGGTGTTTGGTTCGTGCACAAGTGTGGGAGCCCTCTTGTTTTTTTTATAACTGGGGAGGGGGATTCGTGCACTTGCGCATGCCTCAAAAGAGAGCTTACAGTGTCTAACAAAGATACATAACAGCTACAAGTGTATGCACTACTTGCTTTATCACTATACAGGATTTACCCTATTATACTTTGTCGACACAAATTGATAGGTGAAACAACAAACAGCCACCCACAAATAGTCTATAAACAAAGCATCAGGCTGTCTTTGAGTTCACATGAACAACGGTTAAAGTTACTCGTCGTCAGGCTACAGAAGAATACCAGAATTCCTCCATTCAATTAGGCCTAAGACATCGAGAGTCACGCAGACCTATAACAACCCAGCCACAACACATAATTGCGAATAACATGCCTTACCTTAACACAGAATCGACCACAGAGTCCAACGTTTATATTTTTTCTACGAATCTTTGAGTTAACATGTACTAAACATGAGTGGAATTTGCACCGCAGCGTCCCCACACCTTGATGCTCATGACAAGAATAACATGTATAGTTATCTTTATTGAAGTGAATTAGGTTTAAATCGCCGTCATGCATGAATGAACAATATTTTTGCAATTTACACATAATAATCCACGATGATCACATTAATCAAAACTGAAATTGCACGTCAAAATAACACATTGTAAATATTTTTTGAGACCCCCCAAAATTTCATAAATCACATTTTCAGGGGAGCCCATGTCTTATTAAGGGGAGCCGAGCTCCCCCTTGCTCCCCCGTAGTTCGCACCCTGAACAGAGGTTACATAGCCAGCTTTCATTTTCTTGACACTACCACTGCATTTGTGTGACTGAGTACTCAAACTTAAACAAAAACAATGATAACTTATTATTATTATTATTATTCATATTATATAAGAATGGTGTACCACAAGGCTCAGTCTTAGGTCCTTTTTTTGTTTGTTGTATATGTGTCCCCCTTTGTGATATATTGCTATTAGGAAATAAAGCTTTAACTTTCTTTCTTATACAACATAAGACATAAAGACCACAGCAAAGGCAGAAAGACTGAAACCTATTACAGAATATCAGCATTATAGCATGACGTTTGACAGCATGGTTATGTTTACCCTTAACTGTAATTTCCTGAGAAAGAATAGCTGTTTGTTATGCCATCTTGTATTTCTTAAACGTCAAGCCAAAGTCATAATCACAGTGTTGTGATTATTTTTTTTTAATTCCTGTAATTTTTCTTTTAAATCCTGTGTTAAAATTATGATCTAATAAGCCTGTTTGACATAATGAGACACATTTTAATTAGATTTACAGGTAATAGAGTTAATGTAGGAACATATGAAATAACACAATTATGAATAACATATTATGAAACAACACAAATGGATAACAATTATGTAATGGCCACAAAAACAAAACTATCATATATTTCTATAAATCTAATTTAAAGCATTTAGAGGGATAAGTTCAGCCAAAAAATTTAATTTCTGTCATCATATATTCTCATACCCTCATGTCATTCCAAAACCTTAATGATTTAAAGAGCACCATAACAGTTGAATACAAGTTTTATATCATAAAGTGTATTCCAACTCTTCTGAAGCCATACAGTAGCTTTATGTGAGGAACAGGCTGGAAAGCTTACCTAAAATCTAACCTCAGATGTTCGTTAAGTGCAATTTTCCTTTTGTGCAGTCATGAATGTGTATATTAAAATTTGGCGTGCCACATTTTGATGTGTGATATTTCAGTATACATGAATGTTAATGAGATGAGACCTGCTGCAGATGAGAAGTCATGAGAAAGCTGCAGAGGAGATCACCCCTGACTAATGAATTAGTCTTTGTCTCACACATGTGACTTCAGAAGATGCGAAACATTACTGTTACGGAGCTGACAAGACGTGAGACGTGCGGATCCATATGCAAGCTTTTATTTTGGAGAAGACAGAGACGTGGTCATAAAACAGGCAGGGTCAAACAGTGGCAAACAGGTATATGGTGGGCAAAACACAAGAATAGTCCTAGGGCTAGCGTAGGTCGATGAACGGCAGACAGAATCAGGAGGGACAAGACTAAAGGGAGAAATCCAGGAAACCAGGCGAAGATCAGGAACCGAGAAAACGGCTAAGGCTAAGGCTAAGGCTAAGGCTAAGGCTAAGGCTAAGGCTAAGGCTAAGGCTAAGGCTAAGGCTAAGGCTAAGGCAACGAATGAGGGCTCTGTAGTGTAGCTATCTGGAGATATGCGCTAAACAATACTCGGCAGAGGGAAGGGATCAGAGTGAGTGTTAAATAGTGAGGGAGTGATATGAAACAGCTGGGTGCAATCAGTGTACAGCTGTGTGCAATCAGTGCAATGAATGATGGGATATGTAGTCCGGGGTGACGTGATGGAAAAGACCAGTGAACATTAAATGTGTGAACTACGCTGAATTTTACCTTTTGTGTTCCATGGAAAAAAATATTGTACAGATTTGGAATGACATGAGGGTGAGTAAATGGTGACAGAATTTTCATTTTGTGTTGAACTATTACATTACTGACATTTCGAGGGCAAAAGCACAGTGCATTTGCGTGACCAACTTACACCGTGGCAAAACATTGTAAACTATTGTAAATGTGGCCACACCTTCTAACAAAATTCTCGATCATGTAGATTCCTATTGAAAAAAAATGACTCTAATTTCAATGTGACTTTTGATTAAAGGTGGGGTAAGCGATTTTTCAAAAACGCTTTAGAAAACTGATTCGGGTCGAATAGCAAAACAAACTTGTAGCCAATCAGCAGTAAGGGGCGTGTCTACTCATGATGTGGAGGAGAGAGCGTTTAGTGCTCACATTAGCGAGCCAAGGAACAGAAAGATAGAGATGGCAGATAAAAATATATCGGGTCAGCTTTCCAGCGCTGGAGAGAACTCAAGGAGCGGAAGGCCTGCGATCGGATGCCGAGGTTGCTTTGTTTCTTCTCGATAGGTGAGTAACACCGTGTGTGCGCCGCAACAGCTAAAGTCTGTCTAGTACACTGGACGCGACAAAGCGACCGCTGAAAATCATTTGAAATTTGTGTCAATACGTCATAAATAGAACGCAGCAGCAG
>NW_015505279.1:1398817-1407845 GCF_001515645.1 Sinocyclocheilus grahami | reverse complement strand
TGAAAATCATTTGAAATTTGTGTCAATACGTCATAAATACAACGCAGCAGCAGTTTTCTGTCAGGGATTTGTCGTGTCGTGCCGCGCCGCATCCAGTGTAGACCTTAGATATGTATACATATATATATATATACTGTATATGGTGTAGACAGCATCACTGATTATAATGAGTTTGCGCGCCGCACCACTCGCGTCCGGTGTAGACACGGTGTAACATTGGTTTTGCTTTGTTTCACAGTACTAATCGTTGCCTGGGTTGCGTACATACTGTATGTGTGGGGCGGAGCTATCAAAATAGGGGCGAGACCCTTTTGGGGTAGGGGCGTGTTTGTTTTGGTGATTTCAAATGTCAACATTGGCTACCAGAAATCACTTACCCCACCTTTGATAGATTTTTTTAACATCATGAGAAACGTAATTCAACTCAAATATGTCTTTTAACTATATAAAAATGTGTGAAGAAATTGAATTCAATCTATGATTTGAATTACTTGTAATGTTCAGGAGGTCTTTCTATGGACTGTATCCCTACAAGTCAAGCATGATCGGTCTGGAGTCGCTGGCAGATCCATCTTCTGATTGGGACATCATAGAAACAATTGGGAAAGGAACATACGGCAAGGTCTACAAAGTCATCAGTAAGAAAGATGGAAGTCAAGCAGCAGTGAAAGTTTTGGATCCCATTAACGTGAGTCATTGTTGAAGATTTTCCTTGATTTTATAGAGTAGACCCAGTAGATTCAAAAGGGGGACATTGTGGCATTGCTATTCAAAAATGAATCTGAAACATGCTTAAAATGTACTGCGAATAAAACCTTTGTATCTGCACTCTAGTCATTTATTCATTTTAGGATTTAAGACTCGTAACAATATTTTCAATGATTTAGAAACCAAACAAAAACAGAAAAGGTGTTTCTTCTCCTCTTGTCCTCTCAGAATCCCAGTCACACTAACAGAGTAAGTAGATGTTCCTCCTAAACGGATATTTTCATATTATAGCACTATTGATTTTTG
This sequence comes from Sinocyclocheilus grahami, assembly GCF_001515645.1. NCBI lineage: Eukaryota > Metazoa > Chordata > Actinopteri > Cypriniformes > Cyprinidae > Sinocyclocheilus > Sinocyclocheilus grahami. The sequence continues at coordinate 1,406,831 of NW_015505279.1, read as the reverse complement.
GAAAACTTGTCAGGATGTTTTATTTTTATGCCTAACCCTGATGTTCCCCATGTAGTGTGATGTCATTAGTGCTGCTTGATCCCCCATAACCCCCTGCTGCACAGTGCATGCATGGCTGCCTTCAATTGTACCCATCGAATACCCCGCTGGTCATCATACAAGCACATGCACGAAAGCTTGGGAGCGTTTTTGCATCCTTTACATTGTTATCATCTATTCTGACAAGTTATCTTTGTACTGTATATCACAACTTTTTTTGAATCCGCAGCAGTTTTCAATCATTTCTAGCTTCAGTTAGGGACAGTCCATGTTGTTAATCACAGAATCTCATAAGAACACCATATCATTACAGACAGCAAATGTTTTGTGTACTCGCATATATGATTAATGCAGTTGTGCTGATGGTTGTGTCAGGATGTGGATGAGGAAATTGAAGCGGAGTACAACATCCTGCGCTCGCTGTCCAACCATCCCAATGTGGTGAAGTTCTTTGGCATGTTCTACAAATCAGATGAGCTCTCTGGAGGGCAGCTATGGCTTGTTTTGGAGGTACATTTCTTTACCAGAGCTTGGTTTTGCATTATCCACAGGAAATAGTTGCTAGAAGATTTCCAGGAGAGTGGCATTGTCAAGTGACTGTTTATTAATTTGTGATGCATCTCTCTGATAATACTGTTTCTGGGTTTAAACCTCTTAGTTGAGAATATCATCTCAACAGCCATTTGTGAGAACTATTCATTTATATCAACTTTTAAGCAAAGCTTCACAGCTTTAAAACTCGATTCATACACAACAAACATGTTTTGGTGGTATTACAGCACACAGTGAGTGCATATTAGTACCGTTTTGTTGTTTGCTTTTGGGCTCTGAAGGAACATTTGGACTCAGAAACAGTGATGCTTGACGTCAGACCTCTAACAACTGGATTAGTAACATGTCAAAAATTGCTCTGAAGATTTCATTTTGTCAGTTCGATGAATATGATTCAAATTTAGGTCCTGAAAAATGTCTGAAATAGAAGTTATTTACTGAAAATCTTCCATTAGCTACATAAGTCCACAGATAAACCCAATGTAAACAAAAGCTATTCAAAGCTATGGAGGAAGGTAAGATTTTCAATGAATAACAATTTATATTTTGAGGTGTTCCTCACAAAGACTGGCGCTAATTAGAGCTGGTCACTGCATGTTTTCACTGCAGTCAAATAAATATTTAGGCCTAAATGTGACATTTTAATTATATAGCTATAAAATGTCCATCCATTTGGATTACACAAAAAACAGCTTTATATATTGATATTCAGTGAATCCGATTTGTTTCAGTCTCATACATTCTGACTGACTGAATATTGCTTGTTCCACAGCTAGCCATATTTGAACCATGTTCACACTTTTAACTGAATATATGTGCTTGTTTTCACAATGAAAAGATTCATGCTAATTCCAAGCAATTTGAATAAATTCATTTTGAATATATGACTATGTAGAATTAAATAGATGCAAATAGTAATAAACTATGCCATTATTTATTGATTGATTGGAAATCGTACCTATTTCTTAACATTTTCATGTGTGCATGACAAATATGCATCACATTAAGTTCATTAGTTTATTTTAAAGCTGTATAATTAAATGGTTGGAAAATGTATACGTAATTTAAATTAATACAAACAATCCTAAATTTAGGCCTAAATGTTTATTTAAGTCTGTATGCAGCACAGACGTTCTTCGAAATATTTTATTCCATGTTCTACGAAATAAAGTAATAATGTATGTTTGGAATGACATGAAGCTGAATAGAAAATGACAGTTTTTTGTTTAGGTGAACTATTTAATATGTATGCATGATATTATCTCTGATAGTATTACTGACAATAATAACGCTGAATAAAAATGCTTTGTGGTGTGTTTTGTCATTTTATAAAAAAGTGCTGGTTGCCCTCTTCTCTGTAATTGCATCTATCGTTCTTTTCTCTCTCCCGTTCCTCATTACTTTCCCTCTCTGTCTGGCATTTCTCTCTGTTAGCTGTGTAATGGAGGTTCAGTAACTGACCTGATAAAGGGTTTGCTGATGAGAGGGAAACGTCTTGAGGAGCCCATCATCTCCTACATCCTGTATGGAGCGCTTCTGGTGAGACACACACACACACATACAGACTAAAGTAATCCGCCCACCCCAGCACAGGGAACGCTGTCTCAGCACTCTGACCGTGCCAGAGTAGTTATTTTGGGCCGTGATAGTGAGGAAAGACAGAGGATGTCCAGCTGTAGACTTTAGAGGCCAATCAGAGGCAGTCTGGCCTTCAGGCCCCACTTACCGACCCAAGTTTCTCTTGTTTTATTCTCAGGGTCTCCAGCATCTTCACAACAACAGAATAATCCACCGTGATGTGAAGGGCAACAACATCCTCCTCACCACAGACGGTGGAGTCAAACTGGTGGACTTCGGTAATGGAGAGAAGATTTTTATTATAGAAAGAGGTTTTTTTTTTTTTGATTTAGAGAGATTTATATGCATTTTCCTTGCCATTCAACAATGGCTCCAAAATGGACATTAGCTGGTTTTACAGCATTTGATTTGTTGCTGCATGTAGCTTAAACAGTGTAGCAATGCTAAAATCAATATGAAGTCTCCAATCCCTTTTGAAAAAGAAATACATTTTAACACATGGAAATATGCACTTTACGAGTGTACTTTAATAGTTCAATCTGAACTAAATGCACTTTAATTGCAATTATAGTTCAAATGTACATTAAATACGAGAAGAACTTAAGTTCATCTTTGTATGTAATTTCATAATTACTTCTATTGAAATATGTTTAAAGTGGACTGCTGAATTTATGATAAACTAAAATATACTTTTAAAATGTACTTTAATGTCATTTCTATTGAAACGTTTATGTTTTCAAATATATTCGTAATTACACATTTGCAATGAAGTTGCAGTTTAGTACATTTAAATATATGAAATTTACATGTAATATTTAATAACATTTAAAATATTTAATAACATTTAAACATGTAATGCCAAATAACATTTATAAACTACTCTACATGTGCTTTAGCATGTTAGTTAACATTTCAAAATATGTATACTTTTTTTTTAAAGCACAGCACAATTATTAAAACAATAATTTAAAATGTACTTTAAAGCAAAACTTTTAATTCAAATTGATTGATTACTTTTTAAAAGTGCACTTAAGTGTTTCAAGAAACATAGCAATGAAAGGGTACTCTTTTTAAGCACATTTAAGTGGCTTTTTATTTTATTGATATAACATTTCTATTTGCAATTTCATTTTTTTTTTATAAATACTTGTAAGATTTGAAGTACACTACAGGTGCACATTCAGTGTAATTAAGCACACTTCTTTTTCACAAGAGATACCTTATACTTCTAAACAATAACTTGTATTGGTCATTTAAGCTGGTTGCTGAACCACTTTAGCTGGTTTTGGCTGTATTTTTTTTTAGTGCTGAGAATAAAACATCTTACTGCCTCAGTTTACTAGCAATTCATTTGTTGACCATACATGAGATTTAAAATATATTATTTTTATACAGCTACACATCATATATTATTATTGTATGCATAATAAAATGAACAGTATGCTAATACTGTACCGTGGTTCATGAGTTATCAGCAAATTAAATGCTACTAAATTGGAGAGGGGGCTGTGTGGGGCGACTGATTCTTGTCTGCCTGAGGCGTGTTTGTCCCGTGTGCATGTGAGAAAGAAGTGGCTCCCTGCTGGGAAGCAAAATGCCCTCATCACGTAATGCTGATGCATCCCAGCCGCCCGCTCCCTGCCCTATTGTCACGTCAAATTACTTGCCACCTGCTAAATGTCTGAATCCATACAACTGTTATTTGTCCTACTTGAGAAATAACTGTACAGTTATTGTTGTTTGTTAACACAGATGTTCACAAATTTCAGTAGAAAAACAATCACATTCAATGAAAATAAAGAAAAATAACTGTATTAAGCTATGATTCTGACATATGAGGTCTTGGTTTCTTGCAGGTGTCTCAGCTCAGCTGACGAGTGCCCGTCTACGCCGAAACACATCCGTGGGAACCCCGTTCTGGATGGCACCTGAGGTCTGTCCTGTCATAAACATACGACCTTACTCTCTTTATTTCTGCCTTTCAGTATCTTTCTAGTCAACACCCATCTCTATTTTTGATGAAGTACAAAACATTTTATACTTAAAGGTGGGGTAAGTGATTTCTGGAAGCCAATGTTGACTTATGAAATCACCAAAACAAACATGCCTCTACCCCGAAAGGGTCTCGCCCCTATTTTGATAGCTCCGCCCCACACATACGTACGCAACCCAGGCAACGATTAGTTCTGTGAAACAAAGCAAAACCAATGTTACACCGTGTCTACACCGGATAGCTATAGAACTCATAATCAGTGATGCTGTCTACACCATAGATATATATATATATCTCTCTCCTCCACATCATGAGTAGACACGCCCCTTACTGCTGATTGGCTACAAGTTTGTTTTGCTATTCGGCCCGAATCAGTTTTCTAAAGCGTTTGTGAAAAATCGCTTACCCCACCTTTAAACGATGAGACGTTGTAATGAAAGTTCTGTTACAAATCACTCACCTTCATGTCACTCCAAACTTGAATGGTTCAGTGTTGAACTGAAAGTTCCAGCTGCTCTTGTCTGCACAGTAAAAATGAATTCAATGTGAATTCTATTCAAATATGACATGCCAGTATGTGTTTTAGCAGGTTTGAAGTACGTGACATTGTTGGTTCTCAGACATGAATGAATAATATTTGAGAGCTATGACAGATTGTAAGTAAATAATGACTTAAATGTTCAGACTATTCCCCAAACAAAGCAGTCGTATAATTTTAAAATGTGTTTAATATAGAGCATTAGTCATTCGGACTACATTTATGGGACATTTGTGTCATATTCATTGTCATTATATGAAGAAGAACAGCTACAACTTTCTCATACAGTTCTGTTTTTGTTTTCTAAATTGTACATGTGGGCGTATAAATGGCATAGGCGTTTGGAAATAAAATGCCCGGTGAATGCTGCAAATCACTCAGGTTAACAGTGTTTGACAATAATGTACCACCTACACTAAACTCTACCCTAAACCTAGCTGATAGTGTTAACAAAAGAAAGCGTGAGATAAAAACACACATGCTAAAGAAACCATGCCATTTTAGCTTGCTTCTACAAAAGTTTGAGCTCTTTATTGTGACTCGTACCCGAGTGCTCTGCATCGCAAGTGCAGTGCTGTACCAGGTGAGCTACTGAGCAAGTTTACTACATTAGAAACATCATATGGAGTTGATTATGAGATGAAAATGTCAAAATGTTCAGCACTATAGTTAAAGTGTTGGTTATATGTACTTTAACCATAGTGCTGAACTTAACCAAAGTTGTATGGTTAAAGTGTGCACTATGGTTAAAGGACATAAGCACTATGGTTTAAGTGTTTTGAAGTGTTTTGAAGTCATATTGTGCAAGGAACCAAGCAAAAATAAGTCTTTATTAATTGATTAATCAGCCCCTATAATCACAATTTGTGTGGAAAGGAATAAAAGTAATTGTCGTGTTACTGCCACTAGCAAACTGTGTTCATTTCAGTTGGAAACGGCTGTGAATTGTATTTATAGATATGTTTTTAGAATTTTGCAAAAATATAGGTAAGCAGTTTTTTTTAAACTACATTATCACACAGCTCTATACAGTATAGAAATTTGTATATATAAGTACAAGGGTGTCCAAACTCTGCAGGACAGTGACCCTTCAGGAGCAGATTCGGACACCCCTGTATAATTATATCCAGCTTTACAGTATACTCACTTAAAAAGTTAATTATTTTTATCATCCCAAGATGTAAACTATATTATCTAATCTACCAAATGTAACTAGAGATTATAAACATTAACATCGTGGTTTTCTGTAAAGCTGCTTTTAACAGTGAGTATTGTGAAAGTGCTATATAAATACATTTTCCAGTATGCCTGTGTTACTAATAAGTGCTTTTGTACTCACTGAAACAATCTGTTTTCCTTTCCTTTTCCTTTGAGTAGATTCAGTACAGCTTTGTGAAAAATATCTTAATGCTTAGTGTGTTTTTGTGTATATGCATTAGTGAGCTATGTAACAGAGGTGTGTGTGTGTCTGTGTGTCTGTGTGTGGGGGGGGGGGTCATGTGAAGGTTAATAGCTGAGTGCCGCTCTGTGAGAGTGAAATAAAGCGAGGTGATGGGGCCAGTAGGGGAGGCCCCTAGGGCCAATTAAAATACAGTCTAAATTAAACGCTCGGCAGAATGCCAATTGGCCACAGTGTTTCTGACAGACTGATTTAATGCTGCAAAACAACATAATCATTGTGATTATTACAGTACAGTAATGATTAAATCACGAAAATTGGTTGACTGGAGCTGAAACAAAATTAACTTTCAAAATGATTCTGTTAAATTCACATGGATATACTGCATAAATATAAAGCTTATTTAATAATTTTAAACCATATAATAATGAAACTGGTATGAATCCCTCTAAAACTTAAATTGACTTTAGTTGGAAATGGAGGCCAATCAGTTTTAAAAACTGAAGTTATCAGTTATATTTATTGTATCAGATGTTTCTACTAAAATACCTTTGGGGATTTAAAAATAGACACAAATGAGTTAATAGTTGACATGCAGTAAGTGTATAGAGCTATAAAAATTAATATAGGTTGCGCCTAACTAAGAATTTAATAATAATAAAAAAAATATATAGAGTGTATATATATACAGTGGGTACGGAAAGTATTCAGACCCCCTTAAACTTTTCACTCTTTGTTATATTGCAGCCATTTGCTAAAATCATTTAAGTTATTTTTTTTCCTCATTAATGTACACACAGCACCCCATATTGACAGAAAAACACAGAATTGTTGACATTTTTGCAGATTTATTAAAAAAGAAAAACTGAAATATCACATGGTCCTAAGTATTCAGACCCTTTGCTCAGTATTTAGTAGAAGCACCCTTTTGATCTAATACAGCCATGAGTCTTTTTGGGAAAGATGCAACAAGTTTTTCACACCTGGATTTGGGGATCCTCTGCCATTCCTCCTTGCAGATCCTCTCCAGTTCTGTTGTCAGGTGGGATGGTAAACGTTGGTGGACAGCCATTTTTAGGTCTCTCCAGAGATGCTCAATTGGGTTTAAGTCAGGGCTCTGGCTGGGCCATTCAAGAACAGTCACAGAGTTGTTGTGAAGCCACTCCTTCATTATTTTAGCTGTGTGCTTAGGGTCATTGTCTTGTTGGAAGATAAACCTTCGGCCCAGTCTGAGGTCCTGAGCACTCTGGAGAAAGTTTTCGTCCAGGATATCCCTGTACTTGGCCACATTCATCTTTCCCTCGATTGCAACCAGTCGTCCTGTCCCTGCAGCTGAAAAACACCCCCACAGCATGATGCTGCCACCACCATGCTTCACTGTTGGGACTGTATTGGACAGGTGATGAGCAGTGCCTGGTTTTCTCCACACATACCACTTAGAATTAAAAAAAGTTCTATCTTGGTCTAACCAGAGAATCTTATTTCTCACCATCTCACAACTCCATGCGGGCTTTCATGTGTCTTGCACTGAGGAGAGGCTTCCGTCGGGCCACTCTGCCATAAAGCCCCGACTGGTGGAGGGCTACAGTGATGGTTGACTTTCTACAACTTTCTCCCATCTCCCGACTACATCTCTGGAGCTCAGCCACAGTGATCTTTGGGTTCTTCTTTACCTCTCTCACCAAGGCTCTTCCCCCCCGATAGCTCAGTTTGGCCGGACGGCCAGCTCTAAGAACTACCACATTTTGCTATAAGTTTGATTGCATCATATAATAATTGCTGTTAATATTATTCATCGTCTGTTTTATTACGTCTTATATTGATTTTTCTGTACTGCTGGTTCGTCTGGTCAGAGGAGAACTGGCCCCCCGACTGAGCCTGGTTTCTCCCAAGGTTTTTTTCTCCATTCTGTCAC
>NW_015505279.1:1394737-1396013 GCF_001515645.1 Sinocyclocheilus grahami | reverse complement strand
ACCGGACATGTCACCCATTGAGCATGTTTGGGATGCTCTGGATCGGCGTATACGACAGCGTGTTCCAGTTCCTGCCAATATCCAGCAACTTCACACAGCCATTGAAGAGGAGTGGACCAACATTCCACAGGCCACAATCAACAACCTGATCAACGCTATACGAAGGAGATGTGTTGCACTGCATGAGGCAAATGGTGGTCACACCAGATACTGACTGGTTTTCGGACCCCCCTGGACCCCCAATACAGTACAACTGCACATTTTAGAGTGGCCTTTTATTGTGGCCAGCCTAAGGCACACCTGTGCAATAATCATGCTGTCTAATCAGCATCTTGATATGCCACACCTGTGAGGTGGATGGATTATCTCGGCAAAGGAGAAGTGCTCACTAACACAGATTTAGACAGATTTGTGAACAATATTTAAGAGAAATAGGTCTTTTGTGTACATAGAAAAAGTCTTAGATCTTTGAGTTCAGCTCATGAAAAATGGGGGCAAAAACAAAAGTGTTGCGTTTATAATTTTGTTCAGTGTATATATATATATATACAGTATATATATATACATATATATATATATATATGAGTCCATATTAAGCTAGCTGACTGTAGATCACATTCTAGTATCTTGACAAATCTGAGGACAGTTGAGATCTCTCCTGAAAGTGAATTGTAAAAAAAAAAAAGCTTGTAAATAAATTTCCTTTTTCCTAATTTAAATTTTCACATTTGATTCATTTACTTGTTGTTTTAATGTAACTGTTTGTTAAATTTGCTATCATATTTGCTTCTCAGTGAAAAATGTTTCTGCACCATTATTATTGTTATTATTATTATTATTTTTTTTTACAGTGTACTAGTTTTTCAATTATATGATTAGCAATGAAAAAAAGTACATGTGCACTATTGAATCCCACAATATGTTTATATATTTATATATTTATATTGAGAATTGTAAGATTTGTGTGTTTGTACCGGTGTTGTAGATGTGCTTTATTGCCGCTTGATGTTTCGAGTATGGATGGTTATGAATTTAGATTTATGAATTTTCAGTGTAGATGAGATGCATGTGAGATTCCAAGCCTTCTAACTGCTGTCTCTGAGAAATAATTGACACACCAAGATTTCAAGATTGGTGAGCTTTGCTTTCTATTGACAGAGTGAACGTGATGGCTTGTGTGTGTTTGTCTGTGTGCAGGTGATAGCATGTGAACAGCAGTATGACTACTCGTATGATGCCCGCTGTGATGTGGGGTCTCTGGGCATCACTGCCATAG
>NW_015505279.1:1381679-1394633 GCF_001515645.1 Sinocyclocheilus grahami | reverse complement strand
TCTATCTATCTATCTATCTATCTATCTGTCTGTCTGTCTGTCTGTCTCTATGTCTGTCTGTACCTGTCTGTGTCTGTACCTGTCTGTCTGTCTGTCTGTCTCTCTGTCTGTCTTTCTGTCTGTCTGTGTCTGTACCTGTCTGTCTGTCTGTGTCTGTACCTACCTGTCTGTCTGTGTCTGTACCTGTCTGTCTGTCTGTACCTGTCTGTCTGTCTATCTGTCTGTCTGTCTGTGTCTGTACCTGTCTGTCTGTCTGTCTGTCTCTCTGTCTGTCTTTCTGTCTGTCTGTGTCTGTACCTGTCTGTCTGTCTGTGTCTGTACCTACCTGTCTGTCTGTGTCTGTACCTGTCTGTCTGTCTGTACCTGTCTGTCTGTCTATCTGTCTGTCTGTCTGTGTCTGTGCCTGTCTGTCTGTCTGTCTGTCTGTGTCTGTACCTGTCTGTGTGTCTGTCTGTCTGTCTGTACCTGTCTGTCTGTCTGTGTCTGTGTCTGTCTGTCGATGTCTGTCTGTCTGTCTGTGTCTGTACCTGTCTGTCTGTCTGTCTGTCTGTGTCTGTACCTGTCTGTGTGTCTGTCTGTCTGTCTGTCTGTCTGTCTGTGTCTGTACCTGTCTGTCTGTCTGTCTGTCTGTGTCTGTACCTGTCTGTGTGTCTGTCTGTCTGTCTGTACCTGTCTGTCTGTCTGTGTCTGTACCTACCTGTCTGTCTGTGTCTGTACCTGTCTGTCTGTCTGTACCTGTCTGTCTGTCTATCTGTCTGTCTGTCTGTGTCTGTACCTGTCTGTCTGTCTGTCTGTCTGTGTCTGTACCTGTCTGTCTGTCTGTACCTGTCTGTCTGTCTATCTGTCTGTCTGTCTGTGTCTGTACCTGTCTGTCTGTCTGTCTGTCTGTGTCTGTACCTGTCTGTGTGTCTGTCTGTCTGTCTGTCTGTCTGTCTGTGTCTGTACCTGTCTGTCTGTCTGTCTGTCTGTGTCTGTACCTGTCTGTGTGTCTGTCTGTCTGTCTGTACCTGTCTGTCTGTCTGTCTATCTGTCTGTCTGTCTGTGTCTGTGCCTGTCTGTCTGTCTGTCTGTCTGTGTCTGTACCTGTCTGTGTGTCTGTCTGTCTGTCTGTACCTGTCTGTCTGTCTGTGTCTGTACCTGTCTGTCTGTCTGTCTGTCTGTGTCTGTACCTGTCTGTGTGTCTGTCTGTCTGTCTGTACCTGTCTGTCTGTCTGTCTATCTGTCTGTCTGTCTGTGTCTGTGCCTGTCTGTCTGTCTGTCTGTCTGTGTCTGTACCTGTCTGTGTGTCTGTCTGTCTGTCTGTACCTGTCTGTCTGTCTGTGTCTGTACCTGTCTGTCTGTCTGTCTGTCTGTGTCTGTACCTGTCTGTGTGTCTGTCTGTCTGTCTGTACCTGTCTGTCTGTCTGTCTATCTGTCTGTCTGTCTGTGTCTGTGCCTGTCTGTCTGTCTGTCTGTCTGTGTCTGTACCTGTCTGTGTGTCTGTCTGTCTGTCTGTACCTGTCTGTCTGTCTGTGTCTGTACCTGTCTGTCTGTCTGTCTGTCTGTGTCTGTACCTGTCTGTGTGTCTGTCTGTCTGTCTGTACCTGTCTGTCTGTCTGTCTATCTGTCTGTCTGTCTGTGTCTGTGCCTGTCTGTCTGTCTGTCTGTCTGTGTCTGTACCTGTCTGTTATACTGTATATATATATACTGAGAATTGTAAGATTTGTGTGTTTGTACCGGTGTTGTAGATGTGCTTTAATGCCGCTTGATGTTTCGATTATGAATGCTGGATATGAGAAATGATAATCTTAGAATACTGTGCTTTTGCCTTTGCCGGCCCATTTGTCATATAGTTTATGCCTCAGTGCAATAATCATGTATGGTATCTACACCATCATGACGTGCTTTAAAATTATGTGCTCCCTCTACTTTTTCACCCACCTGTCTCTCTCCCTCTATCTTTTGCTTCTACCTTCTTTCTTTTCAAATGAAATTAGATATTTGGACCGGGGAGCATAAATCAGATGCGTGGACCTTTAGCTCGGCAGCGGGTGAATAAATCAGTGTTGGTGTGTGTACTGGGGCATGAAATGATTCTGTTAACATGTCATCTGTCCGGGCCGGCGTTCCCACCATCAGCGTGCTCTCAGACGGAGAGATTACGAGGGGACGTGGAGCGATCGGAGCCTGTCAGAACCAAATGTTTGACTCATGATGAAGGACATCAGAGGGAACTGAATAGCTGCTCATTCACAAGGCTGCACAATTCCCAACCTGAATACCATTATTGGAGCTCAAGCTAACACACTTTTCTCACTGATATACAGTACAATGACTCCTAGGGTTTTTAATTAAGGCTAAATCGGTTACATTTACTGGAAATCTTCAAAGCCTGAGCTTGCTGTGGTGTAAAGTGGACTGTATTTAATCCACTGCACCTAGAGGCAAAGGCTCATGTTAAGCCTTGACAGATTTTATTTTGATTCCATCATTAAGGTACGGTCGCATTAGTAATATTTCTGCAAAAAAAGTTAATTATCAACAATATAGAGCTATATTTGAAGCACAGCTCACATGGAAGTCACTTTCAAACCAAGCAGCTTTCTGTTGGTCAGCGCAGAAAACTTGCATGACAAACTTTAACATGAGTGAAATCGGCTTAATTGGGAAGTTGTTAACCCTCACGCAAAACTCCCAAATGCACAGATGAAATGACTGGACTTCGCATGCAAAATACTCCAGAGTGATTGCCTTTTACTATTACCCCAAAAATGCACGTACTATTAAAGTTAAAAGTACTTACAGAAATAATATATTTTGCAATATCATATTTAAGTACAAACTGAATGTAAGTTTTGTACGAATGTAGTTTTCAGACACGTAATTAATGTAATTTCATAATCACTTGTATTGTCTTTGAAATATGGTTACTAAGGATTGTAAGCATTAATGCTAAACTTTTACGTTAATGTTATTTCTGTCATAATAACGGAATAATGTATTTAAGTATAATTATAATTACACATTTGCAATGATGGCGTTGCAATTTAGCATATTTAAAATATATTAACTTAAAAATGTATATTAAATAACAAATGTAATATAATTAGGAATGCTAGTCAACACATCACAACAAGTGTACTTAGCACAACAAAAGATTAATAAAACAACACTTTAAAAGTAAAACTTTACATTTGACTATTACAAAGTGATCCTTTTAAAAGAGTGCTTAAGTGTGTTAAAGTGTACTTTCTTTAAGTGGCTTTATCTGTAAGTACAGTTTGTTTTCCTTTATTTATTTATTTTTTGGTTACACTTTAGTTTAAGGTGTCCTTGTTACAGTGTAATTATACATTTAAGTACTGAGTAATATTAATTAACTACATACTTTCTATATGGTTAGGGTTTGGCTCAGGGTTACTTGCATGTAATTATGCATAATTAATTTGTTATTATTATAGTAGGTACATGTGTAACAAGGGCACCTTAAAATAAAGTGTTACCTTTCTTATTTATTTATTTATTTATCTGTTTGTTTGTTTGTTTCACTTTTTACTTTTAAGATTCAAATTACACTACAATTGCCCATTCAATACAATTAAGTGCACTTTTTTTCACAATGTTAGTCATATGGATTTTGAATGAATGTTGAATGTTAATGGATAGCTTTCTCCACATATTATTACTTCCTGCCAGACCTATTAACTGACATAAACAGTGCTAAAAAAGCATAAAACAGCCTGGACGTGGACAACATGGAAATTCACATCAGTCACATTTTGTCTATTTTTACCACAGTGACAAAACAGTGAGAGTGTAGCCTGTATATGTATGGAAACTTACAGTAAAAAAGACAATATACTGTATCAACACTCTTTAATATTGTAATGTCCCGTTGCTATTTTCTTTTACGTTCTGTGTTTAGATGGTGGCAGGATTTTGCCTTCATTTCCACTTGTCTACAAATAATTTTATCAGTATGGCAAGCCTTGGGAGGTTGAGGAATTGTGGAGTCTTTTGTATGTGGCAGATTAGTATTGACAAAATGTCTGCCATGTCATTTATCATCCGAAGCCGGTGCGGCCACAGCGCTTGTGTTGGAGTCACTTGCTCAGCAATGGATGCTCTGCAGTGAATGGGTGCCGTCAGAATGAGAGTCCAAACAGCTGATAAAAACATCACAATAATCCACAAGTAATTAACATGACTCCAGTCCATCAGTTAACGTCTTAAAAAGCGAAAGGCTTTGTGCTTGTAAGAAATAAATCTATCATTAAAATGTTTCATTCCGTTCATACCGTGAAACTTCCTACCGTTGCTTCTGGCTAAAATACTAGTTCTCTATCCGTAATAATTCTTTCTCACGTCACAACACATTAATTGGTGGACTGGAGTCATGTTAATTACTTGTGGATTATTTTATCAACTGTTTGGACTTTGATTCTGACGGCACCCATTCACTGCAGTTGATCCATTGGTGAGCAAGTGATGTAGTGCTACATTTCTACAAATCTGTTCTGATAAAGAAGCAAACTCATCTACATTTGTCCTAAGGGTGAATACATTTTCAGCAAATGTTCATTTTTGGGGGAACTATTTATTTAACGCATACAAAATACTTTAAAATTAGACAACACACCATTTTTTTGGGTCCTGAAAATAGACTTAATTATGTTTACTCAAAGCATCATTTTTTTGATTTTGTTTTTCTGATTTTGGGTTTGCAGGGATCCCCATGCACGCCGCTGATGGTCACGGCGAGTGCATCTGATGCTTGGGGAGATCCTACACTGAAGATGCGCTCACGGAGACGGAATGTCCTCATTGCGAGGATATGAGTCTCTCCTCTCGGTGCTCGCGGGCAGTTTTCTTTCAGAAAGTGACCCCACCCCTCGCGCCCTCCCGTTTTCTTTCTCCCAGGAGCCAGCGAGGAAAAAACAGCAGGGCAGAGGACCTCGGCGCACGGAGACGAGCGATCTCACGCCGGCCCCGCCCCCGCGTGCCTTGCTCTCTCCTCAGAGAGAGGGTTCCCCCATCCTCTTCTCCCAGCCAGACCAGTATCCCTCCACGGCTGCGAGCGATCTGGTCTGGTTTGGTGGGAGCGAGTGTGACGCGGTTGATGACAGCTTGTCTTTGGCTGCCTCCAACACAGAGGAGCTGTCGGGCTCAATCAATGACCCCGCCCCCCCGCCGCCTACGGAGTACAGCGAGCCCAAGCCAGGCATGGATGGCGAGCTCATCCGCATCCTGTTAAAGGCTGTAGAGGAGCTGGGATTGGAGTGGACTCCACCGGAGGAGCCCAAAAGATGCCTCCCCTGGACGAGTCTGTGGCAGCGCATCTCTGCCCACCCACGGCTATCGGCTGGAAGGCGAATATCGCTCACCCATCCAAGCCATGCAGGACGACGTCAACCCTCGCCGGACGAGACTACGCGTCTGCTGGACAAGCGGCCTCGGCGCTTCATTCCATGGCGTTCTTACAGGTCTATCAGGCTAAACTCCTCCAGAGCATGGATGAGTCCGGCCCGGACCTAGCAGTTTTTAACCTGATAACACGCACCTGGACGCCGGTGCACTGAACGCTCTTTGCTTGCATGTGTCAATGCTTACGAATAGATTAAATGAAAAGGAACATAATTAACCATGACAAACTATATATCATTCTAAAAGTCTAAGCCTCAAGCATCGACGATAGATCACTGCTTTTCAATGGAAAGCATATAAGGAATGTATTTGCTAAATTTGTGTAAGCAGTACACATCAAAACGTGCATGATAAAAATGCAGTACGTACCAGATTCATCGTAATTACAAGTCATAAACGCATCCACTGCTGTAAATCCCGGTTTAGTTAGAAAGGCAAGGGTCCACTGAACAACATCCCATAGAGCACTTTTAGTCCAACGAAACAATAACATTGTAATATGGATGATTATTCCTTTGTTTACGTCTTATTTCTTCAGGGAGAGTTATTGTTTGTATCCGTTATGGAATAACTTACACAAAAAACTATGTCTTGGTAGTAAAAAACAACATGGTTTAGTAGAATACAGTGTCACAAACAGAATGAGACCATCCACTACTGCCCTACTGGTGACTAGGTTGTGTAACGATTCACTCGTTTTATCGATGCATCGATTACAAACCCTGACGATGCATATGCATCGATCTTGAAACATGACTTTTGAATCGTGAATCGTCGATTTCGGACAGTAATCGATATAAAATGCGAAGAATCGAATGAATTGCGATTTCTACAGCGATTCAATGCTTTCAAAATATATACACATTAAATTACTACAAGCACAAATTAATGGAGACCTTGAAGAGTGTCCGTGCCCTCGCATCTCTCCTTCACGCACTCCACTATTTACCGCCTGCAGTGACTTTTCACAGGATTGCGCTCGCGCTCAGTTCGTCTCACTGACACATTTGTTAAGCAGCTGATGTATGATCTCTCCTTAGTACTCATGACCAGTAGTGAGGTAGTTTTACTTTTCTGTAGGTTTTCAATGGCTCTCGGTCATACCAATGACATTACCTGAGCAGTCTATTTATTGCACGGACGGAGCAAAAGTTTAAGTGTCTAAAGCATACGCACAGTTCCATTGAATGATAAATGTGTTTTAACAATGTCGTTGAACTGAATGTACGAAGGAAACTGTTAAAATAACCACAGCATTAACAACAACCTTGAAATAAGAGCGCAAGGTTTATCTGATAATCAGATGCACGAGAGTAGTGTTTATTGCTATAGCAAACTATACAATTGCTATAGTGTTTTTTTTTTCAGAATCATCATTCGTCGATGGAGAGGAAAAGTTAAATACTCTAGCATTTTACTTTATGAAAATGAGATAAATAAGTTTTCGCACTGAAAGAAAAGTGATCTTGCGGTCAAATAACTTAAGACGTGCCAGGAAATGCCTAATATGGACAAAGGCATCTATCTCTGCAGCTAATCTGAAAAAAAGCAGAATGAAACGGTGAAACGTTAAGACAAAAACACAATAAATAAATACAATTTATGAATGATGCAGTGCTAATTGACATATCATTTATTAGAGTACAGAAACTATAAAGTATATTTTCTACCTTATTCTGTGCAGAGTAATTTAAATAATTGTTTAGATAAAACAATCATAAAATTGCCATTAGGAAAAAAATCTAGATTATAAATGATTTTTGTCCAGCCTTATGCTAAACTGCTTTAAATAACTTTTTTTCCACATCAATCTATACTCCATACACCATAATGGTAGAGCAAAAAAATGTTTTTTAACATCTTCGCAAATTTATTAAAAATAAAAAACTTAAGTTAAGACAAAAACACAATAAATAAATACAATTTATGAATGATGCAGTGCTAATTGACATATCATTTATTAGAGTACAGAAACTATAAAGTATATTTTCTACCTAAGTCTGTGCAGAAAATTGAAATAATTGTTTGTAGTATATAAAACAATCATAAAATTGCCATTAGGAAAAAAATATAGATTATAAATGATTGATTATTGTCCAGCCTTATGCTAAACTGCTTTAAATAACTTTTTTTCCACATCAATCTATACTCCATACACCATAATGGTAGAGCAAAAAAATGTTTTTTAACATCTTCGCAAATTTATTAAAAATAAAAAACTTAAATTATTCCATTGCGTAAGTATTCATAGCCTTATCTGGGACAGTTAAAATTTAGCTCAAGAGCATTCATATTGCTTGTAGATGTCACTACACTTTGAGTGAAGTTAACCTGTGGCAAATTCAATTGAATGGATATGATCTGGAAAGGCACACACATCTTAATAAAAGGTCTAACAGCTAATAATGCATATCAGAGCAAAAACCAAGCCCTGAGGTCAAAATAATTGCCTGTAGAGCTCAGAAACAGGTTTGTGTCAAGCCACATATCTGGGGAGGAGTTCAGAAAAAATTCTGCTTGATTGAAGGTTCACAGAAGCATGTAGTCTCCCTTAATGTTACCCTTAATGGAAGATGTTTGAAACAACCAGGACTCTTCCTAGAGCTGGCCTCCTGGCCAAACTGAGCAACTGATGGAGAAGGGCTTTGATTGGTGTGGTGACCAAGAACCTGATGGTCACTCTAGTTGAGCTCCATGATCATATGTGGAGATAGGAGAAAACTAAAGAAGGACAAACACCACTGCAACACTCCATCGATTAAATAATCATGTGAATGCACTTAAAGAATGCAGAATCGAATCGTTAATCGAATCGAATCGAATCGAATTGTGAATCGTTCTTAATTTGCAAAAATCGTCTTGAATCGAATCGAAAACCTATGACTCGTGAATCAAATCGATTCGCTGTCTACCCAAAGATTCACAGCCCTAGCTGTGATGCACCTGTCATCTGATGGGGGGCATAACTTAGCGATAGGCTTTTTGCACAAATATTTTTTTTCCCCCTATTCAACTGTTTTCATATACATGTGTGTGTGTGTGCTTTGTGGGGAATGTGGCTGTATCTGTATGATTATCTGTATGAACACACATCAGCGTTTGATTACTGACTGTATGACCAGCTATCAGTGTGAATGCTGTCTATATGAACGACCATAAGAGTGTGACTATTGACTATGTGGTTGGCCATCTGTATGATTAGCGTCTGTATGACTGGCCATCAGCATGTGATTACTGATTGTATAACCAGCAATCAGTGTGAATGCTGCATGTCTGGCATTCAGAGTATGTACTTGACATACAAAGCTAATTCTTTTATTTTTTTATTACTCAAAAAGTATTCTTATTGTATATTTCTAGTTCTCAAATAAATCACTTATACAATGTCTAAGATTCAGTCTAATATTTTATAACTGAAAAATTATGCAGTGGTATGTATAATGACTAAAATAGTTTGTAGAACCATTACATTTGTCAGGGTTACATTTGGTGGCTATTTTTCCGCAAAAAAGGGGTGGGGGGGACTAGACAGAGTCTCAGAAAAATGGTTGCAGGAATCTTCTTTTCATGGTATCTTCTTCAAATTTGAAATATAAACTCATGAGACATGTGACTTTCAACCCATTACTTTTCTGGATTTCATGTATTTGTATATGAAATAAAAAAAAACATTCAGTGTGGTACAATTTTTTCAAGACACTTCAGTGTCTATAACTTTTTATCTTTTTGAGCATTATCAACTCTGGATGATGGATAGTAAAGCCTAAAATGTCTTCTTTCCAAAGATAAATTGTGTGTGTAGCACACTGTTGTCAGGAACTGTTACCATTTTAAGTTAGGTAGGTCATTTTCAGCTGTGAGTCCCAAAATGGGGGGAGCATGTTAACAGGTTAAAGAGCTGCGCAGTGTGACCGACTTGGCTTTATGCGTCACCAAGACCACGGCCCAGGCGATCGGCAGGTCGATGGCCAGCTTAGAGGTGCTCGACCGCCGCCTATGGCAGACCTTATCGAAGATTAAGGATGTGGACAAAGTCCCCTTCCTGGACTTCCTGGTCTTCTCCTCTGGCCTCTTTGAACCTGTGGTTGAGGGATTCGCCGAGCGCTTCACTGCTGCACAGAAGTTTCATGCAGCTAACTTCCTTCCCAAGCGCGGAAGAGGAGGGCCTCTGTTGTGCCTCCAACCACCCCTTTCAGTTCTGTGTGCCGACGGCAGTGTGTTTGTGAACACTGGGCCCATTCAAAAAGCGCCCACACAACCTGCCACTGTTATAGTGTAAAAATAAAACATAAACATTTTCAAAAAAAGAGCATATTTCCTCTTCCACTTTCTACGAGTGTCAGGTCCCCACAAGGCGATCCTCCACCCGAATTAATCCAACCCCTTGCCACAAGGGCCAAGGCCTTGCAGGCCATCCCCGGAGTGTCAGACTGGGTTTTGGGGATAATAAAATTAGGTTACAGTCTTCAGTTCGCTCGAAGACCCCCACACTTCCGAGGCATGTTTCCCATCTTGGTTCAGAGCAAGGACGCTCAAGTCCTGCACTCCTAAGTGATGCATTTACTGGCGAAAGGAACCATAGAAATGGTTCCCCCAGGTCAGAGCGAGTCTTCCTCGTCCCCAAAAAGGGTGGCAGTCTTCGACCCACGGTGGGTGCCTGAAGACCTCCCCAAGAGTGTTTTAAATACAATATCCCAGGCTGGAGCACCATCCACGAGACACCTCTATGCCCTTAAATTGTCGATCTTCTCCGCCTGGTGCACAACCCGTGGCAAAGACCCAGCTTCATGCAACATATCTCTGATATTGTCCTTCCTACAAGAGCTGTTGGAAAAGGGCCGTTCCCCTTCCACTCTCAAAGTCTATGTAGCAGATATAGCAGCCTATCACGCTCCTATAGCAGGCCAATCGGTGGGTAGGAACAACCTGGTTGTTCGCTTCTTGAAGGGGTCTAGGAGGCTTAACACGCCTCGCCCCGCAACAGTCCCTACATGGGATCTGGAATTGCCTGGAATTCGGGACAAACGACTCTAAGGTCGTCCTCAAACCAAGGCTCGGGTACATACTAGGGATGCACCGATGTATAGGCCGCCGATATTTATCGGCCGATTTTTCCTCAATTTACAGCCATCAACAAACCGATGGTTTATTAATTAACTGCATGAAGGCACTGAGCTGTATAATATCTGTTGCATAACCCTAGCACTGCTGTCTGCACTTTAATGCTAATCAAATAACAAAAGACAAAAGATCGCACACTATTCTTGACTAATTAACTTTTGTAACTTTCATAAGTGTAGCGGACCTCATCTGAATAATGACCAAAACTTTACTGATGTTTTATTAAGTTTATTGCATCCTTTTTCACTCCAAAAAAATCAACATAAGAGCTAAACAAAACACAGCACGAGAAGTGCACATTAAACTCTCTCTCTCAGTTGCATTATCATCAACATTCAGTGAATTACATAAAACACTTATTACAACTACCAGTAAACAAATATATACAGATCTCATGCCTTTTCGGGGGGTGCTTAATAAACTGACAAACTTTAAATCCGAAGAACTGCGTGCTTTCATTACCCATATAGCTGCTCCGTAGACTAGAAAACCCATCAAAATAAGAGTCCCGCCTTGGTAATGGAGATCTCGTACATATTTAAACTTACAAAAAATATTAAAATGTTTACAAAAACTAATTTGAGATTAAGATTAATCATAATAAAGTATGTTACAATAAAGAAGGATTAATATGTATTTAATTTATAGAGTGAAGTGTTATTTTACATTTGTTTACTTTATGTCTGTACCTGAAAACTGTTAAACCTCCCTAAAAAGCACTGTTTATTTAATATGTATCTTTGTTCTGTTGTATTTATGTAGGCCTGCTGAATGTTAAATGGATCCAATCCATGTTCATTAGAAATTATTTGATGATGCAGCAATAAAACTGCTGGTATAATTTAATGCAGGTGTTTTGAACTTTGCTGATTTAAAACATGATCAAAATACTATCTATTTTGATGCCAAAGTTTCAAATAAGAGAGGAAGTGACAAATATCGGTATCGGTCAATAAGTGATGTAAAAATCGGTATCGGCCCCAAAAAATCCTATCGTTGCATCCCTAGTACATACCTAAGGTGCTCTCCACCCTGTTAAGAGAACAGGTGATAACTCTATCGGCACTTCCCCCCTTGGAGGAAGACCAGGAGTTAAATCTACTCTGCCCAGTCAGGGCATTGAGAATCTAAATCGAGTGTTCCGCCCCAATCAGGCAGTCGGAACAACTCTTTATATGCTTTGGTGGCCACACCAGAGGGCTTTCGGTCACTAAGCAGAGACTCACCAAATGGGTAGTTGACGCTATTATGCTAGCTTACTCCTCCTTGGGCCTACACGCTGGGTCTCGCCGTCCACATTCGCCAGGTTCTATAATCTGGACGTCCTGACCTTGCAGGCCCGGGTCCTTTCTGCTTAATGGGCTCAGTCTTGCCTCAGGGCAGAACCAGTCTCAGGCTTTGCCTACCTGCGCTCTTGGCTCTCACGGAGTGCCAAGGCTGTAGGGTTTATTCCTGGAACGTTTACTTATGGCTGGGCTGACCTCTACGAGTTTAACCCTAGTGCCTCCTGCAGGGTTCCCTATATATATATATATATATATATATATATATATATATATATTAGTTTGATTGTTTGTTTAAAAAAATAAAAACGGTTATTATAAGTTGTATTAATATCTCGTAATATTATTGTTTTTACAGTTTTTTTATCAAATAAATGCAGCCTTGGTGAACATAAGAGATATCTTTCAAATAAAACCATTTAAAAAATTGAAAACCTTTTAATGGAAATGTATGTATTGTTCCCTATCAAAAGCTACTTGATGGTGTGTTTCAATAACGTTTATGAGAACATTCTTTGTTAGACTGGTTGTGAAGCACATGTGTCAAACATGCCAAAAATTGGCTTAAATAACCTCAGTGGGTGACATCATTTGATTACATGCACCTGCGGGATTACAAATAGATGTGAAACGGACAAACCTTCAGGTTTCTTTGTCTTCAGGGACCGTGTGTGTGTGTGTACATGCGTTTTGCTGTGCATTTAAATCTGCGTTTTTTTTATATTTTATCCAAGGGCATTTTTTTTACCTTTATAGAGGGCATTTTCCCACTAATCTCATTAATACTTTCATTTCACATTCTTACATTTGATCTATAAATTAAATTATAATAATGTGATTATCTATACATTCAGACATGATAACAGACGTTTTATACTTGTGCTACAACTTTTTAGCCTGTGCTACAAAACTTTCAACCTCTGTAGCACCAGTGCTATGTGAAAAAAAGTTAACGTACAGCCCTTCATATAAGGGTTACGTGCTAGGGGCTTTGTACCCTTTCTATGTGGTTCATACCCCGGTTTCTGACTTTGGGTCCCACTCTAGGCACGTGTTGTCGTTGCAAGATGCTAACGACAGACACTTCCCTCTCGGGCTTGGGTGTGGTCTTAGATGACCATCCAGCCCAAGGTATCTGGAGAGGCCA
>NW_015505279.1:1378615-1381395 GCF_001515645.1 Sinocyclocheilus grahami | reverse complement strand
CCACTATTCGCCACTTACTCTAAATGTAATACAATCAGAATAATACTTCCATTATGGTGTTTATTTTTGGTTACTTATGTTTTAATCATGTTACTTTTCTGGCATTAATGAAGCATTAATGTCGAGCCCAGGAGTCTATGTGCTCAATTTAAACCCTGATTGTGAGCACTGCAACGTTTTGCCCATCAAAGGGCTTTGCATGCGTCTTGCTTTCTTCTATCTCTCCCCTGGGATCTCATCATCTCTGAATAAACCAATGCTCCCCACCAGGGCCTGTAGGTTGACATCCTTGCTGGTGGGGAAAGCATTCCAAGCAGCGGGTCAGGCTGGTGCTGCCCTGCACACCATGGCGATTTTGCAGGCATACCAGGCTGACCTGCTCAAGGACTTGAGCACAAGCAGGGGCATTAATGAGGAGGCATTTTCTGAACTTCGCCGGGCCACAGACCTGTCTCTCTGTGCAACTAAGCAGACAGCCCGCTCCATCGGCTGTTCAATGGCTGCTATGGTCTCCATGGAGAGGCACCTGTGGCTGAACCTGAACGGGCATCAAGGAGAGATACTGGGCGTTCCTCCTTGATGCCCCCATCTCACCTTCAGGTCTATTTGGCGGTTCTGTCAACACAGTAGTCAGTAGGTTCCGGGAGGCGAAGCATTATGAGGAAGCTTTTTTTTACGCCTCCTCGCAAAGATTTGGGAACGGCTCGCCGCACTCCACAGACCACCACTAGCAAGCCAGACCTGAGGAGCATCCTTTCCTCTAAAAAGAAGTCCTGAGGGTGGTGCACCCAGGACCGTGGGGTGTGTCCCTTCGGGTAGGGGAGCGAAAGATTCCAGCAGGGAGTAGGGTCTCCTTCCCGGCACCTTCAGGGAAATGTTACATGTTTGGTTGCCTCCTGACACGTTTCAGGACACCGGACATCTAATATCCCCCCAGCAAAGCGAAGTATCAAAATGACCCTTTCAATGAAACTGGCAGTGTGGAAGCTTCTGCCAAATATCTCTCTGTGGGTCAAAAGGACTGTAGAGGAAGGCTACAGGATACAGTTTGCACGTTGTCCTCCGCCTTTCAACAGCGTGATTTCCACTTCTGTAAACCGGAACAAGCGCATTTGTTGACACAGGAATTGCAAGCTCTGCTGGACTAGGGGGGCCATAGAGAGTGTTCCCCCGCCAGACAGAGAGGCAGGCTATTACAACCGTTACTTTCTGGTACCCAAGATGGGGGGGTTGCGTCCAATTTTGGATCTTCGTAATTTTAACCACTACCTCAGAACATACAAGTTCAAATGTTGACATTCAAAATGATTGTTTCTCAGATCCAATCCGGGAATTGGTTTGTGACAATCGATCTCAAGTACGCACATTTTCATATAGAAATTTTGCCACAACACAGGAAGTTCCTGAGGTTCGCTTTCAGGGGAGAAGCTTACCTGTATCGGGCTGTTCCATTCGGCCTTGTCACCCCGTGCATTCACAAAATGCATGGATGCAGCACTGGTTCCTCCGTGACTCCAGTGCATTTGCATTTTAAATTACATTGACGACTGGCTGATTTGGCCCAGTCTCAAGAGCTTATGCTTCAACTCGAATCTCGGGGGTTGAGACTCAACGCTAAAGAGAGCATTTTCTCTTTTGCCCAGAGGGCAATGTATTAAGGGGTTGTATGGGATTCGATCGCACTGCGGGCACAGCTGTCTCCTGCACGTGTCAAATCCTTTCTAAACACCCAGAAGGATTTCAGGCAAGGCCAAAAAGTTACTGTACATTACATTCGGAAGGTTCTAGGTGTCATGGCGACTGCATCCACGTGAAAACGTTGGGCGTCTTGAACATGAGACTGTTTCAGTTGTGGCTAAGGGCCAGGGGATTTCATCCAAGGGCCAATCCCCAGAGGCATATAAGCAGGGCTGTACAGTGCGACATATATGTGATTTCGTTGTGCTTGTTTGTGTGTGTGAGATTGATTATACTTGGTAGTTAGGGGTGTGCGATATGATGATTTTTGAATGTCTCCACGATCTGCTTTTGAAGAAATATCATTGTATCTTGCTACAGCGCACATTCTATCAGCTGCAGTTCTGGCGCCTCCCTCCGTCTCAATATAATGTACAACGCCACATTCACATCAGTGTTAGCTCAGCGGTAGAGTTACTCTCACGGGACACTGCACTTATGTGCAATCACAAAACTACATTATCTGCTTTAAAGCAATACCGGTTAAACATTTAATTCACATGCTGTTCTGCATGCGCGTTTTCTGAGCGCGTACTCAAGAAGCACACTCACACTGAGAGCCTGTCAAAAGCGCCTGATTATTGGACTAAGTTGTCTTTCGCGTCTGATTGATTTAGCTTCTAATACTGTCAAACACACACAAGGTTTACATATAAACACAGTTGGTTATGTCTGAAATGAAAGTAAACAGTTGAGAGAGAAACGCGTGAAGCTCTTAAAGTTAAAGTTAAAAAGTTACTGTGGACGAGCAACTGTTTGGTTACCCACATTCTTCAAAAATAGCTTTTATGTTCAACAGACGAAATAAATTAATTCAGGTTTAAAACAACTTGAGTTGGTATTGAGATGGTATAAAAATGAAACAGTATTGAAAGACAGATGATCTTTTAATGTTAATAAAACACAGAAAAAAAATCACTCACTGCTCTTGACTGATGAACTTATCATCAGTCAGTTGCTTTAAAAAAAGTAGTTGATGTATATAGTGTTTTATTTTCATATTTGTTCATTCAATTTCTTGAATGCTACTGCTAAATACTGTA
>NW_015505279.1:1374413-1378605 GCF_001515645.1 Sinocyclocheilus grahami | reverse complement strand
ACAGAGAGGCAGGCTATTACAACCGTTACTTTCTGGTACCCAAGATGGGGGGGTTGCGTCCAATTTTGGATCTTCGTAATTTTAACCACTACCTCAGAACATACAAGTTCAAATGTTGACATTCAAAATGATTGTTTCTCAGATCCAAGCCGGGAATTGGTTTGTGACAATCGATCTCAAGTACGCACATTTTCATATAGAAATTTTGCCACAACACAGGAAGTTCCTGAGGTTCGCTTTCAGGGGAGAAGCTTACCTGTATCGGGCTGTTCCATTCGGCCTTGTCACCCCGTGCATTCACAAAATGCATGGATGCAGCACTGGTTCCTCTGTGACTCCAGTGCATTTGCATTTTAAATTACATTGACGACTGGCTGATTTGGCCCAGTCTCAAGAGCTTATGCTTCAACTCGAATCTCGGGGGTTGAGACTCAACGCTAAGGAGAGCATTTTCTCTTTTGCCCAGAGGGCAATGTATTAAGGGGTTGTATGGGATTCGATCGCACTGCGGGCACAGCTGTCTCCTGCACGTGTCAAATCCTTTCTAAACACCCAGAAGGATTTCAGGCAAGGCCAAAAAGTTACTGTACATTACATTCGGAAGGTTCTAGGTGTCATGGCGACTGCATCCACGTGAAAACGTTGGGCGTCTTGAACATGAGACTGTTTCAGTTGTGGCTAAGGGCCAGGGGATTTCATCCAAGGGCCAATCCCCAGAGGCATATAAGCAGGGCTGTACAGTGCGACATATATGTGATTTCGTTGTGCTTGTTTGTGTGTGTGAGATTGATTATACTTGGTAGTTAGGGGTGTGCGATATGACGATTTTTGAATGTCTCCACGATCTGCTTTTGAAGAAATATCATTGTATCTTGCTACAGTGCACATTCTATCAGCTGCAGTTCTGGCGCCTCCCTCCGTCTCAATATAATGTACAACGCCACATTCACATCAGTGTTAGCTCAGCGGTAGAGTTACTCTCACGGGACACTGCACTTATGTGCAATCACAAAACTACATTATCTGCTTTAAAGCAATACCGGTTAAACATTTAATTCACATGCTGTTCTGCATGCGCGTTTTCTGAGCGCGTACTCAAGAAGCACACTCACACTGAGAGCCTGTCAAAAGCGCCTGATTATTGGACTAAGTTGTCTTTCGCGTCTGATTGATTTAGCTTCTAATACTGTCAAACACACACAAGGTTTACATATAAACACAGTTGGTTATGTCTGAAATGAAAGTAAACAGTTGAGAGAGAAACGCGTGAAGCTCTTAAAGTTAAAGTTAAAAAGTTACTGTGGACGAGCAACTGTTTGGTTACCCACATTCTTCAAAAATAGCTTTTATGTTCAACAGACGAAATAAATTAATTCAGGTTTAAAACAACTTGAGTTGGTATTGAGATGGTATAAAAATGAAACAGTATTGAAAGACAGATGATCTTTTAATGTTAATAAAACACAGAAAAAAAATCACTCACTGCTCTTGACTGATGAACTTATCATCAGTCAGTTGCTTTAAAAAAAGTAGTTGATGTATATAGTGTTTTATTTTCATATTTGTTCATTCAATTTCTTGAATGCTACTGCTAAATACTGTACCTGAAAAATAAAATGTTGTAAATACTGCTAAATACTGTACCTGAAAAATGTTCTTATTTTCTAATAACAAAGATAAAATAATGACAAAGATTTCTATCTTTGCTAACTTTGTCTAAATGTCTGCCATTGTTTTTTATTTTATATTTTGTTAAGGTGTAAGAGGTGTTATGTCTCAGGCACTCTTCCATTTTTAGCAATTTAAGAAAACTTTGTCTAAAACAATTTTTGTGTTGGTTTGTATTTTTTGTGCTCTGTATGGAACATCAGTGCCTGTTTAAGTGATGAACTCCATTACTTGTGTTTGTTTTCAGACATGATAACAGACGTTTTATACTTGTGCTACAACTTTTTAGCCTGTGCTACAAAACTTTCAACCTCTGTAGCACCAGTGCTATGTGAAAAAAAGTTAACGTACAGCCCTGCATATAAGGGTTACGTGCTAGGGGCTTTGTACCCTTTCTATGTGGTTCATACCCCGGTTTCTGACTTTGGGTCCCACTCTAGGCACGTGTTGTCGTTGCAAGATGCTAACGACAGACACTTCCCTCTCAGGCTGGGTTGTGGTCTTAGATGACCATCCAGCCCAAGGTATCTGGAGAGGCCATCTTCTCGATTGGCACATCATTTGCCTCGGAAAGATGGCCGTGTTTCGGGGCCCTGAAATACCTCCTCCAGCAGTTAAGGGCTACCATGTCCTGGTGCGGGTGGACAACTCTGTGGTAGTCCCTTACATATATCACCAAGGCAGTGTTTGACACGTGCTTCACAACCGGTCGAATAAAGTATGTTTTCATAAGCATTATTGAAACGCAAAGTCTCGTTCCCGTTTTTCCAGGGAACAGGGTTACAGTCAAGTAACCCGAGGCATTTCATTTCAAACTTTTGTCAAGGCTTTAAATAAATTTAATAAAAATACTTACTTTAATTGTTACTTTAAGTAACAAAATACCAAAACACAAAAGGCCCAGACTACAGCCAGACAGCCGGGAACCAAAATACTGTCAGAGAGCCATAAAAGAACAAAACACTAAACAAAGCAAACTGGGCAGAACAGCAAGTGCTGGGACTGTATCTTCATAGACAACCAGAAAATATTGCTAGCCAACTGACACGGGACACAGAGCAAGAGACGGGACAAATCACCCATAACAGGACAAGGACTAACAAATGGGATGTAACGGTATGAAATAAGGAGGGCAGAATGTCTCTTGATATGTGATATATAATGCAATGACATTCAGATATTTTAAGTGTGGCTTAAGTGTCCAAATTCTTTTTATGGTGTTGTATTTCCATCCTGTCAGTAGGTTCAGCTGTAATTTCACTTGACAAGACCAATTCTGGCTGTTTCTGTATGAGCAAAACATGCAGTGAGAAGTTTCCACAAATGCCTCTCAGATATATGGTCTAATTCCTGTCAGGCAGCCTGTAAATAAAAGAGGCCTGGCTCTCTGTGTGTGACTGTATATATAAAAGAAATGAAAAGCCCACGTTACTATTTCATTATTGAGAATGAAATCATCAGAGAGAGGGATGTTGTGTGCGTGGCAGGAGGGCTATGAATGCTAATTGACTCATTTATTTGTGTTAGTTGTTCATTTGTCAGAGTGGCAGGTCTGCTGGCCGCTTGTGATGAATTAAAAGCACAGACACAGTCATATTCATTAAGTAGGTTTGTGTGTGTTTCTGTGTGCCTGTGGGATTTTTTCCCTGAGTGCTCTTTAAGTGCTTCTGAGTGTATGTGTGTACAGTCTGCCATACAAATGGCTGGTTTGGAAAATTCAAGGTTGGTTGTTTTAGGTCCCACACTGGTGGAGTCATTAACTCTTACCATTGTGCCCTTGAGCATGACATTTAACTGCAGGTTATTCCAGGGGAACGTCTACTGTTGTATGACTGTGGAAGCTCATACCATTTTTCTGACATCCTCTCTTCATTTTCTCAGTTCATAAATTTGATAGATGTGTAATTAAAATTGAAGAGCTGTTAACTAGCTATTAGTTTCCAGAATGGAATTTTTGACTGAACGCTTGTGAAGTTCCACTCCAGCTTGAGACACATTCTGTCTTTTAAAGCTGCAGTCCGTAACTTTTTTGGTTAAAAATGATCCGAAATCAATATTTGAGCAAGTACATAACCAGCCAGTGTTCGAAACTATCACCTTACTTTAGCCCGATTCACAACAGTTATCTTATAATAATGTTTTCTAATTTGAGTGGTACGGGTAGGTTTTCGTGGGAAATTCGAGCATGGCACTGCATCATTACGTCATGTCTGTAAACATAAAGAAGTTGTCCAGGCTACCAGGCTATCACATGTGAGGATCCTGCAGGTGGTGGAACCTTTATAGCCTTTTCTCACAGCAGCCAGAATAATTAAATGCATCATTTTGATGGCGGATTGTAATCCATAAAGGATTATGTGTTTATGAAGCACATGTGAATGAAATGAAATTATATTCCAGTTATAAATGTGCTTCTGATTACAGATAGCCTGGGATTACAAAGATTTGTATATTAAAGAAAACCAGTTTGGAGGGACCATAATTTGCTTTTTGGGTTAAAATAATTTCTTAATATGAAATTCGA
>NW_015505279.1:1366954-1374318 GCF_001515645.1 Sinocyclocheilus grahami | reverse complement strand
CAGATGGCAATATATGGTGAAAATTCTTATTTGGGTCATATTCCAAGACGTAAGCTAGAATCTGTGATTGCAAAGTACAGTAAATATCCACACCGGTGTGGTGACTGACTGCCACACACATACTCTTCAGAACATTAGATTCATCTGCGCTGGAGCCATGCCGACTCACAACCCACGCAAGCTAGATAATTCCGCACCCAGCTGCAATTCCAAGTTTTCAAACAGAGATGGTGACAAAGAAGCTAAACTTATGGACTGCAGCTTTAACTTGAACAGTTTGCTAAACGTGCATTTTCATTTGTGAAAGGTACAATATTTACTTGAATTTGGCCAATATGGCAGTCATCTTTTACTTCATTCTGTGGTCTAAGGGGATAGTGAGTAGTGTTACCACGGTAAAGTCAAAATACCTTTGTGAAGCTGCTTTGACACAATGTGTACTGTATAAAGCACAGAGATAAACAGGAAATAGCAGAATCAATTATGGAAACTCAGCTATGGAGATTCTGAGTCAGATTTGTCTGTAAAGGGGCTCTAAAAGACAATAGTGTCATTATTTAGTAAAGCAAATAGAATTTGGCTGCTCCTGTGATCTCAATACATTGGCCCACATAAAGCTCCATGCATAAATAAAACTGCTTTTTTTAAGCTTACTGAAAAGTCTTCATCTTAAACTCCAAGTGAAAGGCTGCCAAAAATCACAAAAAAGCCACCTAAACGTAAACAAACAGTCATTATATTAAGACTGTGTCTTAGTATCTAGTTTAGCATCCACCACTGGTTTAACATCTACCTTTTTGTAACTGTATTTAAAAAAGTGATATATATATATTGTCTCAGGTTACCATGGTTCCCTGAGAATAGGGAACGAGACGCTGCGTCCTCTAGAGGGCGCTATGGGGACGCCTCCGGCATGACCGGTGTCTGAAGCATGAGTGTAAACATGACAATGAACTTGACATTGGCAGGCGGCAGCCCATGACGTCATTACTGGTGCGGCCGAAAGTATAAAAGGGCACCTGTTAATTACATCATTCACTTCTTGTCTGAAGAAGATGTATGCAGGGATTCCTGAAGCATGGCCAAGGGACGCAGCGTCTCGTTCCCTATTCTCAGGGAACCATGGTTACATGTGTAACCTGAGACGTTCCCTTTCGAAAGGGAACTCTACACTGCGTCCTCTAGAGGGCGCTATGGAGAATGGTATATCAACGCCGCCATGCTGAAGGGATGAGTGCCTTATTGGCTGAGCCAAGACAAGACTCAAGGAGTCCTCACCCCTGCACCAGCAACGCAACCATAGACCAGAACTTCTAAGGACGGAGGTCAAAAAGGCTCACAGAGAGCCTAACGCTCAGTTTAGCTAAATGGCCTGTGAAGCTTTGCAGAGTGGAGGCCTATAGAGGTCATATTAAAGAATCGCGAATAACAGCTTTCAACTGTAGTAAATCAGCTCAACAGGGAAATATTTATGACTAATTATAACTGGTTATGATTAATAATAAATATTTTGATTATATCTTCGAATTAACTGTTGCAGAATCAATATTACAATTATTTGATCTGTCCGTCCACCGAGCAGACGATATAATCATTTATCAGTTCAAGGAACGATTATTTTCCTGGCCAAGGAAGCATAACTGTCCTTCTTTATGCAGTGCTAGCAGTAATTTAGCATATGTAGCAAGGGTTCAAAACATTCATTGACTTCGAATTGTGAGCAGCAACAGAGGCAATCGATCGGGAATATAAGGGATTTAATAAATGAAACTATATCTAACATATAACTAACCAAGCAAAACACATATATACAGAATGAAACAAAGTAAGGAAAAGAGAGAGGAAAGTAAAAGAATGGCAGTATTTCACATCAACCTTAAACACAACCTATTGAGAATCCTCAGAGAATCAAAAATCACCTTAAAGGGGCTCAAGCTTAAACACGCATCTAAATAATTGTAAACGGTTACTTGCATTGGCTTCGATTGCTGAACGAGAGTCCTGATGCGGTAGACGATGGAGGTCTTTGATGAGTTCGTTAGGAGTGAGCTGGAAGTTTACTTCTGGTTCTTCTGAAGATAGGAAAAGTCCACAGCGAATCGAAGTTACTTGAAGATAAAAAACTGCCGGAAAACAAACTCAAGAGAATCTCAAGAAGTCTTGAGAGTCTTGGAAAGTGTTGTCTCAAAAGAAGAGGGTTTTCTGAGCAAAAATCATTTTGGGCTAATCAATTTTGATGGTTCCTCTTTACCCCCGACTTTGGGTAGGCTAGCCAATACCAGGCGTGAATTTTTGAGCGGGAGAAGTTTCCTTTGTCTCGCTTTATGGACCATTTGCATGTTTTATGGCCAGTCTGGAATTGGTGCAGTTTTAACCCAAAATATAGTACAAATCGTATGATGCATTTCACAATCTCATAATGTACATCATTGTTTGAGGAATAAAGAAAAGATAATATTGATACCAAGAAAGAAACATTTAGAATAGATTAAACCAAAGATACATCCATACACCTGAATATCATTGTTTATGGCTTTAACTAATACAAATAACGAGTGGTAACTCAGCTAATCTAATAGGGAAACGTACAAACAACACATGCAATATACCAGATATATTTGTAACTGCTCAATTATTGTCTAAATAGAGTAAAGGTCTTTACGTGTGTGTGTGTGTGTGTGTGTGTGCGTGTGTGTGTGTGTGTGTTAGTTTGCTTGGTCAGCCAGGCCCATCGGTGCCTGGCATCGGGGGCATTTACATCTCTTTGGAAAGTGTTTGAAATCAGATGGGGAGATGATAGTGGGGGACTGCTTAGAATCTCCTTAATAGCGAGGAACCATTTGGCAATTTAGCCCCCATATAACTGTAAAGTCTGTGACCAGGACTGTAATTTATATGCAAATGTCAAAGGCTAAAAGGGTCTCTTAAGCCATAAAACCCCAAAGATCATGGATGATTCTACGCAGATGCTACACAACGCATTAATTTTGTAGCAGACCCATAATGCACACGTTGCCGCGGCAATGCGAGGTTCGAGCTACTCGATTCTATATTGCATAAGAGCTTCTACCCGCAAGAAGAAAAACGCATTGCATTTTATGAATGAACACAACTCCCACGAGAGCTGACTGTGCGCGCTCCGCTCCCAAACAAACCACTCATAAATCGCGTGTATCCCCACACATGATGTAGCGAGAGAAAACAAGTGATCTAAAAATCAATATTAACGCTAACAATATCAACCTCCTCGGATGAAGATAGCAGCAGTGAGCTCTCACTCGGAGGGGGAAGAGACCGCAGCGTGGGCTTCCAAACCCCGAGTGAGTGGTAGATAAGAGGTGAACGCATCGCGAAAAATTCGCTCTAAACATTCCATGCACAAGCGCGTCCCACATCCCTTGAAAATAGGGACATCGCAAACGGAGCTTCATTGAGAAAAAAACTTTCAATGCACGCATTCTGTTCCCTCAGGAGCTAAAACGTGCTTGCTCCTAACTCATGATCAAACAGATCTCCTGAAGACAAGAAAGTGAATGATGTAATTAACAGGTGCCCTTTTATACTTTCAGCCACACCAGTTATGACATCATGGGCTGCCGCCTGCCAATGTCAAGTTCATTGTCGTGTTTAGACTCATGCTTCAGACACCGGTCATGCCGAAGGCGTCCCCCTTAGCGCCCTCTAGAGGATGCAGCATAGAGTTTTATATATATATATATATATATATACAGGTGCATCTCAATAAATTAGAATGTCGTGGAAAAGTTACTTCAATATACCCTTTGAATTTTTCATAATGCAATGTCAATTTTTTTCAAGTATTTTATGTTAAAGTACTCTTGTACTATTTTCTATTGTAATATAATAAGAAATGGCAAAACTGTACCAGAAACACAAATATATGATAACTACAAAATATCCTACAAAATTAGGAAATGTATTATACTATTAATAAAATAGTTTAACATAAAATACAACTTAAAAAATAAATTTTATTTGAAAAATTCTAATGAGTTAAATTAGTAAATTACTTTTTATGTAATTTTAGTTTTTATTTAAGTTTAATTATGCTTCATGTTTAATTACAGCCATGGGTTGCATATAATATCAATTTATAATTATCAGACAACTTTTGGTGGGGGGGATCTAGAGTTTCATGACTGAACTAGATATTTATTATAAAAAAATAAAGCTGAAGATGCTTTGCTGTCCACAACCTATACGCTCCAGTGTCACTATAAAAAAACAACAACATTCGTCTGCATAAATCTGTTTGTCTAATTATGATGTGATCATTAAATAAGTAAAGCTTGGAAAAAAACACATATACTTGCAGGAAAAAATTACAATGCATCTCTCAGTATTTGTGTTTGGCACAATAAATCAACTCCAGCCCAGATGAGGGTTTTTATAAGTATACAGGAACACAACGTTATCGCGAGGTGCCGGCTGTTTGTTCTCTGCCTGTGTGTGTATTATAACAGCACGCTGTTTTTCCTGCATTATGAATGCGTGTGTAATTGTGCAGCTGAATGGCCTCCACTCTGCTATCAGAGCCGCCTGCTGTTCAGAGCCTCAGCCATGCTGAGCACTAATGTCAGACCCCTGCGCCTATTCACAGCATTTAATGGGCTCTATGGCTGGTCTCAGCACAGCCGTGGTTTCAGTCTAGAGTAAAGCAGGCCACTGAGATTTAGACGGACACTGTGCTTAGTGCTTTACTTTCTGGAAAACAGGGAAACAAGAAAAAAAATACAGACTGGACAGATGAGGAAAAATGGGAAAAAGAAAAGTCATTTTGCCAAATGCAGTCCAGCTAATGACTACCCTTGTGGAAAAAGTACATTTTAGCATATAAAAAGAGTACTTGTTGCGCAAATGGTAACACTTTACAATAAGGTCCATTAATTAACGTTAATTATTGCATTAACTAACAATGAGCAATTTGTTACAGTATGTGCTTATCTTTGTTAACATTAATTAATATGTTCAACTGTTCATTGTTAGTCAGCATCCATTAAGCAATATAAACAGACACAACTTTGAATTTTAATAATGTATTGGCAAATGTTGAAATTAATATTAACTGAGATTAATAAATGCTTTACAAATGTACAAATATTTTTAATTGTTACTTGTGTACTAATGTAGTTAACGAATGTTAACAAATGGAACATTATTGTAGAGTTACCGCTCAATTAAAAAAACGTTGTTTTGATAGTTGATCGCATATTTATTGTAATTAAATGAAATGTATTAGAGTTTACAATTAAATTAAATGCAATTAGTTGAAATTTAGAGTGGTTTCAGACCCACTTAAGTAGGACTTAAGTACATCTTTATGTAATTTCAAAATGAATTCTACTGTATTTTAAAAATGGTTACTGTATTTTAAAAGTGTACTGACAAGCATTTATGGTAAACTAAGTATATTTTAACGTTATTTTCCTTCAAACGTGTATGTCATGTATTTAAATATATTTGTAATTTAACATTTGTAATAATAAACTTTAAAGTTTAGTTCATTTGAAATATATTAACTTTAAATGTAATATCGAATAATACATTCTAGATAAATACTGTAAGTACAAGTACAAATACCATACTAATGCAAGTAGTTTCCATGTGCTTTAGTACAGTATGCTAGCCAACACATCAAAAGATGTGCACTTCTTTAAAGCAACACAAAATATTATTTAATCATACATTAAAGTGTACATTAAAGCAAAACTTCATTTGACATTATTACAAAGTGCACTTTTTAAAAGTGTGTTAAGAAACAGTCATGAAATTGTGTTCTTTTTATGTACACTTAAGCAGCCTTTTGCTTAATTAATTTGATATTACCTGCAAATCCATTTTTTTTAAATATACTTTTAAGATTTGATGTACACTAAAAGTGCCCATTCATTACAATTATGGGTACAGCTACAATGCACAATGCATCGTGAGAGGAAATACCTGCTGTTCGAGAGATCATAAAGAAATATGAAAAGGGTGTCATGAGACATGATCAACAGGTAAGCATGGTATCTGAGCAGGAGGACACTTGCATGCACGTAGTCCAGAACAAAAGAGACAGGCCTGAAGACACATGATAACACTGTTTACATTGGATACTATGGTGATGAGAGAGAAAGAGAGAGAGAGAGAGACGGCTGGTCAGATGGTCAGTTTAGACCTCACCGAGCTTCTGGTCATCGTGTCAGACACTGGAGCTATATGACGATGTACAGGTGACTTGTTTAACCTCGCTGAAGGCCTTTACATGATTATACAAGACCTTTTACTTGTTGACTTTGTACATTTTTATTTATTGATAATTTAACTCCCTTGTCATATATGGGGAGTTGCTGCTGTTATGTGTCGTCTGTGACATTGCATGCTTCTCTGCTTTCTGTTCGTCTTATCTTCGATTTTTCTCCATCATCCCTTCTCTTATCTGCAGGTGTTTGATAAAGGATTTTGAGACACGTCCATCAGTGACGCATCTGCTGGAGCATCCATTCATTAAACAGGCTCAAGGAAAAGACACGTCACTCGGACAGCAGCTGTCGGTCCTCATCCGCGAGCAACAGGACGTGGGCAACCGGATCAAGACCAGGTACATCCTGCCCACAACACAAACCGCGGGCCAGAACAACACTGTGACCTCACAGCTCTTTTCTGAAATGAGATCGAGATGTTCATGAGGTAGAGAAAAACACATTACATCACGTGCTTTAAAAAGGCTGACCGTGAACCATCACCACTTGAGATTGTAAATATACAGGTGGATTAAACAGAAGTGTTCTTTTTTTTAGGTTTATAATAGTCTGCCATAGACTGTCATTTTGAAGCGCTTTCAGTGACTTCTGATTCGTCTCAGGGTCAGACCAAAGATCTGGCAGCCTTGGCCATGACAGCGGTCACTGACTTGCGTTTATCACTGTCCTCTGTAGATGCAGAGCTGTCGAGCTGGATTTATCACGTCTAAATGTGAAACGGTGAGACTTGCTGTTGTGACAGTCTAGAAAAATATGAATCAGAGCAAACAACCTGTGTGTTGAGGGTTTCCTCGTTCCAGCAGATGGCAGTATTATCTGTGGAGGAATGAAGCTCCTCGAGTTTATTCTGAGAGGCTGGCATACAGGAGCATTGATTCAGTCGGATGGCATCACTTCAACAGCGTATAAGTCAAACGAAACGGATATCTCTGATGCTGTTATAGAAGCAACATTAAAAACGTAATGCAAGAGTTTCCACTGGCTTCACCTTAAAAGTTTTCATTTAGACCCCTAAAATCCTGCAGAGTCTTGTATTACTTACTCTTTGGGCCCAGAGGAGGGGAGAGGGGGCCAAAAGAGGAGGGGAGAGGGGGCCAA
>NW_015505279.1:1364951-1366263 GCF_001515645.1 Sinocyclocheilus grahami | reverse complement strand
AAAGTAGATCTTAAAAGTCGAGATATGCCTGTGAATTAAAAAAAACCCATCTAAAACAAATCCAGATCGTATCTTTTGTACTACAAATACTCCAAAGACAATTCATATTAAAGATATTATATTGAAGTATTGCTACGTTCTTAAAGATGATCCAAAACTTAATGGGATATTTAATAAGGAACCATTAATTACTTAAACAAAGTTGTAAAAGTGTGTTCTACAAAACAGATTTCACAAAATACCCTTACAGGTCAAGTTTTATTGGACAATTTTAAATGTGGAAATTGTGTTAATTGTGAATTCACAAAAAAAAAATAATAATAATGATAATTATTAAAGTTCCCTTCATCACGAGTGGTGCTGAATTTGGTTTCTTATTTTTGTACACAGTTTGCTTCCATGCACCTTGTGAATTGGTTAAGTTGAGCTATTAACTTGTTCTGAGAAAGCGGGGGCTGGTACGCTCTGTGATTGTGAATAAACAGAGGGTTGCCAGATTGTAGCCCTTATTCCCCAGGCCACATATAATCTGCTAGCCTGATAGTGACAGAGCCTTAATGAGATTATGAGCTTGGCTGTGCTCTCTCTGTTTAGTCACTGATGGCAAATATCAGCGAAGTGATTACAGAGTGAGGGAACACTGATACACACAGAAACAGAGCCACACACACATAAAGCGCAGTGCATCGTGTCTGTACGCTGTCATGTCCCCGGGGCCCGATGGGTTTTATGAGCTGTGAATAGAGCAGCTGCTTCCTCGTGATCTAAAGGTCAAAAATACAATAGAGGGTCAAACCCTGATGAAGTGCATTCACTACACGCTATAATAGCCTTTATACCCCAGAGGATAGACCTGCATCACACCCTGATACCGCACACAGGAATGGCATGGCTACACTGTAAAAAATGACCATGAATTTAACGGTAAAAGACTGTAAAAATGCTACAGTAAAAACCTGTTAAATGGTTAACGGTAAATTTCCCTACTATATACGGTGAAAAACTGTATTGGACATTACATGTATTGGACATAAATTTTACGGTAGTATACCGTTTTTGGAAGTGAAAAATACCGTATAATTTACAGTGAATAACCGTAAATTGACATTCCCAGAATTCCCTGCGTTACATTTCAAATTTGATGTTTTTTGTTGAAATAACTATGTTTCTTCTCAGTTTTTTCTTATCAGTTTTGTATATTAGGGTTGTGTGTTACACCTAATGTTGTTAAATGAATGTTTATTGCATTATTTCAGTTTCATGTGTGTTACCGTGATGGTGTTTAGTGTTTGTGTGAATGACACACTGTGCA
>NW_015505279.1:1336371-1356180 GCF_001515645.1 Sinocyclocheilus grahami | reverse complement strand
CCTAAAAATTGCTGTCCACCAACGTTTACCATCCAACCTGCCAGAACTGGAGAGGCTCTGCAAGGAGGAATGGCAGAGGATTCCCAAATCCAGGTGTGAAAAACTTGTTGCGTCTTTCCCAAAAAGACTCATGGCTGTATTAGATCAAAAGGGTGCTTCTACTAAATACTGAGCAAAGGGTCTGAATATTTAGGACCATGTGATATTTCAGTTTTTCTTTTTTAATAAATCTGCAAAAATGTCAACAATTCTGTGTTTTTCTGTCAATATGGGGTGCTGTGTGTACATTAATGAGGAAAAAAAAATAACTTAAATGATTTTAGCAAATGGCTGCAATATAACAAAGAGTGAAAAATTTAAGGGGGTCTGAATACTTTCCGTACCCACTGTATGTTAGTATTTAAAAGCTGCTTGTGATGGGCTTTGGTTCATCATGTGACTTTCTCATCACCTCCTGCATTTGGTGGTTATCAGTGTATTACAAAGACACAAAACAGATTTCAGTACTTCAATAGGTTGGTATATTAACATTATATCAGTTAATGAAATTACGGTATTTAACTGTAAATTTAAGTTAAAACCGTAAAACCTAAAACGTTGCTACCGTATTTTTTGCGGTAAAATTCCGGCAACCACAGCTGCCGTTTTTTTACCGTAAATTTTACGGATTTTTTGTTTTTTGTTTTTTGTTTACACTATTTTTGTTCCTAAAACGTAGAGTTAAGAATTCGAACAAACCTCTAACACTAAACATTTGCCTTGCATGTAACTAACTAGTCCTACACTATTTGTGCTATGGACATCGATGATACTTCAAATTATGCAGCTTATTAATGCGTGCTATTAAATTTGAGTTACATTTTGGACCAGCTAGTTGATAAAATGCCCAGAAAAAAAATTTAACAAATAAATAAACCCATAGACTTGCTCAACCGTTCAGTTAGATTGTTTTAATTAATTAAATTAATGCATTAAATTGATCAAAAATTAGACATTTATAATGTTACAAAATATGTCTATTTAAAAAAAATGTTTCTTTTGAACATTCTTTATCATCAAGAATCCTTAAAAACATGTTAAGCAGTTGTTTTCAACATTGATAATAATCTGAAATGTTTCTTCAATCAGCATATTATTATGATTTCTGAAGATCATGTGACACTGAAGACTGGAGTAATGATGCTGAAAATACAGCTTTGATCACAGAAATAAATTACATTTGAAAATATATCCAAACAGAAATCTGTAGTTTTAAATTGTAATAATATTTCACAATATTACTGTTTTGACTGTATTTTTGATCAAATAAATGCAGGCTTGGTGAGCAGAAGAGACTTTATAAACCCATAGACTTGCTCAACCGTTCAGTTAGATTGTTTTAATTAATTAAATTAATGCATTAAATTGATCAAAAATTAGACATTTATAATGTTACAAAATATGTCTATTTAAAAAAAATGTTTCTTTTGAACATTCTTTATCATCAAGAATCCTTAAAAACATGTTAAGCAGTTGTTTTCAACATTGATAATAATCTGAAATGTTTCTTCAATCAGCATATTATTATGATTTCTGAAGATCATGTGACACTGAAGACTGGAGTAATGATGCTGAAAATACAGCTTTGATCACAGCAATAAATTACATTTGAAAATATATCCAAACAGAAATCTGTAATTTTAAATTGTAATAATATTTCACAATATTACTGTTTTGACTGTATTTTTGATCAAATAAATGCAGGCTTGGTGAGCAGAAGAGACTTTCAGAAACGTTATAAAATCTTACTGACTCCATACAGTCAAGACTAGAGACTAGAGTATCATATCACACTCGTGGGCTCTTTAGAGGCCAGTAAACACCTACCAACCCCACAGAATATCCTAGAACTAGCCCTGGCAATCTCCAACAACAGCCTAGAATCATGGCACTGAGTTTTAAATTTCCTTAAAAAAAAATATGCAATTGTTTATGATTGAATTGATTTTCTAGTATTTCATGTTTAATGAAGCGGTAACATTGCTGTATTGTCTTTTCTAGGCATGAGCGGATCAATACTCGCAAAACCCTGATCATTGAGAGCTGTCCTGATGATGATCTGGTGGACCTGGAGGTTTTAGATGAGGTATTTAGAAGTTGTGCCTGAAATCTAAACAAAGGCTTTCATTTTATTAATCATACAGACATATATATATAAATTTTATTTTTAGATGTAAACGCAACATGAAATCAAATTGACCTTATTTACGTAATACATGTTCCTGGACTTATTTTGCGAGATCAGTGAATGCTATTCCAAATCATAGCATAACTCCATTAAAAATGCCTAAAATTGCAAAAGTAAAATGAGTTGCCTTCATGTTGACTTTAAAATGAGGTGAAATTCAATATACAGACCATTACTAAACTGTCTCAAATTATGTGAATTCGGTGAATCTTGAAGTATAAACAACAAAGAAACATTTCCATCTCCAGCATTTCTCTTTTCTAGGAAACAATCATTGCACATCTTCAGAGACGGTATCAGGAGCTGCAGATCTACACATATGTTGGTGACATCCTCATAGCGCTTAACCCTTTCCAGAACCTCAACATCTACTCTCCACAGGTGAGAGCAGCAACATCAGGCTGTGCAATAGAGCATAGTTCATGTCTAAAGCATACCATCTTTGTTTAACCATTTTTCGGTGAAATGCATGATCCACATCACACTTTGTAACAGTTGTGTGGGAGCCAATTCAAGCTGGCTTTCAGAATCAAAGCTTCCTTGTAGGGAGTGAACTAAGATGTAGTTTTGTGTCTGAAAACGCCTCTGTTCTCAGTTCTCAAAGCTCTATCATGGGATGAAACGCTCCACTAACCCCCCGCACATCTTTGCCACCGCTGATGCAGCCTATCAGAGCATGGTCACCCTCTCCAAAGACCAGGTACTGCTTTCTGTGTCTGCACTCTCGTTCCTAAAACAATGTAGAGTATATCTAACATACACACGGTTCATAGACATAGCAGGTTGTCTTTAAATATGGTTTTAAATATCTATGTGGGGTTCACCAGTTGTCTCTTTTCTTTAAACAGTCTTCACACTATAGTTTATTTAAATTAGTTTTTTTTTTTGAGAGAGAGAGAGAGAGAGAGAGAGAGAGAGAGAAATTCATATTTTTATTCCACAAGGACAATTCAAATTAGCCAAAAAGCGTAAGTCTTACAATGTTTTAAAAAGATTCTATTTCAAATAAATGTTGTTTGGACTAGTGTTGATTTTGTTAATGAAAACTATGACAAAAAATGTTAGTTGACAAGTTGTATTCCCATGACTACCGAGACGATGACGAGATGACAATAAGCTCAATAAACGATAACTGTAACTATATCAACATGTAATATTGTTGGCGATAAAAGTCGAGACTGAAATGCATTTTTTTTATTCTATTTCAAATAAATGTTGTTTGGACTAGTGTTGATTTTGTTAATGAAAACTATGACAAAAAATGTTAGTTGACAAGTTGTATTCCCATGACTACCGAGACGATGACGAGATGACAATAAGCTCAATAAACGATAACTGTAACTATAGCAACATGTAATATTGTTGGCGATAAAAGTCGAGACTGAAATGCATTTTTTTTTAACTGTACAAAAATCTCTTTATTTTCGTCGAAAAAAGGAGACAAAATATTATTGCGGACTGCTGTACACGCCTCTACTAGGTGAGGCTTCATGTGTGCGGTTGCCAGATACCAAGAGTTCAAATCCCCATATCAGAGCTTCTCTGTTAAAAGGATGCATTTTTTGCATTAAAAAAAAAAACTAAATTCTGTATACATTTTTTTTAAAAATCAGTTTTGCTTATTTTTTGCAATCTGGCAATCGTGCACATGCGTACAATGTTGACTACATATGATAATTACTAAAAAGTAAATTTGACACAGGACTAAGACTGACTGGGCAATTCACCATTTCCAAAATATTATATCAGCAAAAATATTAATCAGCAAAACTGTTCTCAACATTGATAATAATAAGAAATGTTTTTTTTGAACATCACTGTATTAGAAAGGTTTCTGAAGGATAAAAATTACTGGAGCAATGGCTGCATTTTAAAATATTGAATATTAATATTTAAAACAATTCTTTTAAATTGCAATATTACTGTTGTAACTGTATTGATTAAATAAATGCATACAAGACATATTTCTTAAACAGAAAATAAAATACAATTAAATAAAATTAAATAAAATTAAATAAAATTAAATAAAATTAAATAAAATTAAATAAAATTAAATTACTGACCCCAAACTTTAGAACAGTAGTGTATGTGCATTATGGGAGAGTGCTTTTTTTTTTTTTAACCAACATCATTTCTACCAATGTCAACGACATTTATGCTTTCAATTGTTTTGTCTGTGTAGTGTATAATCATTAGTGGAGAAAGTGGAGCCGGTAAAACTGAGAGTGCCCACCTCATCGTCCAACATCTCACATTTCTGGGAAAAGTTGAGTACTCACATCTTTTATACATTACCTAACACACTTCATACATACACTACTGTATGTGCTCTAAAGAAACGCTTCAGCAACCAATCTTTTGTGTTTTATTATGAGATTCCTGATCATTTTCCGTCTAGTGACGTAATCATCCGTGGCTGTAAGATTTGCAGATTAAAAATCTGGGTCACACTTTTCAGACATCATCTGTTGTTTTCTATTTCAAGGCTAATAATCGAACACTTCGTGAGAAGATTCTTCAGGTGAATCCCCTGGTGGAGGCGTTTGGGAATGCGTGCACGGCCATTAACGATAACTCCAGCCGCTTCGGAAAGTACCTGGAGATGAAGTTCACACCTACAGGGGCCGTGATGGGTGCTAAGATCTCTGAGTATCTTCTGGAGAAATCAAGAGTCATCAAACAGGCTACGTGAGGAGCCACTGTGCCTAGATCTGTGGCCATTTTTAACATGAATCACTATTCACAGCTTATATTTTCTTTTGCAGGGGCGAGAAAAACTTCCACATATTTTACTACATCTATGCTGGTCTTTACCACCAAGACAACCTCAAGAAATACAGGCTACCCAACAAAACTGCCCCCAGGTTTGTGTTTATATGCAGTGAAACAGACTCAGTGCTTATGAAGACGTGTGATTCTGACTCCCGATTATGTATCTACAGTGTCACTGACAGAGATCAGAGATTCATGTAACTTTTCTGGTCTTTCAGATACATTGATTGTGTTAATGGTAAAGTAATGCAGGACATAGTCTCTAGCAAACTCTACCAGGAGCAATTTGATGCAATTCAGGACTGTTTCCGTATCATAGGATTTACTGAAGAGGTACAGCTGAAATTCGAATTTATATTTTTTTAATCATATGCAATTATTAAAGGGATTGTTGAGTTCACCCCCAATAATTTATATGTTTTCATATGCAGGAAGTGAATTCTGTGTACAGAATTCTATCAGGCATTTTAAACACAGGAAATATTGAGTTCACATCCACCAGCTCCCAACATCAGAGCGACAAGAGTGAGGTGCCCGACTCTGAGGCCTTAGATAATGGTAAGAGCATGTAATAGCTGTAAATATTATATAATATATCATAATACAATAAACACTCTACTGTAGGCATTCTTCTGTAACCCTACATAAAGTAGGACACATACAGATCTCTGCTGTATAATCGCTCGGTCATGTTTTATTTATTTATTTATTGACTAGTTAGTTAGTTAGGATGGTAGTTGGTTAGGTAGTTAGTTTGTTGCCACTTGTCCATTCCCAGTATAATTAACCTGAATACAGAGAATATTAGAAACACTCTGAATCTTCTCAGAATACAAATATCCGACAGCTACAGGTCACTTTGTTGTCCGATGTGGCCTTAAAGGGATAGTTCACCCAAAAAATGAAAATGTGATGTTTATCTGCTTACCCCCAGTATGATAAATATTACCATTATTATCAGAGGTGCATCATTCAGTCTAAGATTAAAATATACCCAAGCCTACCATTTTACAAAGCCCTTTAAGCAATTAATTGACACAACTTTTATTTAAATTTTTAAAATTTCAATATGGTCTTAAAGAAA
The DNA here is from genome assembly GCF_001515645.1 of Sinocyclocheilus grahami. Taxonomy (NCBI): domain Eukaryota; kingdom Metazoa; phylum Chordata; class Actinopteri; order Cypriniformes; family Cyprinidae; genus Sinocyclocheilus; species Sinocyclocheilus grahami. The sequence continues at coordinate 1,350,097 of NW_015505279.1, read as the reverse complement.
TCGTTTACCCAAAAATGAAAATGCTGTCATCACCCCATGTGAAAAACAAGTGCACTTGTGCACTGCTGCAGCCTGACACTAACATCTGGTATGATAAATATTACCATTATTATCAGAGGTGCATCATTCAGTCTAAGGTTAAAATATACCCAAGCCTACCATTTTACAAAGCCCTTTAAGTAATTAATTGACACAACTTTTATTGAAATTTTTTAAATTTCAATATGGTCTTAAAGAAATAGTTTACCCAAAAATGAAAATGCTGTCATCACCCCTGTGAAAAACAAGTGCACATTAATGTAGTCTACATCTGTCTAAAGCCCTGTACGGACGCCTCTTCAGCTGGATAGTGAACCGCATCAATGCACTGCTGCAGCCTGACACTAACATCTGGTATGATAAATATTACCATTATTATCAGAGGTGCATCATTCAGTCTAAGATTAAAATATACCCAAGCCTACCATTTTACAAAGCCCTTTAAGCAATTAATTGACACAACTTTTATTTAAATTTTTAAAATTTCAATATGGTCTTAAAGAAATCGTTTACCCAAAAATGAAAATGCTGTCATCACCCCATGTGAAAAACAAGTGCACTTGTAATGTAGTCTACATCAAATCTTAGAAGTATATTTTTTAGAAAACTGTCATGAAAGCACTTTCTTTAACTACACTTAAAGGGACAGGTCATCCAAAAATGAAAGTTTTGTCATCAGTTACTCGCCCCCAAACCTGTACGACTTTCTTTCTTCTGTAGGAGACTTTCTCTTGAGTTTAAGCTCGAGTTGATCTTAAACCCACCACTATTTATCTTTGAATGCCTCTGCATCGGTGTAAATGGCAATGAAAGAAAATGGAAATTTCAAAAACTGGTGAAATGTGTAATGACCTTTTCTCCCCTTATAGAAAGAGTTTCACATGTGCATTAAAACACGTGCTCACATGTGACCACATGTCCATGTGATTTCGCACATGTGAAATTTCATGTGTGGAAACATGATAAAATCACATGTGAAACATAAGAACATGTTAAAACCACATGGGAAATGTGTGTTTTTGGAACATTTTTGTGTGAATCCCATGTAAAATCCCATGGGATCACTCATATAAAAACATGTGATCATGTGTGAAATTCATGTGACTTTTCTGTAAGGGTCCTCAGCAGAAACTCTCTAGAACTGTTGTTGATCCGTCTATCAAGTGGTCTGACTTTTTCTTGTGACTCATGAATTAGATACATTTATATTAAATGCATTTTTGACCCCCTTTAGTAGGACTTAAGTACATCTTTATATGCAATTTCATCATCATTCGGTTGTCTTTGAATGTGGTTAAAATGCTGCTGAATTCTGACAAGCATTTATCATAAACTTATAAATTTAATATTGTATTCAAATACATTGTTGATGCAGTCATTTAACTGTAAGGCTTCCAGGAAACGTATTTTATTTACAAATGTAGTTTTGATGGTCTTTTAACACATTCTTGGTTACTTAATATCAGTGTGTGTCTGTGTGTGTTTGTTCAGATCGAGTATCAGAGCGAGGGTGTAGATGCCAGTCTGGTGGAATATGAGGACAACAGGCCCATTCTGGACATGTTTCTTCAGAAGCCCATGGGTTTACTGTCTCTGCTGGATGAGGAGAGCCGTTTCCCACAGGCCACCGACCAAACACTTGTCGGTAATGCTTTTGAATGAGTACTTTCATGGTTACATGATGTTTCGCATACACTCTTTTTTTAAAGAAAAATGCTAATAGCAAATCAGTTTTAACTGAATAGTGGCATTGCATTTAAATATATATTTATTCTTGAGATGAGAGGCCAGTTTGGTGAGATTCTCCACTCACATTCAGTGATTGTTCTAAAGATAAGTTTCAGGATAACCTGAGAAACAAGTACTTCTGGACGCCCAAGCGTGTGGAGCTTTGCTTCGGGATCCAGCATTATGCTGGCAAGGTAAATAAAATCTCACTTACCCTTTTATTTGCAGTACCTACAGCTTTATATTGTATTTATTTTAAAGGGGTCATATGATGCGATTTCAAGTTTTCCTTTCTCTTTGGAGTGTTACAAGCTCTTGGTGCATAAAGAAGGCTGTGTGTTTCGTTGTGAAAGCGAAACTACTTTGTTTGGTCTTCCAAAAGAGGACGATATCCGCTTCGTCATGCCTGGAGCTGATCCGTGCTGGTCGCTGAGGAAATACATCAACTTAGTGCTGTGGATCGCCGGATCGGCTTTCATCGTAGACGAAGCGGAGTCCAGCCCGGGGTCGTCACATGTGGTTGCCGCAGGCATCACAGTACGGTGAGGGACGTAACACTTCCGTCACACGCTTGAGGAAATCGGCCAATCACAACACACTGGATAGCTGGCCAATCAGAGCACACCTCGCTTTTTCAGACCGATGAGCTTTGTAAAAATCAACGCGTTTCAGAAAGGCGGGGCATAGAGGAGAAACAATAATGTACAGTATGTGGAAAATAATGTGCTTTTTTGACCTTTAACCACATAAACACATTTAATTACACCAAATACACAAAATAATGTTCTTTTAGCAACGTCATATGACCCCTTTAAAATTAATCAAAAGAACTGCGTTTATTCGAAATATGCATTTTTTTGTTAAATTGTTTAATCAGTTTAATTGTCTTTCCAGTCACTTTTGATCAATTGAATGCACCACTGCTGAATAAAAGTGTTAATTTCTTAAACAAATAAACATGAAAATGTCTTGTGTTCTCTGTCAGGTGCTGTATAATGTCAGTGGTTTTCTGGAGAAGAACCGGGACACTCTTCCTGCAGACATTGTGGTGGTTTTGAGGACTTCAGAGAACAAACTCCTGCAGCAGCTGTTTTCCAGCCCTCTGACTAAAACAGGTACCAGAATCATTCAACTTTCATCACGCGAGCTGTTCATGTCAAGCCTGACTGTCAGATCAGTTGTGACCCAGAGTTCTCTTGACAAATCATGTTGTGCCACGGAGCATCTAGGAGGCTAGAAAAGAAATGCAGTAATGGTGTTAAAACTGTCCCAATTGCTTGAGATGCTTCACACCCCATTTTCGCCTTCCAGAGGTCACTGGGTCATGTCAGGGCCAATGGGTGAGAGCTACATTCATCCCTGATGGTGGATTGTAAGATGTTAAGAGTAGTTGGTGTAAATGTTTGCTGTAAAACATAAAGCAATCATTTGAAAGTGATGTTCACACTTCAGCCCAGACACCTAGTAAGAATGATTGTCTTTGTTAGTATGTCTTTTTGCTCCGATGTTAAAGGTCAATCTCAGGTCCACAGAACTGCCGAGAGATCACATTACTGAGAGAATATTTCCACAAATTTAGGATACTAATAACAAATAAAAATTGTCTTAAATATGTATGAGCTTTTAGCGTGAACTTAATTAGTATAAAAGTATATAAAAACACTAAGAATGGGTAACAGGATTGTAGATTTAGCCTAAATAAGCTAACCCTAGCTTTGGGGTCAGTAAGATTAAAAAAAATATATATATAATTTAATTAATGCTTTTAATGAGCAAGAATGCATTACATTTGCCAAAAGTGATAGTAAAGGCATTTCTAATGTTACAAAAGAAATATTTATAAAATATTCTAATATTGCAAATAAAATCTGTTCTTTTGAACTAGTCATCAATGATGCTAAAATAACCCAAACTCCAATAATAACTCGAAATGCCACGAAATTGTAAAGGAGCACAACTGTTTTCAACATTGAATCAGAAATGTTTCTTGTGCAGCAAATCAGCATATTAGAATGATTTCTGAAAGATCATGTGACACTTAAGGCTGGAGAAATGATGCTGAAAATTCAGATTTAACATCACAGGAATAAAATACTTTAAAAAATGTATTAAAATAGAAAATTTTAATTACATTTTTAAATTGTAATAATATTTCTCAATATATTTTGATCAAATAAATTCACCCTCGATGAGCATAAGATATTTTTAAAAAAAGAAGAAAAAAAAACATAAAAAAATATTACTGGCTCCAATTTTTTGTATGGTACTGTACATAGTACACTCTCATAACAGAAATGCTGTAAACAGAGAGCATTGTGGGATAGAAATGAAGTCTTTCTCTAAATGCATACACCGATTTGTACCCTATTTGTGAAAATCATTTCTAATATCGTGTTTGTTAGTTTGACTTTATGGAAATTCAGCCACCCGTTGAAAATGTCTGGTCTGACTTACTGATGTTACAGTGTGATTGCGTGAACATGCTGTGTGGATATTAAAACTCTAATAAGTGAGCTGAATTCAGAGACTGTGGCCACATTCTTTGTCTCTCTCTCTCTCTCTTTCTTTATAAATACAAATCTCTCCCCCCATTATCTCTGGAGTGGCTGATCTCCAGGCAGAAGAATAGTGGAATAGAAAAGAAGGATAGAGCTGTGGATGGATGTGTTTTCATTTCCTCTAAGCTGTCCGCTAGGCTCCCGCTGTTTCTCTACTATCTGTTGGAGTTTGGGATATTCCAGCGATAAGATTCTCAAATACCCCGAGCAAGAAAAGCAGCTATTTTGCCCAGTAAACTGCTTTTCCTCTGCTATCGTTCTGCCTGCCAGGTGCTTAATAATGCCAAGAGTTGCTAGACGGTCACTAGACTTAGTGAGGTGTGTGAATAGGAGCACGCTGGGTACTTATAGGATGTGTATTTTCATACGTCTCTTTAGTTAAACCGCTCTCTTTAGTTGGCCACTGCCTTCGGCTACCTGTTAATGAGTGTGTTTAGTCGGAACCAAATGAAAAGATTTGAAGTAAATTAATGTGTTGAGCTTATATTAAAGTGTTGGATACTTTGCTAAATGGAATAGAATAATTTATTGGTCAATTTTGAGGTGTGTGTAGAGTGAGATAGAGAGTGAGCGAGATAAGCTGATTCCCTTTAGTTCCAAATCATAGGATTTTGAAAATGGTATAAAAAAGGGTATGGATGGTTTATTATTTCAGTGGATTTTGAAGTAGACGTATTCATGCTTCCTTATTCTGAAAGCTAAAATACATATTCATAATAAGCAATAAAAACATTAGCATTGCTTACATACAAATATACATACATATTGTTAATATTAATTGTTTTTTTAACCCACATCAACGTATACACAGTTTAGTTATTATTAGTATTATTATTATTAATAATTAATACCTCCAGAAAGTCTGCAGGAAGAGTGTCAGTTTATTTTTTTTTTAAACCACTGACATTATACAAGATCTGGCAGAGAAACACAAGACAGTTTAAATGCTGAATTACTGCAAGGCATAAGTATATATATATATAAGCTTTTTTTTTTTGGAAGAAATTAATACTTTTCTTTAGCAATGACACAAAAGGGAAAGTAAAGACAATTGTAAAATTACAAAATATTTTTATTGCAATTAAAATGTATTTATCTATTTATTTATTTGTATTTTTTAAATCGTATTCAACTTTACATTCAGATTTGCCATCACGGGAAATCACAAAATTAGTCTTGATGAGTCATTTAAAACTAAATAAATATATAAATACAAACCTTACCAAAAGCAAATAAAAACCTTGAATGGTATGTACACTCCCTTTTCATATAAATCTGATGTATAACTAAATATAAAAACAAATTGAACAAAAATGAAAAAAATCATTTACATGATGCACGGTAAACTGATTTGAAGAACCTATTCTGAATCCTCAGGAATTTTTTTTCAAACTCAAGGACTCCATGCAAAAACAAATGGTTCTTGATAAGAAGAGGGTAATTCATTTTGGTGAAAATAATATGCTACAAAGAATCACAGAACCTGTGATAATAATCTTCATTACTTAAATCACCCGATCATTTTAATCTGCAGGGCAAAATACCTGGTGAGTTTAAATTGCATATATTTTCATTGTTCTCTATTTTTTGCTGTTATCTTTCAAATTCTGGCAGAACCTGATTTAATCTGTTTGTCCTCGGTGACTTAGTGAAGGTCATCTTCCTCATCAGAGTGCAGGGTGAGCTCAGACCAGTAGGCGTCAGGCTTGATGATTCAACCACATCTCAATCACAGAGTGGGTTTGTGTTGATTAGACAGTACATGCTGTTTTGAAGTAAGTGGTGTTTGTAGCATATGCTGTAAAATGAGACCTGTGCTGAAGAAATTATGTTTGTGAAAGAGCTGTGGAGGTCCATTTAGAAATAAAATGTTGGAAATAAAATTAAAATTAGAAATTTTAGTGTAGAATTTCAATTTCAATAACGGTTCATTTCTATTCCTAGGTTGTTTTGTTGTACTCTGGGTTACTACTGGATTTCATAATTTTACATGGTACAATTGTAAACTCTAGATAAACTGATTTACATATTCATGGTTGAAGCACTGTGTTTAAAATGCATATGAATGTATAAGGGGACAATGTACTGTAATGTCTGTAATTGGTCACCATTTTCTTCTTTATTTTCACTCTTCTAAATCACCTTTTGACATCATTAGTTCATTTGAAATGCTCCTGCACTGCAAATTTTGAAATTCCATTTTTAATATTCCATTTAGTCTCTCAATTTATATGAACTCATAAAGTTACATGCATAATCATCATGAAGGATCAGTAAAGCCCTTGAGAAAAATAAGTGTGCTTAATTGTACAGAATGTGCAGTTGTAGCGTACTAAAATTAGAGAATTAAAAAACTGTGCTTGCAGATAATATAATATTAATGAAGTAAAAGGCCACTTAAGTATATTTAAAGTATACTTTCATGACTCTGCTTCTTAACACTCTTAAGTACACTTTTAAAATGTGCATTGTAATAATGTCAAATTAAAAGTATTTTTTTTACTTTAAAATACATTTTAAATCATTGTTTTATTAATCTTTTGTTGTGTTGCTGTGTTAAGAAGTACACTTACTTTATTGATGTGTTGCTTAACATAAAGCACATGTAAAGTACATGATCAGTTTTAACTTTAGCTTGTTATTGGATTTGACTAAATTACAAATATATTTACATACATGACATTCAAGATTCAAATTGCATATAGGCAGTGCTTTAGTTTAATAAATGCTCAGAATTCGACAGCACATTTGAACCACATTTCAAAGACAATTTAATTATGAAATTATATTCAAAGATGCACCTCTTAAGTGGGACAAGAAAGCTTTTAAGTTCAGTTTAAGTTTAATACAATTTAATTTAATTGTAAATAACATGTTAATAACTTAAATGTCAGAAAAAAAATTATTCTGCACTTATCCTATAAAAGTTTATTGTTTCCCAATACTATCTTTAAAAGTATGCTAAAATGTACTTATTTTTCACAGGGGAATGCTGTGTAAAACAGTTTTAATCATCTCATGCCACTGGTAACATCCTCAAATCTGAAAAAAAAAATAGATTGGACAAGTACAGTATACTGTCTTTTTTAATAACTACTTGTTCTTCTGTGCAGATACAGTGGATATAGAAAAGAATCCCCCCCCCCCCTTTAAAATAATCACATTGTGTTGCTTTGCAGCCTGAAATGAGACGGACACAGTTTTTGTTTTATCCAGCTGTATTTAATCAGTGCCACTTATAACATCCAAGTGAAAGATATAACATACATAAATAAATAAATAAACCAGAATCACTGAGTTGGAAAAAGGATCATCCCCTTGTGTCAGTATTTTGTTGAAGCACCTTTTGCTTTAATTAGAGCCTTTAGTCTGTTGGGATTTGTCTCTACTAACTCCACACGTCTAGACTTCTGCTCTTCTTTGCAGAACTGCTCAAGTTCAGTTAAATTTGATGGTGAGCATTTGTGGACTGCCGTCTTCAAGTCTTTCCACAGATTTTCAGTGGGGTTTAAATGGGCTCTGACGAGGCCATGCAAGGACATTCAGCTTTTTCTCCTTCAACCACTGTGTGCTCAGTTTTGCTGTGTGCTTTGGGTCATTGTAATGTTGGAAGGTAAACCTTCTTCCCATTGACAACTTTCTGGCAGAGGGCAGCAGATTTTCCTCAAGAATTTAAGGGTATTTTGCTCCATCCATTTTCCTTCTATCCTGACAAGTGCTCAAGTCTCTGCTGCAGAGAAACACCCCAGAACAGGACATCACCACCTCCATGCTTTACTGGAGGAATGCTGTTATTTGGATGGTGAAACGAAATTGGATTTCATTTGGTGTTGAGGCCAAATAATTCAATTTTATTCTCATCTGCCTCAGAATCTTCAAGGTGCATTTTGGCAAAGCTCAGTCGTGAATGCATGTGGCCTTTCTTGAGGAGCCGGCTTTTTTCTTGCACCCCTCCCATTCAAGCCACATTTGTGGAGAATTTGAGATATTGTTGACACATGCACAAAATGACCACTCTTTGTCATAAATTCCTGCAACTGCTTCAGAGTTGCTGCAGGCCTCTTGGTCGCCTCTCTGTCCAGTTTCCTCCGGCTCTTTCATCCAGTTTGGAGTGACGTCCTGGTCCAGGGAGGGTCTATGTTGTACCAAATACCTTCCACTGCTTAATAATAGACTTCACTGTGCTTCTAGGCATTGATAAAGCCTTTGAATTTTTTTTTTGTATCCATCTCCTTACTTGTGCCTGTCCACAACTTTATCCCGGATTTCTTTTGACAGTGCCTTGCCATCCATAGTTGATTGTTTGCTTCACTTGCACTGACTGTAGAGGAGGTAACCGTGCATCCGTCTAGTTGCAAATTGTAATCCACGAGATTCGGCGTACTGTCTTTTGGTCCAATAAGTAATATCTCTGTCTTATCCGAATTTAATAGGAGAAAATTATTGGTCATCCATTCTTTTACATTTTTAACACACTCCGTTAGCTTAGATAATTTAGAAGTTTCATCTGGTACCACATAAAGCCACTCTGGTGGTGTAAAGTGATCTAAAATATATTTTTTACACATTTCCATCTGGTACTGAAACTAATAGCAGTCTGGTTTCTGTACAATAAAATGAGAGCAAATCATTGTTTAGTTTATGATTGGTTGTCTTTTGCTAAACAACTTGCCGGGAAGAATGCTGTTTTTGTAACATGGGAAATATGATTTTCAAAAGACAAGTTGCTATCTAATGTAACACCCAGATTTTTGACAGTAGAGGAAGTAACCGTACTTGCTTTTCAGTCGGTCACTACGAGTCATGTCGGGACCGACGAATTGGGATATCGCTTCGATAGACCAATCTACTTCGAGTGTAAACTAAACGAGCCAATGCACATTGGCATGCAATTATTGCATCCAGCTGCCGCTGATCACAGCGTGAGTATAATAAGGCAGCAGGTGCAATGCATACCAGCTTTTCGCTTCGGAGCCGAGCGACAACATCGTTCTGCTCTAAGTTTATTTCGAGAACTACGAGTTCAGCACGCTCTCGGAAGCTTTCTGTGTTGGCGGGACGGCGCTTCAGCGGTGGTCGTTCCAGTGTCGAGTGGTTTGCGCACTTCAGGCTGCACTACCCCCTGTCGTGTTGCAAAGCGGCCATCACCCCTGTGCGCCTCAGCACTAAAAGAGCATTTCCTAAAAAAGAGCAAATTTCTCTAAAAGAGCTACACGGGTGCGTCTTTATAAAGATGACGGATCGTTCTTATAAGGATGCCGTTTCACCCGTGCGTTTCTGGGTGCGGTCGTTACCTGGCACCGGATGATGGTCACGATCGCTGCCTCACGTACCAGCAGTATCCATGGCCGGCGGGCTCCTCCTCCCTCATCACCCTCGACGGCGGTGCAGCGAAGGGGTATTCGGCGGTGGAGCGGGCGGTAGCGATGCAATTGTGTCCTAAGTCCGCCTCCTCCTGGCGGGGAGACCCAGTACTTCCTTCCCGGGCCTGTAGGCATTCGTCTGGTCTAACCGGCAGAGCCTATACGGCTTATGGGGAAGCTGCTTCCGCCTTACACGCTATGGGGTTACTGCAGGTGCACCAGGCTAAGGCACTGAAGGACCTGCACGAGGGTGGTCACGATCCGGAAGTTCTAAAAGAGCTCCGAACCGCCACTGACCTCGCGCTCTAAGTGACGAAGGTCACCGTGAGTTCTCTGGGTCATGCGATGTCCACGCTTGTGGTCCAGGAGCACCATCTCTGGCTGTGTCTGGCAGACATGAGGGACACCAACAAGGTTCGGTTCCTCAATTCCCCTGTGTCCCAGACTGGCCTCTTCGGCGATGCAGTCGAGAGCTTTGCCCAGCAGTTCTCGGCTGCCCAGAAGCAGACTGAGGCGGTCCGACACATCCTGCCTTGGCGGGCAGCTGCTGCCTCCATCCGTCCGCCGGCTGCAGCACCCCCGCATCCGCCCCCGCTCCCGTGCCACATCCGCAGCAGCCTTCAGCAAAGCGGCGTCATGGAGCCGGGCATGGGCGGGCCGCCCCGCCTCTCCAGGCCCCCGGCAAACCTGCTGGCAAGCAGAAAAGCAAGCGGCCCTGAGACAGTCGACCCAGGGATGGATGGAAGGATCTGCTCTTCAGGAGATGGTGAACGCACCACTCCCTCCCCCGGAGGAGGGCCGGGTGGAGAATCTTTAGTTTCGTTTTTTCCCGCCGTAGGCCTCACGGCCGATGGTACCCAAATTATCGACAAAAGAGCAGTTTCCTTTATCTCTGGGTCCCAGGAGGGCACGGAGAGTTGCGGACGGACTAATGCCAGACCTCACTCATCCTCCTCCTTCGCCAGAAGGCAGCAGCGGGCGGTTCGAGAGCATCAACAAAGGCCCTACTCACGCACCCTCTGCCAACACGTGGAACCAGGTGAGCCTTGCACCCCACACTCACCCCTCTCCGGCCCGAGCTGGGTCCACCTCGCTGCCCCACTGCGGGTACGGCTGTGGTCCCGCTTGTACGGTTTCTGGGCGCTTGGTCAGCGCTACCCAGCCCGTCTCGCTGGCTTATGCGAACCATCAACCTCGGCTATGCGATTCAGTTCGCCCGGCGCCCGCCCAAGTTCAGCGGTATCCGCTCCACTACAGTGAAGGCGGCCGATGCCCCTGTTCTACGGGCAGAGATCGCAGTCCTACTGGCGAAGGATGTGATAGAGCCAGTCCCTCCAGCCGATATGAGGTCGGGGTTTTACAGCCCTTACTTCATTGTACCCAAGAAAGGTGGTGGGTTATGGCCAATCTTGGACCTGCGAGTTTTGAACCGGGCCCTTCATCGGCTACCGTTCAAGATGTTGACACAGAAACGCATCTTCGGGTGCGTCCGTAACCGAGATTGGTTTGCTGTGATCGACCTGAAGGACACGTACTTTCATGTGTCGATCCTTCCACGCCACAGACCATTTCTGCGGTTTGCGTTCGAAGGACGGGCATATCAGTACAAGGTCCTGCCCTTCGGGCTGTCCCTGTCTCCCCGTGTCTTTGTGAAGGTCACGGAGGCTGCTCTTGTTCTCCTCAGAGAGCAGGGTGTTCGCGTTCTCAACTATCTAGACGATTGGCTTATACTAGCACAGTTTCAGGATCAGTTGTGCGAGCACAGGGACCTGGCACTTCGGCTCCTCAGCCTGTTGGGCCTTCGGGTCAACTGGGAAAAGAGCAAACTGTCCCCAACGCAGAGGATCTCTTTTATCGGTATGGAGTTGGATTCGGTCGAACAGACAGCGCCTGTGATACCATATATGTGGTACATATGAGACCACTCCAGCACTGGCTTTATGGCCGAGTCCCAAGGTGGGCGTGGAAGCGCGGCACTCACCGGGTCCAAGTTACACCGGCCTGTCGCCAAACCTTCACCCCGTGGTCAGATCTTGCGTTCCTCCGGGCAGGGGTGACCCTAGAGCAGATCTCCAGGCGTGCTGTGGTCTACACGGATGCATCCACCACCGGGTGGGGTGCCACGTGCAGTCTCAGGGGTTTGGACAGGCCCACAGCTGCATTGGCACATCAATTGCCTAGAGTTGTTAGCAGTGCGCCTGGCCTTGAACCGTCTCAAAGGGCACTTACGAGGCAAGCATGTACTGGTCCAAACGGACAACATAGCGACCGTTGCGTACATCAACCGACAGGGTGGTCTACTCTCCCGTCGCATGTCGCAACTCGCCCGCCACCGCCTCCTTGGCTCGTGGCGCCTCGCTGACAGATATTTGTAGGGCTGCGGGCTGGGCGACCCCCAACACGTTCGCTAGATTCTATAGCCTCCGTGTGGAGCCGGTATCCTCCTGTGTTCTCAACTCAAACGGGTAGTGGCGCCGAGAGGCACCAGTTAGTGTCGTCTTGCTAAAACTGCTCCAGAGTGTCATACAGTAGACCCTGTTGAGATCCTCCGTCACCCTTGGCAGTGGATGCGGCGGAACGTCCGGCGCCGGGCCTTCACGATGAATCCGCGGGAACCGTGGAAGGCTGGGTTCCATATTGAGACCTAAGCGGTTCTTGTATGTGTATAGCCCACGGTTTAGCCATAGAGCCCGTGTTTCCCCTGCAGACTTCTGCCTTTCCAAGAGGGTTACAATCACCTCCATTTCTCCATATACACCTAAACGGATGCTATATGTGTGTATTTGCTTCCGAAACCTCCTTCAGGAAGGATGGGGCTTCCGTAGCGTCCCTGTTCCAAGTGGAGTGGGTACATTTTCCCAGTGTTATCCAGTCTCACTTAGTAAGGTGGTGCTTTAAAAAATGGTGAGTGGAACTACTTGTCCCGAGCCCCGGCCTACACCAGATAGGGGGCGCCGAGAGGCACCAGTTAGTGTCGTCTTGCTAAAACTGCTCCAGAGTGTCATACAGTAGACCCTGTTGAGATCCTCCGTCACCCTTGGCAGTGGATGCGGCGGAACGTCCGGCGCCGGGCCTTCACGATGAATCCGCGGGAACCGTGGAAGGCTGGGTTCCATATTGAGACCTAAGCGGTTCTTGTATGTGTATAGCCCACGGTTTAGCCATAGAGCCCGTGTTTCCCCTGCAGACTTCTGCCTTTCCAAGAGGGTTACAATCACCTCCATTTCTCCATATACACCTAAACGGATGCTATATGTGTATTTGCTTCCGAAACCTCCTTCGAGAAGGATGGGGCTTCCGCAGCGTCCCATTATCAACGTGAATGTTAAAATCTCCGACAATTAGCGCTTTATCAACAGTAACCAATAGGTCTGAGAGGAAATTTGCAAATTATTTTAGGAAATTTGTATACGGCCCTGGTGGTCTATACACAGTAGCCAGAGCAAGAGATACGATAGATTTATTTTGCATTTATGACAGTGTAACATTAAGCATTAGTATTTCGAATGAGTTAAACCTGTCTGTCTTCTGAGTAACACTGAGAATATCACTATATATCGTTGCAACACCGCCGCCACGACCAGTCTGACAGGGCTCATGCTTATAACAGTAACTTAGTGGAGTAGACTCATTTAGACCAATATAATCATTAGGTTTTAGACAGGTTTCAGTCAAGCAGAGTACATCAAAACAATTATCTATGATCATTTAATTTACAATAACTGCTTTGGGTGAGAGTGATCTAATGTTTAGGAGCCCAAACTTTAAAAATAGTTTTTGTTAATTTATTTTACATTTTTCTGGTTTAATCACGATCAGATTTTTTCTAGATCCTGCATTCAATTTATATTTTGACCTCACTATTCGGTGAACAGACACAGTCTTTATAGATTGAACAGCACAAGTACTTCTATCATTAAAGCAGGCAGAACACAAGTCATAAGGGCAGTTATTTGAGATTTGACTTACTAGTCATATGGAGCGCAGCATCCTGGAGATGTTGTCCGACATGAGTTCCGCTCCGACTCTGCTGGGGTG
>NW_015505279.1:1330370-1335975 GCF_001515645.1 Sinocyclocheilus grahami | reverse complement strand
TCCCTCTTCAGTGTCTCCGTCTGCCGCAGCTTGGTGTCGTTAGCCCCCGCGTGAAGCACGACCGCTCCGGTGCTCTCATCGCCCTTCAGGATCGCGGGTATCTGCGCAGAAACATCGAGAACACGAGCACCAGGGAAACAGTGAGTGTGCACTTTACCTTTAGCTAACATAGCACGGACATGCCGGACGATGGAGTCTCTGATGATCACAGCATCGCCTTCCGTCTCGCGGAGGGGAGCGAAGCGGTTCCGGGTGGAGATCTCGAAGACCGGAGGCGGAGAGGTCGTCGCCCGGGGCCTGGCTCGCGTCTTCCGTGGGGGCTGCACCCAGGGTTCGTGGTGTCCCGGCACCGGAGTGAAGGACATCTGGGAAGATCACGTCCTGGGTGCACTGGGCCTGTGCAGAGAAACACATGGAGTAGAGGTGGTGGGAAAGTTAGCAGCACGCTGTATACGCTGTATACTTACTGACTTGTGAGCATCAGCCTGGGATGTTTCCAGCACGGCTCTCCACTCTCTCAGCTGGGTGTGCCTCTCCAACAGGTCGCGGATCTGCTTCTCCATGGCCTCCAGCTCGAGCTGCACCGAATGCAGCTTGAACGTGTCCTCACCTGCACTCAAAGGTAGACACACATCCGCCATTAAAGCAAGTAACAGTGAATAAAACAATGGTAATGTGTGTGAATATAGTATTAGTAACGTAAGCGAGATTAGCGGCAACCACGCTGGCGATGCTAGCGGGCTATTTGCTAATAGCGGACTCGGGAAGTCAAAAATAGAACTAGTGATAACAAGGCGCTCTGATTGTTTTTGTTGTAGAATACGATAGGGGATATATTCACACGTTATAGAAACGCAAATGATGGTGTATAAAATTGATTTTAAGATTAAAAAATTAGACGACAAAGAATTAACTTGACGGAGCTCAAACTCAAAACACACGGCAGCAACAAACAGGAAGTGACTTGTGACTACACGTCAAGTTGACAAGTTTAGTGCCGTAAACTTGTCATGAGTTCTGCTCCTGCGGTTCCTCCCACTCACCACCAGAGGTCTCAGCTCCCTGAGTTTTAACCTCTGTTCATGGACCCTATTTCCCACAAGCCCACATACCTGGAACTCGTTACTCTCACATGTTGCCCATTACCGGGACTATTTAAGTGGTGCACTCTAGCTTGTTCTTTGCAAAGTCTTGTTCTCTGACAGTTCTGAGCATTCTTAACTTTGGTTTGCCTTTCTCGTGTATGATCCTGGACTTTTTTCTCATTATTGATTCTCTGCTGCCTGCCTATTGTTTTGCCTGGACACTGTTTATGATCGTTGTGCCGCCTGCCCTGAACCATTGCCTGTTTACTGACCTTGTACCTGTGTTGCCTTGGGTACTGTTATGTTGGAGATTGACCTGCTTGTTTGCACACTAATACATTTTTTAATAAAACTGCACATGAATCTCAACCTGACCGATGGTTCATTATAGAAGACTTTGCCACCCGCTGATCCAGCAGCTCTCCAACAGCTCACATCGGAGAGCTCTGCTCAAGCTAACATCTTAGCCGTGCATCAGCAACAGCTCAACCGGTTGACGACGCTACCCAAGGAGTTAGTTAAGAAGTTTTGCTTACCCAACGCTATTCGTCTGAGCACGGTGTCTACTCCCACCCCAAGCTCGACACCCATGTGCGCGGTATCTGTTAATCCTTGCCTCACCTTTCCCGAAAAGTTTGATGGGTCCCCTGCCAAGTGTAAAGGTTTCCTGCTACAGTGCTCTCTGTTTGTTAACCAGCAGCCCAGGTTATATCCCACGAGTGATAGCAGGATTTTGTCTCTCTGCTCGTTGCTCACAGGGAAGGCTTTGGAATGGGTCACCCATGGATTCACTTTTCTCTCATTCGATATATTCCTTCAGCACTTCAGGGAGGTGTTCTAGCATCCGGGGAATGGTCAGGATGCAGGAGACCAACTGCTGTCTCTTTGACAGGGTAACAGCACTGCTGTGGAGTATGTTCTCAATTTTCGTTTTTTTCGATTTTTCTCAACCAACTGGGTAGAGTATACTTTGAAACTGCTTTTTCACAAGGGACTAAATTTGGAACTTCAGGTTGAATTGGCGTGTCATGATGAAGGAATGGATTTGATTCAGTTCATTGAATTGGCGATTCATGTTGACAACATAAGACTCACAACGACCGCTACTGAGCCAACCCCCACTCATCAGAGCCAGAACCGAACCGTTACGTTTGCCATTTTAACACTACAGATTGGAGCCCTGCACACAGAGATAATTCGCCTCTACCTTATTCCCTCTCCTAATTATGCCATCATTCTCAGACTACCCTGGCTCTAGCATCGTAATCCCCAGATCTCGTGGGCTGAAAGAGAAATAACATACTGGAACCAAAGCTGCCAAACCAAATGTCTTCAATCTGTCACCGCTCTGCACATAAGAACCATAGAGGTTAAACACGAAGATTCACGTTTCTGACCTTCTCACTGACTGTGCTGACCTAATTGAAGCTTTGAGTAAAGTCGAGGCATCACAGTTACCTCCCCACCAACCAAGCGACTGTGCCATTGAGTTACGGCCAGGTACTATGACCCCCATGGTCGTATCTTCCCACTGTCACAACCAGAATCTGAAGCCATGCAAAATTACATCAAAGAAGAACTGGCCAAGGGCTTCATCAGACCCTCCAACTCAGCAGCATCAGCTGGGTTCTTCTTTGTGGGAAAGAAAGATGGTGAATTTCGACCTATCATCGATTATCGTGGTCTGAATGAAATCACAGTAAAGTTTCACTACCCCTCACCACTAGTACCTACAGTCTTAGAACAGCTCAGAACAACCACATTTTTCAAGAAACTTTCCAGACCAGATGGTGGATCAGCACGTAGAGACAACCTCTACATCCCTGAATGTCAGCAGAGACCATTTCAACTAAATGAGCCCCAGAGACAGATCCTCTGCGAAGACCTCGTCAACTAGACGGTCATTGGGACAAGACAACAGGAGCCAGAAAAGTCCTCTGCACAATCTGACCTGTGTTGCAGCCTGGAATTAAACCACACCATGCTGGTTTTGTCTGGCCAGAGGAGAACTGTCCCCCCGACTGAGCCTGGTTTCTCCCAAGGTTTTTTTCTCCATTTCTGTCACTGATGGAGTTTTGGTTCCTTGCCACTGTCGCCTTTGGCTTGCTTAGTTTGGGGACACTTAATTTCTGGTAATATTGTCGGCTTGATTGCACAGACACTATTGGAAGAGAACTGAACTGGATGATGACATCACTGAATCATCAATGAACTGACTTTAAACTGCTCGAATTGCAACATCAATAAACAGTCCAAACAACTGCCAGCCAAGTTCCTCCAAACATTACCCATTCGTCAAAGGCCTTGGTCTCACATCACTAAAGACTTTATTACTGATCTTAACTCTGGCGGGAGTTCTGGACTGGAGTATGGTCTCAACAACCTCAGATGAGAGACCAGATGCTATGAGCTGTGCCCCCTCAGGGGCCACGCCCACAACTTCCATAACTCAGGGCGGGGGTGAAGAGTGGTGCCCCCTGCCTGAGAGAGGAGGTCCCTCCTGATCAGAATCTCCCGTCGAGAGCCGTCGAGGAGGGACACCAGGTCCGAGAACCATACTCGGGCTGGCCAGAACGGGGCTACCAGCAAAAGATGGACCCCGTCCCGGCGTACTCTCTCCAGAACTCCCGGGAGCAGAGCGATCGGGGGAAATGTGTACTGATAAAGCCTCGGCCACATCTGCACCATAGCATCCAGCCCAAGTGGAGCTTGATGTGTGAGGGCGAACCAGAGTGGACAGTGTGTCGTTTCCTGCGAAGCGAATAGGTCCACTTCCGCCTGGCCGAACTCCCCCCAAAGGAGCTCCACCACTTCTGGGTGGTCCTTGCCACTGTCGCCTTTGGCTTGCTTAGTTTGGGGACACTTAATTTCTGGTAATATTGTCGGCTTGATTGCACAGACACTATTGGAAGAGAACTGAACTGGATGATGACATCACTGAATCATCAATGAACTGACTTTAAACTGCTCGAATTGCAACATCAATAAACAGTCCAAACAACTGCCAGCCAAGTTCCTCCAAACATTACCCATTCGTCAAAGGCCTTGGTCTCACATCACTAAAGACTTTATTACTGATCTTAACTCTGGCGGGAGTTCTGGACTGGAGTATGGTCTCAACAACCTCAGATGAGAGACCAGATGCTATGAGCTGTGCCCCCTCAGGGGCCACGCCCACAACTTCCATAACTCAGGGCGGGGGTGAAGAGTGGTGCCCCCTGCCTGAGAGAGGAGGTCCCTCCTGATCAGAATCTCCCGTCGAGAGCCGTCGAGGAGGGACACCAGGTCCGAGAACCATACTCGGGCTGGCCAGAACGGGGCTACCAGCAAAAGATGGACCCCGTCCCGGCGTACTCTCTCCAGAACTCCCAGGAGCAGAGCGATCGGGGGAAATGTGTACTGATAAAGCCTCGGCCACATCTGCACCATAGCATCCAGCCCAAGTGGAGCTTGATGTGTGAGGGCGAACCAGAGTGGACAGTGTGTCGTTTCCTGCGAAGCGAATAGGTCCACTTCCGCCTGGCCGAACTCCCCCCAAAGGAGCTCCACCACTTCTGGGTGGAGTCTCCACTCCCCGGGCCTCAGCCCCTGTCTCGACAGGATGTCTACTCCCTGATTAAGATGCCATGGGATGTAGACTGCTCTTAACGAGAGGAACTTTTCCTGAGCCCACAGGAGGATCTGGTGCTCCAGCCTGTAAAGGGGGCGCGAGCGCAGAACCCCTGCCGATTTATGTAGGAGACCACCGATGTGTTGTCTGTGTGGACAAGCACATGATGTCCCCTTAGGTCTGGAAGGAAGTGTTTTAGAGCCCGAAACACGGCCAACATCTCCAGGCAGTTGATGTGCCACATGAGATGATGACCTTCCCACCGACCTTAGGCAGAGTGGTTCCCTAACCCGTGAGGGAAACGTCCATCGTTAGCGTTACACGATGACGAGGAGCCCCCAGCAACAGGCCTTGAGACAGGAACCAAGGTTTCTTCCACATGTCTAAGGCAAGTAAGCATCGCCGTGTGACCTTGATTGTGCAAAACGGGTTGCCCCTTGGGGAAAACCCTTTGGTCCTGAGCCACCACTGCAAGGGTCTCATGTACAGCAGGCCAAAAGGTATCACGTTGGACGCAGCTGCCATCAGACCCAACAGTCTCTGAAACGGTTTGACAGTAAGTGACTGGTCTTCTCTCACTCCCCTCACGGCTGTGAGAATCGCTTTGATACGTTCAGCCGTAACCCCAGATCTCTTATATGGGCGAAGACGACATCTCGATGCCAAGCTGCCATCTGCTCTGACTGAGCTAAAATCAACCAACCATCAAAGTATAATTCAATATGCGGATTTACACTTATATTTCAATATTTACAATATTTACACTTTGTGAAAGTGCGGGATGAGAGTGATAGACCGAACGGAAGAACCCGATATTGGTATGCCTCGCCCCTGAAACCAAACCTCAGGAACTTCCTGTGTTGAGGAAGAATGGATAAATGGAAGTATGCGTCCTTGAGATCTATCGTGA
>NW_015505279.1:1316299-1327910 GCF_001515645.1 Sinocyclocheilus grahami | reverse complement strand
TGCCGATTTATGTAGGAGACCACCGATGTGTTGTCTGTGTGGACAAGCACATGATGTCCCCTTAGGTCTGGAAGTTTTAGAGCTGGAAACACGGCCAACATCTCCAGGGAGTTGATGTGCCACATGAGATGATGGCCTTTCCACTAACCTCGGGCAGAGCGGCCACTCATGACCGCTCCCCAACCCATGAGGGAGGGGTCCGTTGTTAGCGTTACACGACGACACGGAGCCCCCAGCAACAGGCCTTGAGACAGGAACCAAGGTTTCTTCCACATGTCTAAGGCAAGTAAGCATCGCCGTGTGACCTTGATTGTGCAAAACGGGTTGCCCCTTGGGGAAAACCCTTTGGTCCTGAGCCACCACTGCAAGGGTCTCATGTACAGCAGGCCAAAAGGTATCACGTTGGACGCAGCTGCCATCAGACCCAACAGTCTCTGAAACGGTTTGACAGTAAGTGACTGGTCTTCTCTCACTCCCCTCACGGCTGTGAGAATCGCTTTGATACGTTCAGCCGTAACCCCAGATCTCTTATATGGGCGAAGACGACATCTCGATGCCAAGCTGCCATCTGCTCTGACTGAGCTAAAATCAACCAACCATCAAAGTATAATTCAATATGCGGATTTACACTTATATTTCAATATTTACAATATTTACACTTTGTGAAAGTGCGGGATGAGAGTGATAGACCGAACGGAAGAACCCGATATTGGTATGCCTCGCCCCTGAAACCAAACCTCAGGAACTTCCTGTGTTGAGGAAGAATGGATAAATGGAAGTATGCGTCCTTGAGATCTATCGTGACAAACCAGTCCTCGGACTTGATTTGAGACACAATCTGTTTGATCGTAAGCATCTTGAACCGAAATCGTTTGATAGCGCTGTTCAGTAGACTCAGATCTATGATCGGACGCAACCCCCCATCTTTCTTCGGAACGATGAAGTAACGGCTGTAGAACCCTGATTCTTTCTCGAGAGGAGGAACACGTTCTATGGACTCATTCCTCAAGAGAGTTTCTACTTCTTGTTCCAATACCAGAGCCTGCTCTGGGCCCACTAATGTAGGAATAACCCCATTGAAGCAAGGTGCTTTTTTTTCCCACCGCGGGGTGGGCTTCCGAACCCTGAAAGGGGACCGTGGATCTAGCAGGTGAGGACCGAGATAAGAACGAGCCCGTCTCGGATCCCTCCGCTAAATCCACTTGTGATCCCCACAATAACAGCCTCAGCAACAGTGGGGCCGGACCCAGCAGGATCGCGAGCCTGGCTGCTTTCATCGAAGAAGGCCAGGCGGAAGCGAAGCACACGGAGCGGGAGAAGCTCACAATCATGGCAGGCAGCCCCCTCGAGAGCTGCCCGTGCATGCTCCGCTCCCAAACAGATGACGCACAAATCGTGTGTATCCCCACCCGAGAATGCTGACTCTTTGGCATTTTTCTCTTTTTCTCACTTTTAACTGACTGAGTGCTTTGCATACATTCACACACACACCACAGACGCGCTCGCTGAAGAGCAAAAGCTAACATGTGCGTTTGCCGGATGCGCCTTTATGCTTCCTGGTTGTTTACGTCACCCCGCTCGTGACGTCTCGCTTCGCTATTGGACTGATTTCACACATGCTACAGTACGGTGTCTCGCAAGGGGCATTCCCAAAGCGTTCGACATAGCTTGAGTTCCTGAAGGGGAACTCTTCTACCACAGCATTGTTTTTTTACACTGTATACATTTAGGCATTGCCATTCAGAGTTAGCACCTCAGAAACATCCAATTCTAGTGTTAGATACATTGAAAGACACTATTAAAAGATGTCCTAACACCTTTTCATGTGTAAAACATTGCTTAGAAGTTCAAATTGGCCTTAACCCAAGGTTAAACAGTGTGAAAAGCCTATAAGCTACCCTGAAAAATCAATAAATTTTATTCAGATCTTTAGGACGATTAAAGATTCTGTAAAATCTGTAGCTCAGACAATGAGGGGCATGAACTGCTCAGTGATATTATAAGAAATGTTATAGTAATGTTATATTAAGATTTAGCTTTGTACTAAGTTGCACAAAGGTAAGATGTCTCTTCAAACCTTTGAAACTGCAGAATAAACACTGGCGCCCATTAGAAGGCCATGCTCTGAGTTCACATCTCTGGTTTGGGTCTGGGGTCAGCCTGCAGTCCATGTGGTGCTGTCAGAGGAAATGGATTATAGTTGCATGAACAAATTCCCCTAAAACCAGAGCTCTTGTGTGGATTTGGGATTTCAGGGTGTTTGGTTTGGCTTTGTTTTAGAAAACTCCATGGGGCTTTTGG
Organism: Sinocyclocheilus grahami; assembly: GCF_001515645.1. NCBI lineage: Eukaryota > Metazoa > Chordata > Actinopteri > Cypriniformes > Cyprinidae > Sinocyclocheilus > Sinocyclocheilus grahami. The sequence goes on along the minus strand of NW_015505279.1, from coordinate 1,325,609 downwards.
TGCAGGCCTGTGGCCACACTGCATGTATATGCTCTTCTGTGTGGCCTTCTAGTGGATTTGCATAGAACATCTGTGCATTAGAAAAGAACCGTATGGTGTTCTGGTTACTGTCAGCTAGAGATGGTTGCTCTCGAGGTCTCTGGAGAGGAACTGATGGTGTTTTTGCTGTATAGGAAATTGCCAAGTACAGAATGGATTGTTGAGCAGTTTGTACATATGGACCGAATGAGTCGAGTCAGACCGGCTATTGAATCATGGCAGGCAGCCCCCTCGAGAGCTGCCCGTGCATGCTCCGCTCCCAAACAGATGACGCACAAATCGTGTGTATCCCCACCCGAGAATGCTGACTCTTTGGCATTTTTCTCTTTTTCTCACTTTTAACTGACTGAGTGCTTTGCATACATTCACACACACACCACAGACGCGCTCGCTGAAGAGCAAAAGCTAACATGTGCGTTTGCCGGATGCGCCTTTATGCTTCCTGGTTGTTTACGTCACCCCGCTCGTGACGTCTCGCTTCGCTATTGGACTGATTTCACACATGCTACAGTACGGTGTCTCGCAAGGGGCATTCCCAAAGCGTTCGACATAGCTTGAGTTCCTGAAGGGGAACTCTTCTACCACAGCATTGTTTTTTTACACTGTATACATTTAGGCATTGCCATTCAGAGTTAGCACCTCAGAAACATCCAATTCTAGTGTTAGCTCTGGGCCCACTAATGTAGGAATAACCCCATTGAAGCAAGGTGCTTTTTTTTCCCACCGCGGGGTGGGCTTCCGAACCCTGAAAGGGGACCGTGGATCTAGCAGGTGAGGACCGAGATAAGAACGAGCCCGTCTCGGATCCCTCCGCTAAATCCACTTGTGATCCCCACAATAACAGCCTCAGCAACAGTGGGGCCGGACCCAGCAGGATCGCGAGCCTGGCTGCTTTCATCGAAGAAGGCCAGGCGGAAGCGAAGCACACGGAGCGGGAGAAGCTCACAATCATGGCAGGCAGCCCCCTCGAGAGCTGCCCGTGCATGCTCCGCTCCCAAACAGATGACGCACAAATCGTGTGTATCCCCACCCGAGAATGCTGACTCTTTGGCATTTTTCTCTTTTTCTCACTTTTAACTGACTGAGTGCTTTGCATACATTCACACACACACCACAGACGCGCTCGCTGAAGAGCAAAAGCTAACATGTGCGTTTGCCGGATGCGCCTTTATGCTTCCTGGTTGTTTACGTCACCCCGCTCGTGACGTCTCGCTTCGCTATTGGACTGATTTCACACATGCTACAGTACGGTGTCTCGCCAGGGGCATTCCCAAAGCGTTCGACATAGCTTGAGTTCCTGAAGGGGAACTCTTCTACCACAGCATTGTTTTTTTACACTGTATACATTTTGGCATTGCCATTCAGAGTTAGCACCTCAGAAACATCCAATTCTAGTGTTAGATACATTGAAAGACACTATTAAAAGATGTCCTAACACCTTTTCATGTGTAAAACATTGCTTAGAAGTTCAAATTGGCCTTAACCCAAGGTTATGTCACAGTGTTTGTTGTGGTGACCTGGACTGGTCACTTGAGGGCGCTCTTTTGTTTTCGTTGTTTGTGTTAAACTCCATTTCCCATAGTCCCCTGCTCACTAATCCTGGTTTTATCGGTAACACCTGTTCATCATTAACCCAGCTATATATATCATGCCTTCTCTGTCTGTCATTTGCGTCTGGATTGTATTGTCTTCTTAGTTGGTGTTGTCGGTGTCAGGTTTTGGATTACCTTTTGCAACGTTTTGTCCTGTTATTATTTTCAATAAACTGCACATGGAACTTACCTTGTTTCCTCCTGGCATTCCGTGACAGTAACATCTGTAGAAATTGTAACAACCTCATTTTTATACTGTAAAATTAAATTATTCTGACTGTTTGAGTTTTATTCAAAGTAACCATTGTTCTTCCATACATTTAGATCATGATAACCACAGTTAAAACCACACATATAGCACCTCAATACAATGATAAAATGTAACTATATGATTTCTAGGTATTTGTATGAAAAACATTAGTCTAAATACATTTAGTATAAATGCACAAATGCTATAGCTTAATCACAAAAAATGCTGTAATTATATTCCATTACTCCTTTAATATATTTAATACATGTCCACATTAATAATATAATAAATGAACAATGAATTCAAGCCCTTCATAGTGGATCTCATAGCGCTTTTTATAGAGCTCATAGCACTTTTTCATAGAGCTTAGCGGATAAATGGTCCATCTGGCGTGGTTCAAATGATTAGCACAGTTTTGTTCTGCTTTTGGCGCATAAACATTATATCTATCAAACTCTTGTTATCATTTTATTGAGGAAAATCATATCATGATAATTATCATTATCATTTTATCAGCAAGCCCTAGTCACAACACAGTTTATCACACTCTGCTGCATATTGGGCCAATCCGTGTACCTGTCCACCATCAAAAGCACCTAAAATGGGTGCACTGGACCTTGGAGTAGTTGAAGAAGGTCGCCTGGTCCGATGAGTCCAGTTTTCTTTTAAATCACATGGATAGCCATGTAAGAGTGTGCCATTTACCTTGGCATGACGATGCATTGTGAGACAATGACAAGCTCTTGGAGGGAGTATGATGCTGGGTGCAGCCATTCATATGGACGTTAATTTGACACACGCTACCGAACTATCTACTACCTAACTAGCTAACATTGTTGCAGACCAGGTACACCCCTTCATGACAATGGTGTACCCTGCCTGGTGGAAGTGGCCTCTAGCATCCTGCCACACAGCACACATTGTTCAGGAATGGTTTGAAGAACATAAAGAAGAGTTCAAGGTGTTGCCCTGGCCTCCAGGTTCCCCAGATCTCAATCCTGAGCATATATGGCATGTGCTGGACCAACAAGTTCGATCCAAGGTGGCTCCACTTTGCAACCTACAGAACTTGAAGGATCTATTGCTAACATTTTGGGGCCAGGTACTACAGGACACCTTCGGGGGTCTTGTAGAGCCCATGCCTCGGCGGTATGGCACTGTTTTGGCAGCACACAGAGGACCAACCGCATAAAAGGTAGATAGTCATATTGTTGATCATATTGAAGTTCATGACGTGACAGGATAACTGAGCTGGTCCAAACATATCCAAATTACTATGATCAGATGCTTTCTTAACTGCTGTTTGTCATTTGTGTTTATTTTGTTATTGAGGGGAAAGTGTGCAGCACATATTTACATATCCATCTATGATGTGATGTTCGCCAACAGTAAACCACTGCTCAGGTATTTTAAAATTCTTTTTACCCCTAAGTGAAGAAGAAAAAAATAACTTTGTCATGAGTGTATCAGGGTCTTTTTCAGTACTCACTTTGTTGTATTCACTGTGGAGTGTAGAAGATCCTAGATCATTCATCCTGTTCAGTGTTGTACTCTCACAAGTATTACAATCTTTCAAATAGGAGAACCACTTTTTAACTTCAACTTGACCTCGGGGCAGCGCTGTGTTAGGTCGACAAAATCCCTTGCTGCTTTTCCGACTGTGATATTGGGTCTTAGTCACACTAAACCGGCCCAGCAGACCATCTCCTGATTAAAGCAACCTACATACAAGAACCCAAAGCACTTCACAGTGGACAGAACTAACGTGACTCTCAAATGGATGGCTCAAACCGCCTCTGGTCAAGCACAGAATGGAGAGGGTAGATGGAGGCAGGGCATCTCGCACTGGAACAATCACATTTGCCTGCTTTCCGAGCTGAGTTTCAAGAATATTTCATATTTATTTAAAAGAGCAGGGAGCGTCTGAATAAGAGATGAAGTATAAGGAAAAGCCAGGAGATACGAAGGCGCTTTCCTCAGCAGATGTCAGCTCGTGTAGACTGCTGTCTGACAACTTTGATTGTCCCCTGTGCCGACAGCTCGTTCCTGGGCTTCACATACATGCGCTGGGATGAAAGGTGTCATACTGAAGCAGGGATTGCTTTATAATCCAGGGCACATTGACTGTTCTGGTCAATAGAAAGGCAACACAAGTGGCAGCTTGGGCCGCTGTTCTCTGTGAGATTCTTGCTGGGCTTAATTTTCAAAGTGAATGCACAGGGCTTTCTTTCTCTTTTTTTCCCCGTCTCCTGTTCGGCAGCTTGTGTCAGGAGCACATGTGAGGAGAGATGCTGGGTGTCATTCTTTTTCACAGGCCTGTGATTTAACAGACAGATTGACTGACCTGATGGGAAGAATGCACACACACACACACACACCCACACACACAAACACACACGATTTATTTTCATTGTGTCCTGACCTCTCTCTTGGATTCTGTGTTCTTTCGGTAGAAATGTACTGCTGTCCTAAAACACTTTTTTGTTTTTCAGATTTTAAATGATTTTAATTATGTCTCTCTCAAAGATAATATCAGATGTAATTTGTGACATTATATATCATTATTTTGCTAAATGTTTTTGAGTTAGTTATTTATAAAAGTCTATTATGTGAGTGAAGTTTTACCACAACAAATATAATAACACATAGGTCATTCTTTGGAAATGGTGTTATTTGTACTCCGTTTGTGACCATAGCTGCATTCACAGCTGATTAATTTCCGAAATATTCAGTGAGCCTTGTGTGTGAATGTAAGCCAGAATGCCAGAAAATGTGATTGATTACAATAATCGATGCCGGCATGTGTCTTTGTGAACAAAGGCAGAGCTAAAACTCTGAAGGTGTGTACACTCTTAAAAATAAAGGTGCTTCAAAAGGTTCTTCAAGCGATGCCATAGAAGAACCATTTTTGGTTCCACAAAGAACCATTCAGTCAAAGGTTCTTTAAAGAACCATCTCTTTCTTACCTTTTTGTAATCTGAAGAACCTTCTTTCGCCACAAAGAAGCTTTTGTGAAACAGAAAGGTTCTTCAGATGTTAAAGGTTCTTTATGGAACCATTTAGACAAAAAGGTTCTTCTATGGCATCGTGAAGCGCCTTTATTTTTAAGAGTGTATGTGTCATAGTGATGATGTGACTATTTGACTGGGGGATTCAGCATAGCACCTTGAGGTCTCTGTATCCTCTCAAGTCTCCAAAACCCTGTTTCTTAAGCAACATACAGTAGGTTGTGGTCTTCAGAATGGTGTCTCCATGCTCTATCCTTTCCTACTTTTCTCTAATCTTTGCTCTCATTGTGTGAACATGTCGGAAAGAAGTGATGATCGAGAGAAAACATGTCATATGAGCACAGAAATGACATTCCATTCCAACACTCTTTGCACACCATTGCAAAAAGGATGTGCACTGTTTGAATGTGTACTTGTAGTGTACTTCAGATCTTAAAAGTATATTTTAAAAAGATGTACTCGCAGATAATGTAATATTGATGAAAAAAAATCCCACTTTCTTTAACACCCTTAAGTACATTTTATAAAAGTGCACTTTGTAATAGTTTCAATTTAAAAGTTTTAAAGTACATTTGAAATCATATTGTTTTAATAATATTGTGTTGTGCTTTAAATAATCACTTATTTTGATGTGTTGACTGACATACTAAAGGACTTAATTTTAACTGTAGTGAGCTATTCAATGTTACATTTTATGTTAATATATTTTAAATGTGCTTTAAATTGCAACTTTATCATTTCAAATGTGTAATTACAAATATATTTAAATACATGACATACAAGTTTCAATAGAAACAACTTAAAGTATATTTTAAAGTATATTTTTATATGGTATATTTACCATAAATCCTTGTCAGTACATTCAGCCGTACACTTTAACCATATTTCAAAGACAATATAAATAATTAAGAAGTAATTATGTACTTAAGACCTGCTTTAGTGGGACAGAAAAAAAACTTAAATTCAACTAATTGCATTTAATATAAATTTAAACTAGAATACATTTTCATTTAAGTGTAGTATACTTTAGCAGTATGCATTATAAACTAAACTGTAAACTACAGTCTACTTTTTTTCACAAAGGCATCAATGAGTTTGATCGCACGCAGTGTCAATAAAATGTTGAAATTAAACACTTCCACTGTTATCCCAAAAATCCCTGAATTGCAAGTAGTAAATTAAAGGTAGACAAAAAGCATCATGTTGTGACATTTCAAAATTTGCATCTGGAATGTGTGTGAATGCAAGCACAGAATACGGAGAAGCTCTGGCAGTGTGACAAGCTCTTGACAGCAGCCAAATTATTTGATAGCTTTGACTATATAGCAGTGTATAATTCAAAATAAATGTAAAAATAAACCCTTAATTGTTATTTAATTGTAATTAACGGACCATGATTAATAAATAATACAATTACTAGTTAAAACTTCTAACTAGTAGTTGTATTAATAAAGATCAGTATTTTTATGTGCGAATACTTCTTTCCGCACACCTGCATGCCTTAATCATTAAGACAAGCACATTACAGTCAAACCTAACCTGAACCCATAACCATATATTACCCAGTACTTTCTTAGGTATGTACACGTAAGTACATGTACTGTAAAATAAAGTGCAACCAACATTTTTAATTTGATGAGTTTGCACAAAACATTAAAGAGAAATGTCCTGGGTTATTCATTTTTCATTTAGAATGTGTGATGTTTTACACACAAACTGAGTGATTATAGACTTTCCTCAGCTATCTATTCAAATTATAAGCATAGAATAGAAAACTTACTGTGACGGGATAGAAATAATGTTGTGCTTCAGGGTTAAGCTTATAGAGTTAATTGGAGTTGGGGGTAGTATTTTAGAAATCAACCAATGAAAACTCCATATTTGTTGAACACTGAATATTGGGGCGTTGCAGATTTACAATTAAATATGATTTGGACATATCATGAACTGGTATGTGGGTGTCAAAACATCAAGAAGTCATTATGTGAATAAATACATGCATTCAGAGGCACTGCTTCACTCTGTGTGTGTGTATGTAAGTGTGTGCATGTTTATGTGGTTTATGAGGACACAAATTTGTATAATAACATGGGTATGAATGACATAGGTATTACAACGAGAAGGTGATTTATGAGGACATTTTCAGTGTCCCCGTAATTCAAAAGGCTTATAAATAATTCAGAATGAGTTTGATGTAAAATCAAAAAATGCAGAAAGTCTCCTGTGAGGGGTAGGTTTAGGGGTAGGGTTGGTGTAGGGCAATAGAATATACGGTTTGTACAGTATAAAAACCATTACGCCTATGGAGAGTCCCCATACACCATAAAAACAAACCTGTGTGTGTGTGTGTGTGTCAGTGTGCGTAGGTGCATTATAAGCTGACTTCAGGGTAGATCCCCTTCATCAGACCATGATGTGTGTGTGAAAAGCGTGAAAATGCACTTATGCATTGCATGCTTTTTCCATTCACACTAATTCATTTTGACAAATGTCCTTTAATAATCTACACTGAGAGATGAGAGAGAGAGAGAGAGAGAGAGAGAGAGAGAGAGAGAGAGAGAGAGAGAGGGGGGGAGAGACTCAGAGAGAGAGAATGAAGCAGAGAGAGAGAGAGAGAGAGAGAGAGAGAGAGAGAGAGGAGGGGAGAGTCTCAGACAGACAGAAAGGAGCAGAAAGAGAGTGGTAAGGAAAAAATGACAGGAAGTTCTTCTCATTTGTGTTTTGCAGTTTGTCATATGACCTGACAAACACAATATCGCCACAATTAGACCAGCAGTACCCAAGACTCAACTATATCTGCAATGACTTTTAGCCCTCTTCCACCACAATAGGGCTTTTTCTGATATTTTACCATTTAAAGATCATGTGTGAACAAGACCTGTTGAGAAATACTGTTAAATCAGGACTTTCAATTTGCTGGGAAGTGAAATTGTAATATTACCGGTAAATTACAATTACTCCATATTATGTACACTAAAACCTGTGTCTCAGAAGTCAAACAATGCTGTCAAATTGGACAGATAGGGAAACTAACATGGTACTCTTCATCGATGAAGAGTATGACATTTCGTTTATTTTCTTAATGCATGTTATTACTCAATCTCACTGTGAAATGCCAGACTTTTGTCTGGTAATGTTTGCAAGACTTCTTAATTTAGTCCACATAAACTCCGCCCCTTTCTTACAATCAGCTGCAAGCTCGCATTAATATCTGCCTTCATCCTATCAATAACCAATGGATAGAACCAAGTCCTGCCCTACGTACTCTCTTATTCAATAATCTGTTTTACTTAGGTATACGTCACAATGTGGAAGAAAAAAATCTGTCACTGCTTCCATTAAATTGTTACTTCACAATGATAATTTACAATAACTGACATCACAGGGTTTACTAGTAAATTAGTGCTGATGTGTGAATGGCATCTTGAAACGATACTCCACCCAAAACTGAAATTCTCAGATGTATATGACCCTTTCTTCAAATTAACACAAACAAAGATTTTTAGAAAAATGATTCATATCTGTGAGTTCATATAATATGCAAGTGAATGAGTGACCAAAAGTTGACACTTCAAAAACCACACAAAGCGAACGTAAGACAGTAACCCATATGACCCTGAAGTTGATTAGAAAAATACTAATATTTGACACTTTGGAAACTAATAAACCATTGCTTCCAGCCAACTGTCACATATGTGCATTAATGAGAGTGTCGTGGAGCTCTACGTCAGCATGATGTGAAGCATGAAGCATGCATGTTCTGAAGTTCACACGATAAGTGACACGGAAGCACAGAAGACCATCACTTCTCATGTGAGTTTCACAATGCGCTTACATCATTCTTCGCAACATGCTGATGTTTCTGGCAAAAGTATTTTTCTCAAACACATGTATCATTTCGCTTCAGATGTCAATCAACTGAAGTCATATGCAATTATCATAATTGTTTCTGAAGCATCAACTTTTGAGTTGCTTGCATTATATATACTCAGGGATAGAAGATATTTTTCTAAAAATGTGTTCATCTAAAGAAAGAAAGTAATATACATCTGTGACGACATGACAATTTTCATTTTTCGGGTGAAGTATCCCTTAAACCATCAAAAGACAGTAAATGTGGGTTACACTTTACTTGAAGGGGTGTGCATAAGACTGACATGACACCTACATAATTATGACATGACACATATCATGAATATGAAGGTTTTTTATGCATGTTTATGACAACTGTCATTAAGTGTCATTCACTCAGTTATGTCATTTTTTATGCAAATATGACAATATTTGACCTAACCCTACCCTAACCCTACCCCTAACCATAGCCCATAACAAAGACATCTCAAACAATGTCATCTTTGCATTAAAAATTACATAACTGAGTGAATGACACTTAATGACAGTTGTCATAAACATGCATAAAA
>NW_015505279.1:1305260-1314029 GCF_001515645.1 Sinocyclocheilus grahami | reverse complement strand
CAGCATATTAGAATGATTTCTGAAGGATCATGTGAGACTGAAGACTGAAGTAATGGCTGCTGAAAATTCAGCTTTGCACCACAGGAGAAAATGACGTTGTTTTTTACTGCCTTATCAATCAAATAAAAGCAGCTTTGGAGAACATACGGTTACACTTTACTTGAAGGGGTGTGCATAAGACTGACATGACACCTTCATAATCATGACATGACACCTACATAATCATGACATGACACATATCATGAATATGAAGGTTTTTTATGCATGTTTATGACAACTGTCATTAAGTGTCATTCACTCAGTTATGTAATTTTTAATGCAAAGATGACATTGTTTGAGATGTCTTTGTTATGGGCTATGGTTAGGGGTAGGGTTAGGGTAGGGTTAGGTCAAATATTGTCATATTTGCATAAAAAATGACATAACTGAGCGAATGACACTTAATGACAGTTGTCATAAACATGCATAAAACCTCCTTCATATTCATGACATGTGTCATGTCATGATTATGTAGGTGTCATGTCAGTCTTATGCACACCCCTTCAAGTAAAGTGTTACCACACACTGGGCAATGTTGCCAAACGATATTGCTTTGGCACTTTCCCATTGAGAATGGCCAACAAATTTATTTCTGGATACTTTAGATCGGTGGTGGGCCCTTTGTCTCACCTGGTTGCCCGTTGACGGCTACATTGCCCAGCAACATTGCTCAAAGAGTTGCCCCGTGTATCATCAGCCTTAAGCCATTACTTGTTGCTAACAGCAGATGTAGAACATTTACCAGAAACGGCAATCTAACAAATGTACAATTTACTGGATAGGTTTAATGTAAGCAAAAATACATACTGTATCGCAACTTTTACTTCTAGATTAGTGAACATATTTTAACTTTGGCGTCTTTATGCCATCACAAGCTGCTTTTGATATCATGGTCTATTATTTTAAACAAATATATAGTTAATCAAATTGACCAATTAATAACAACTTATTGTGTCGTAAAAAAAAAAAAATAACAATAATAAATAAACAAGAAAAATAATCTAGCTGTGAAAAGCTGTGCAGCATTAAAAAAAATGAACAATTGCATGAGTCTATTCCAGTGTAGACATATTTTTGGACACTGGTTTAAGAGCAGTGGAAGATGGTTTTCCATTTTGGAAATGCACAGGATGAGATTGAGCACCAGCTCAGTGGAAAAGAGCTACACATGGCCCCAACTACCAGTGCTGCGTCAGGCTTTTGACTATAGCAGAGACAACATTTACCAGCAGCCTACACGTGTAATCCCATTGGCAGGAGCGTGGGATTCCTGAGCTATAGTTAGATCTGAAACAATTCAATTAATCCCTGACAAATAGAGCAATTAAACGTGATCTGCTCTGAATGCTAGGAACCATGCATGTTCGTTCACACGAGACAGTCATTATGAAACCAGCGTGGCAATGGGAAGAAAAACGATAATTGTTTTCTTGACTTATTGTTTGTTTGTTTGAGTCTGTGACCCATTCTAATCTGTCATCTGGTGTATTACTGGGGCGCAGACTACAAGAACAACAGATGTTTCATTTCCCTAGATTCCTTCAGACTTACACACACACACACGCACACTGCTACAGTTGCGCTCAGCTTGGTGTTTCTGCGGTGGGTATTTTTCTAAAGGTGTGTGGCACATCTGTGCTGCCATTGTTTATTCATGCGCCAGAGCCTTTGAAATGTGCGAAAATGCTTCCCACTCATTATAAAACTCCTGCCACCCATGGATTAGCACTTTGATGTCACCAATCCGGCTTCAAAGGCTCCTTCAGTACCATTAATCAGAGTTTAGTCTCTGAAGACCCAGCCAGGGAAAACATTTGGACATCTTGTGCAGAAACTTTTGAAAAGCTCAGACGTTGCTGCATATGCAACAGTGGTGTTTCTTATCCCGAAGATGTGTGTGTGTGTGTGTGTCTTTAAGGAAGAGAGAGAAAAGAGGAAGCAGAAAGAGAGAGAGTGTATTAACGACAGAGAGAAAGAGAGATAAGAGACAGTGATGGCTCACTCTGATCCTGAAAGCTCTCAGCACTGGATATTAGACAGTGCATAAGGCCAACACGGGTTCCCTTGAGAGTGTCTTTTAAATGGTTTTTGCCTAGGGTGACCATACGTCCTCTTTTCCCCGGACATGTCCTCTTTTTTGGACCTAAAAAGATGTGTCTGGCCGGGATTTCTTAATTGCCCAAAATATCCGGGATTCGGCTGTTTTTTTTGTCCCACTCCTGAATTTCTGACCATTGCTGCCTGCTCCCGCAATGTAATGTGTAAAGGGACTATTGTAATAGGTAAATCAAGTGCAAGCTAGTACAGTATTAATTACTAAGCTCAAATAAGTTAATGTGTGTTTCTTATAGCAGTTAAATAATAGTCATTTTCTTTATTAAGGTCGAAGGGCAGAAAAATTAAAAAAAAAAAAAAAAAAAAAAAAAAGGTCAAATAATAGTATGTGAGTAATATCATTGGGTTCCTATTGGTCAGTGTTAGAGGAACTCAGCTTAGTCTGACAGTTAACCTGCTTTAGACCAGGTTAGTTTCCCAGCATATGACTGAGTTGCCACAGTGACTGAGCTTGATCTAGGCTCATTTTAAATTTGCTTTATGGAACCAAATCATTTGACAATGAGTCAGACATACTGAAATAAGCCTGGCTTATTTGAAAAAAACTTGTTTTATGAACAGGTCTTGAGGCATTAAAAGTGATCATATTTTCTCCATCGCATCGAATCGCATTGTGTTGAATCAAATCGAATCTAAATCTGATCACACTGCATCATAATGGGTAAATCATATCGCATCGCAGCGGTAGCTGCTTCATATGTATCTTTAATGTATCGTATAGTTGGCTATGCATCGAGATGTGTATCGTATCGGCTTGAGTCATGAGATGCACAGCACTAGTGTAAAAGGAGCACATCTTACAAGATCAGATATTTGTCAGTGAGCTCAGGATCTGTTGAGCAGCAAATACTCCAGCATGGTCTTGTCAGTCATCTCTCCTTATTCTCAACCTGTGATCAGTCCAAGCTGACTCGTTCGGTTGCCAAGTGTGCATTTTTTTTTTACAGAATTGGGCTACTTTTAAACTGTTTCCATGGGTTTATTTTCCCAAGTGGGTTAAAGGTTTGAAATATTGCATAAATTACATTAGACTGAAATGCCTGTATTGAAATATTTTGCATTCAAGTTCAACCTGTGATAAAACTTTCATGGACTTTTTCATTAACTGTTCCCTCCTGGTGGAATGAAGCTGAGTTTAATCATTTTCAAGAAACGGCTGAAAACACACCTATTTCATCTTCATTTGACCCTCTTAACTCTAGCACTCTTTATTCTAATGCTAATTCTAATTTTATCTGCTTGTTTTTTTAATTAAATAAACTTGAGCCTCTAACATCTGCACTCTCTATTCTATTTCTATTCTTTCTACTATTCTATTCTTTATTAAAAAAAAAAAAAACTTTGCTACGTATACCGTGTTAGGCGAAACCCTAACTCCTTCCGCTTAGGTGGCCTTTTATTTCATCAATATTATATTATCTGCAAGTACATTTTTTTAAAATATTATTTAAATTTTTGAAGTATGCTACAAGCGCACATTCAATACAAATATGTGAATTTATTTTACACAATAATATACACTGCAATTATAAGAAAAGCATTGATAAAAGTTGCTGTTACTGTAAAAATTTGCTATTTCGGTATTATTCGCCACAGCCATCAAATAAATAAATAAAAACAAAATTGAAAGAAAGAAAGAAAGAACGTCAAAATGATGAATATTATTATGAAAGCATTAACAGTTTGATAACTGGCTACAGCTGTGGTATTTTTGCAGACACTATTTACTTAGTACTTTACAGTTACTATTATTAATATTCATAAGAGTAGAGCAATCTGGCGGTAAAAATCTGGTCTTGATCAAATGTCTTTGTAATTCTAGTCTAGCCTAGTCTTTTGGCTGATTTCCTCCAGGGTTCAAACATGCATTCTTTGGGTTGCAAGCTCAGAGCTCTACACTACCATATTGTTTTATTCATTTGTGTTTCAGAGAGGGAAGATTGATGTGTCACTGATCTGTGTTTCTTCTTTCGCTGAGCAGGTAACCTGGCAACATCCAGGGCAAGAGTGACAGCAGCATCCAGATCTCTACCTCCACAGCTCAACAGCGGGAGAAATAAGGTTTGTGCTTCTCACTGACTGTTACAAAGTCTTCTTTACATTCAGACAGTCATCACAAAAATATCCCGTTCATTTCAGATGACAATGAACATGAATTATGACATATTTCAGTTCCTTTTCTGATTTTTTGACAGTTTTATCTGTTCAGTAAAGGTGCAGGTTTGGTGTAAACTCAAAGCTTAGTCATTAACCTTAGATATTAGCCTTTTATATCATTTTCTCTGTGTTAAAGAGTCAGGTGTTACTGTATGGGCTGCTATCAGTTACTTCAACAGCCACATGATGGAATGCATATATTACAACTGATGAAGCTTATGATGTGATTTTATTTTATTTATTTCTTTGCTAATGCATTTACTCCAAAACCTCTGAACTTGTCTGTGTGTGGTTTTCATTGTAAAATACCTCTGTTCTTCACTCTTCTGTACTTCTTATCTATTATCTGACTCTCTGAACTATCCTCTCTCCTCTCAGTCTCCTAAATATCTGCTAAAGGTAAGAATCTCTTCAAATCCATCTTCATATTCATTAGCCTCATATTTTCTAAAGCAATTTTCACTACTTTATTTTCTCTTTCTGGTTTGATTTACTCTTGATTTACTCTGTGAGGTAATGGACTTAGAACCTAGAATACCTAAAATCTCTTAATGTTTTAAATAATCCTAAGGCCATGAATCAGTGTTTAATTTGAGAAGTAGCGCTAAAACGGCCACACCCTATGCTTTTTATCCTGTTTAAAGTCCACTTATATTTGTTAATGTTTTTCTCACCAAAAACGGTTGTAATTTAGTTTTTCATGACTATTTTCCACCCTCTCTCTGAGTATCCCAAGAAATCCAAATTGGAATTTTGTATCTTTAGTTAATGTCTTTTAGCTTTAAAAACAGCTAATCAAGTCAAGTCAAGTCTGCTTTATTGTCAATTCTTCCACATGTACAGCACATACACACAGAGAATTGAAATTGCGTTACTCTCAGACCCTTGGTGCATACAGATAACATAAATACAGATAGGTACAGATTAAATACAAAATACAACTATACAAATATACAAATAAGGTAAAATGTAAAAAAAATATATATATAAAGCACAAGGCATATGGCAGATAGAACACCTAATGTACACCTTAAAAAATTACAAAATGTACTTTTAGTAGATATAAGCATTTAAAATGTACAGTATCTTTTTTTATAGGAAAGTAGAACTAAAATATTGATTGTTCTTATCTTTCAATAAATATTTTCTCTCCCCCAATTCCACCTGCCACTGACTAGCAATAGAAATATAGTATATGTACAGTAAAAATAAGAAAAATTAAAAGTTTTAAATAAAACAATGTTTTACAAGAAATACACTGAAAAAAATTATTTTGAGAGACATTTCTAGTGAATTTTACAAATAATTACAAAGAAATGGCAAGTAACATGTTGAAATAAACATGAAAATTTGAAGGAAAAAGTCTACAATAGTATTTTCTTGTGAAATGTACTCCAGTAATCTGTTTTGTTTGCAACTTTTGGAAAACATTTTTACAGTGTTCATTCATTATTCATTCATTATTAATTTACTTGCCATTTCATTGTAAATATTTTTGAAAAGTGTCTCAAAAGTGCAAGGAAATGCCATTGTTCTACTATAAAAGCCCTTTAAAATAGTGAAGCCCCTTGTGAAGTTTACGTTTCTTTAGATCTAGCACAGATTGAGGACTTCGTAAAGCTGGATTTGCTTCATGCTGTGGTAATGTGTCCTGACTACATTGCTGAGTTACTGTTCTTATGGAGGAAAACGTCTCCAGGTTACGCATGTAACCATGGTTCCCTGAGGGAACGAGACGCTGCGTCGAAACACTATGGGAATGCCTTCAGCATGACCACGCTCTGAATCACATGTGTAATCAGTCCAATGGATGGGTGAGATGTCACGGGCGGGTGACGTAAAGACCAGGAAGCTATACAAGCATGTGCGGTGGAACCGGCGTCAGCTTCGAGGAATGAAGCAGGCGCTCGCAAGGATGCCGGAAGTATGGCACTGAGACTCAGCATCTTGTTCCCTCTGGGAACCAGGAGACGTTCCCCTTCAGGAACTCGAGCTGCACCGAAACGCTATGGGAATGAGTATGCCCATGCCGACAGACTTACAAATCCCTGCCTAGTGTGGAAGAGCACAGCTAGAGCGAGAGAACAGAATAGAGAGGAGTGGCTCGCATATCTAGGCCAAAGAACCTGACGAACATTAGGCGCGTGGACCAACCCGCAGCGTTGCAGATGTCCTGCATAGAAACACCTGCCAAAAGCCGCCACACTCCTAGTCAAATGAGCCTTGACCCCCAGAGGTGAGGGGAGATCAGAGGACTCGTAAGCCATGCAGATGGCATCCACAATCCCCCGATTGAGGGTCTGTTTACTAGCAGGAAGACATTAGGGGGACCATAGCACACCAACAGTTGGTCCGCCCTTCTCCACAGGGCTTCTGCTGATCGGGCTCCCGGAAGTGAGGAGGACAGAAGGCCTGGAGTACGACAGGCCGTGGTGCAGAGGAGGTGACCTAAGGGACATAACCCGCTCGAGGGTAGAGAATCGCTTTGGCCAGACTGGGCTCAAAGACTAGGTAAGAAGGGGCCATAGAGAGGGCCTGCAGATCCCCAACTCTCTTGAGAGAAGATATTGCCAGAAGGAAGGTAGTCTTTATATTGAGAAGGCAATCGGAGATTTCCTCAATAGGCTCGAAGGGAGGCCTACAGAAAGCTTCTAGCACCACAGCCAGGTCCCACGGGGGGATGCAAGATCATACCGGAGGCCTCAGCCTCAGCGCACCACAGAGGAAATGTGTAACCAGGGGGTGTCTGCCCACTGAAAGGCAACCGAGAGGGACGTGGTAGGCTGCAATGGCCGCCACGTAGACCTTCAGGGTGGAGTGGGTCAACCCTGTGGAGAAACGGGCCTGCAGGAACTCCAGTACTGTACCAACTGGGCAGTTAACTGGGTTGAGCCGGCGGTCTCTGCACCAAGAAGTGAAAAGCTTCCACTTCAAGGTGTACAGTTTCTTCGTAGAGGGAGCTCTGGATTAGAGGATGGTCTCAACAACCTCGGTTGAGAGACCGGAAGTTACAAGTTGTGCCCCCTCAGAGGCCTCACCCACAGCTTCCACAGCTCCGGGCGGGGGTGAAATATCGTACCGTCTGCCTGTGAGAGGAGATCCTTCCTGACAGGAATCTCAAATGGAGAGCTGTCGAGGAGTGTAGATCGTGGGAAAGGCGTACAGACGAAGCCTCGGCCTCGGCCACCGCTGTTTTGTCGGTATGCACCAACACATGGCGATCTCTTAGGTCCGGGAGGAAGTGTTTCAACGCTAGAAACACGGCCAGCATCTCCAGGCAGTTGATGTGCCATGTGAGAAGGTGACCACTCCACAGACCTCGGGCCAAGCGGCCACTCATTACCGCTCCCCGGTGAGGGACGTGTCTGTCGCTAGCGTTAAGCGGCGACAAGGAGCTCCCAGCACCGGGTCCAGAGACAAGTGGAGGAAACCTTGGTTCATGTCTAAGGCACATAGGCATTGCCACGTGACCTTGAGCATGCGGAGCGGGCTTCCCCTCTGGGAGAACCCCTTGGTCTTGAGCCACCACTGTAGGGGTCTCATGTACAGCAGGCCAAAAGGGATCCGAGCAGGAGACAAACGTGCCTGCATTGTGGTCGAATCCCACACCATGCCCAGATAAGTGGTCCTCTGTAATGGAGAAAGCACACTTTTCTTGCCATTTAGTCTTAACCCCAGCTCTTTCATGAGCGTGAGAATGACATCTCGATGCCGAACCGTAACCTGCTCCGATTGAGCTGATATCAACCAATCGTCGTATGCAGTATGCGGATGCCCTGGAGTCACAGAAGAGCCAGAGCATCATCCACACACTTCGTGAAAGTGCGGGGTGAGAGTGCAAGGCCAAAAGGAAGAACCCGGTATCGGTACGCTTTGCCCCCAAAAGCAAACCTCAGGAACTTCCTGTGCTGGGGAAGGATGGAGATGTGGAAGTATGCATCTTTTAGATCAATCGTGACAAACCAGTCCTCGGACCTGATCTGAGACACGACTTGCTTGATAGTGAGGATCCTGAACTTCAGTAGCATGACTGAGTGGTTCAACTGACGCAGATCTAAAATGGGACGCAACCCTCCATCCTTCTTCGGAACAATGAAGTACCAGCTGTAGAACCCGGACTCCCTTTTGTGAGGAGGGACCACCTCGATAGCCTCCTTCCTCAAGAGAGTGTTCACTTCTTGTTCCATTACCAGAGCCTGCTCGGGACCCACCAGAGTGGGAATCAACCAAACTGGATTCTGTAGCTTCTCTCTTCAGTGTGCAGGACCCATCGAGACAAATTTGGCAGTAGTTTCCACATTGCCAAATAGTCTACTAAGGGAATCAGTCTCTCGAGACTGACCTCTGGTGTTATCAGAGCGGCTAGCTCGGTGCCCTGATGTGGCAAACCGGGAGGGGATGGCTGAACTAACTGCTCTAGAGACCTCAATAGAGGTAGCGAGCCTCTTAGTACCGCTA
>NW_015505279.1:1269481-1304663 GCF_001515645.1 Sinocyclocheilus grahami | reverse complement strand
GCTATATAAATGCCTCATTCATTCACATGGCTTGTTGTGTGTTTGTTGGTGCCATATGCTCTCCTGTCTATTGTCTTACCCCACCCTTCTTGTTATCTCATTATTGTTTTAGTTACTCCACCTGTGTCTCCCTCGTTAACCTTGTCATTTGTCTCCCTATTTTTTACGCCCAATTTCACTGCTGCTGCCCTTATCAAGAAGGCTGTCTTTGCCTTTCACCTCAGGGCTGTTCTGAGGGCATGGGCCACTTCGGAGTTTGCTCTGGCTTCCCAGGAGCCTTCAGAGTCCACTCCAGAGCCTGCTCCAGTCCAGGAGCTCTCGGAGTCCACTCAAGAACCTGCTCCAGTTTGGGAGCCTTCAGAGTCCACTCAAGAACCTTCAGCCTTCAGAAGTCTTCAGCCTTGTCTTCTGGCCCACCATCCCTCCCCCTGATCCGCCTCCGGTCCACCTCCCTCCTGGACTTTTTGTTTTCTATTTTACTAGGTGGGGCATCTGGAATCTGCTCCTTAAAGGGGAGGGTCCTGTCACGGTTCTGCTGGTGTTTTTTAGTCAACTACTCTTTTAGTTGGCTACCAGATGTCACTGTGTGTTTGTTTGAGCGCATGGCTTGTTGTGTGTCTGTTAGTGCCATGTGCTCTCCTGTCTATTGTCTTACCACGCCCTTCTTGTTATCTCATTACTGTTTTAGTTACTCCACCTGTGACTCCCTCGTTACCCTCCTCGTTTGTCTCCCTATTTATTCTCATTGTGTCTACAGTCCTGTGCTGTTTTGTTGTTTAATGTCTGAGTTTCTTGTGGAATGTGTTGTCTTGTTTCTGGCCTGCCTGCCTGTTTTTCCCCCTCTGGGTGGTTTTTGTTCGTTTTTATCATTTAGAAAGAGCCCAGACTCCGCACATGTTAGCTTCTGCTCTTCAGCGAGCACATCTGTGTATGTGTGTGTGTGTATGTGAACAAAGCACTCTGTCAATATCAAATAAGAAGTTATAGAAAATTTAAAAATGCCAAAGTCAAAGGTGAAATTTGCGGCGAGCGGACAGCTTTTCAAGTTGTGTGTTCCTCCCTGGCCACACTATATCTCGGTTGGGGATACACACAATTTGTGCGTCATCTGTTTGGGAGCGGAGCATGCATGGTCAGCTCTCGAGGGGGCTCACTGTCATTATTGTGCTCAGTGTTCTCCGCACCTGCCTGGCCATCTAAGATGAAAGCGGCCAGGTTCACGATCCTGGGAATCACAAGTGGATTTAGCGGAGGGTTCCGAGATGGGCTCATCCTTATCTCGGTCTTCACCAGCTAGATCTACAGCTCAACTAATTCTGAGCTGTAGATTCATCTGTCTTCCTCTGAGGAGGTTGACGTGATGAGCATCGACACGGAGGAGACTGTGAACTCGCCACCACAGTCCCTCGCATATGAGGAGCTCGTGGAGGTTGTGACTCACGCTGTAGCCAAATTAAATATCGATTGACCAGCCGAGAAACAGGACGCTCGTCCCAAAAGCAAACTGGATGAGCGTTTCCTAAGATCAAAATCACAGCCTTCATGACAGGGCCTTCCGTTTTTCCTGATCTCCATGCTGAGGTCTCGAGATCATGGGAGAAACCGTTTTTGTCCCGACTCTTCAGCCCCACTGTGTAGAATTAATCTAACATTACGGGGCTAAATGAGAAGGGATATGTTGTGATGCCGGCGTTGGAGCAGACACTTGTGAGCTATCTCAAGAATTTTGCAGTTTTATCTCATGAAGCAGGCCAAGAAAGGCTCAATCTGCTTTGTCCAGTGCGAGCACTGAACGCTTACATTCACAGAGCTGCCCAGGGGCGTAAGGCAGATCAGTTGTTCTTTTGCTTTGGTTCGCCTAAATAAGGGGCTCCAGTGACCAAGCAAATTAGAAGTAGGTGGGTGGTCGAGACCATCACACCGGCTTACCAGTCCTCTGGCCTCCAGTCACCCGTCGGGGTCAGAGCGCACTCGACTATGAGTATGGCGGCCTCCAAGGCCTTATCAGTAGGCGTGGCCCTTCAAGATATTTGTGCTGCGGCGGACTGGTCCTCTCCGCACACTTTTGTCAGATTTTACAATTTGTACCTGACGTCTACTCCAAGGTCCCAAGTTCTCTCATCTTGATGTGCTCACCAGATACATACTTGACAGGGACTTGCTCATATGGCACAGTGGGTATTCTCATTCCCAAAGCGTGTCAACGCAGCTCGAGTTCCTGAAAGGGAACATCTCCAAGTTACGTATGTAACCATGGTTCCCCCAAGGGAACGAGATGCTGCGTCTTTCTGCCATACCCCCTGCAGGCGCTCGCTTCTGCTCAAGTCAAGTCAAGTCTGCTTTATTGTCAATTCTTCCACATGTACAGCACATACACACAGAGAATTGAAATTGCGTTACTCTCAGACCCTTGGTGCATACAGATAACATAAATACAGATAGGTACAGATTAAATACAAAATACAACTATACAAATATACAAATAAGGTAAAATGTAAAAAAAATATATATATAAAGCACAAGGCATATGGCAGATAGAACACCTAATGTACACCTTAAAAAATTACAAAATGTACTTTTAGTAGATATAAGCATTTAAAATGTACAGTATCTTTTTTTATAGGAAAGTAGAACTAAAATATTGATTGTTCTTATCTTTCAATAAATATTTTCTCTCCCCCAATTCCACCTGCCACTGACTAGCAATAGAAATATAGTATATGTACAGTAAAAATAAGAAAAATTAAAAGTTTTAAATAAAACAATGTTTTACAAGAAATACACTGAAAAAAATTATTTTTAGAGACATTTCTAGTGAATTTTACAAATAATTACAAAGAAATGGCAAGTAACATGTTGAAATAAACATGAAAATTTGAAGGAAAAAGTCTACAATAGTATTTTCTTGTGAAATGTACTCCAGTAATCTGTTTTGTTTGCAACTTTTGGAAAAAAAATTTACAGTGTTCATTCATTATTCATTCATTATTAATTTACTTGCCATTTCATTGTAAATATTTTTGAAAAGTGTCTCAAAAGTGCAAGGAAATGCCATTGTTCTACTATAAAAGCCCTTTAAAATAGTGAAGCCCCTTGTGAAGTTTACGTTTCTTTAGATCTAGCACAGATTGAGGACTTCGTAAAGCTGGATTTGCTTCATGCTGTGGTAATGTGTCCTGACTACATTGCTGAGTTACTGTTCTTATGGAGGAAAACGTCTCCAGGTTACGCATGTAACCATGGTTCCCTGAGGGAACGAGACGCTGCGTCGAAACACTATGGGAATGCCTTCAGCATGACCACGCTCTGAATCACATGTGTAATCAGTCCAATGGATGGGTGAGATGTCACGGGCGGGTGACGTAAAGACCAGGAAGCTATACAAGCATGTGCGGTGGAACCGGCGTCAGCTTCGAGGAATGAAGCAGGCGCTCGCAAGGATGCCGGAAGTATGGCACTGAGACTCAGCATCTTGTTCCCTCTGGGAACCAGGAGACGTTCCCCTTCAGGAACTCGAGCTGCACCGAAACGCTATGGGAATGAGTATGCCCATGCCGACAGACTTACAAATCCCTGCCTAGTGTGGAAGAGCACAGCTAGAGCGAGAGAACAGAATAGAGAGGAGTGGCTCGCATATCTAGGCCAAAGAACCTGACGAACATTAGGCGCGTGGACCAACCCGCAGCGTTGCAGATGTCCTGCATAGAAACACCTGCCAAAAGCCGCCACACTCCTAGTCGAATGAGCCTTGACCCCCAGAGGTGAGGGGAGATCAGAGGACTCGTAAGCCATGCAGATGGCATCCACAATCCCCCGATTGAGGGTCTGTTTACTAGCAGGAAGACATTAGGGGGACCATAGCACACCAACAGTTGGTCCGCCCTTCTCCACAGGGCTTCTGCTGATCGGGCTCCCGGAAGTGAGGAGGACAGAAGGCCTGGAGTACGACAGGCCGTGGTGCAGAGGAGGTGACCTAAGGGACATAACCCGCTCGAGGGTAGAGAATCGCTTTGGCCAGACTGGGCTCAAAGACTAGGTAAGAAGGGGCCATAGAGAGGGCCTGCAGATCCCCAACTCTCTTGAGAGAAGATATTGCCAGAAGGAAGGTAGTCTTTATATTGAGAAGGCAATCGGAGATTTCCTCAATAGGCTCGAAGGGAGGCCTACAGAAAGCTTCTAGCACCACAGCCAGGTCCCACGGGGGGATGCAAGATCATACCGGAGGCCTCAGCCTCAGCGCACCACAGAGGAAATGTGTAACCAGGGGGTGTCTGCCCACTGAAAGGCAACCGAGAGGGACGTGGTAGGCTGCAATGGCCGCCACGTAGACCTTCAGGGTGGAGTGGGTCAACCCTGTGGAGAAACGGGCCTGCAGGAACTCCAGTACTGTACCAACTGGGCAGTTAACTGGGTTGAGCCGGCGGTCTCTGCACCAAGAAGTGAAAAGCTTCCACTTCAAGGTGTACAGTTTCTTCGTAGAGGGAGCTCTGGATTAGAGGATGGTCTCAACAACCTCGGTTGAGAGACCGGAAGTTACAAGTTGTGCCCCCTCAGAGGCCTCACCCACAGCTTCCACAGCTCCGGGCGGGGGTGAAATATCGTACCGTCTGCCTGTGAGAGGAGATCCTTCCTGACAGGAATCTCAAATGGAGAGCTGTCGAGGAGTGTAGATCGTGGGAAAGGCGTACAGACGAAGCCTCGGCCTCGGCCACCGCTGTTTTGTCGGTATGCACCAACACATGGCGATCTCTTAGGTCCGGGAGGAAGTGTTTCAAAGCTAGAAACACGGCCAGCATCTCCAGGCAGTTGATGTGCCATGTGAGAAGGTGACCACTCCACAGACCTCGGGCCAAGCGGCCACTCATTACCGCTCCCCGGTGAGGGACGTGTCTGTCGCTAGCGTTAAGCGGCGACAAGGAGCTCCCAGCACCGGGTCCAGAGACAAGTGGAGGAAACCTTGGTTCATGTCT
Source organism: Sinocyclocheilus grahami (assembly GCF_001515645.1). Classification (NCBI taxonomy): domain Eukaryota; kingdom Metazoa; phylum Chordata; class Actinopteri; order Cypriniformes; family Cyprinidae; genus Sinocyclocheilus; species Sinocyclocheilus grahami. The sequence goes on along the minus strand of NW_015505279.1, from coordinate 1,299,693 downwards.
AAGGCACATAGGCATTGCCACGTGACCTTGAGCATGCGGAGCGGGCTTCCCCTCTGGGAGAACCCCTTGGTCTTGAGCCACCACTGTAGGGGTCTCATGTACAGCAGGCCAAAAGGGATCCGAGCAGGAGACAAACGTGCCTGCATTGTGGTCGAATCCCACACCATGCCCAGATAAGTGGTCCTCTGTAATGGAGAAAGCACACTTTTCTTGCCATTTAGTCTGGGCAAGAACGACATCTCGATGTCGAACCACCATCTGCTCTGACTGAGCTAAAATCAACCAATCGTCGATATAGTTTAGTATGCGGATGCCCTGGAGTCGCAACGGAGCCAGGGCTACATCTACACACTTCGTGAAAGTGCGGGGTGAGAGTGCAAGGCCAAAAGGAAGAACCCGGTATCGGTACGCTTTGCCCCCAAAAGCAAACCTCAGGAACTTCCTGTGCTGGGGAAGGATGGAGATGTGGAAGTATGCATCTTTTAGATCAATCGTGACAAACCAGTCCTCGGACCTGATCTGAGACACGACTTGCTTGATAGTGAGGATCCTGAACTTCAGTAGCATGACTGAGTGGTTCAACTGACGCAGATCTAAAATGGGACGCAACCCTCCATCCTTCTTCGGAACAATGAAGTACCAGCTGTAGAACCCGGACTCCCTTTTGTGAGGAGGGACCACCTCGATAGCCTCCTTCCTCAAGAGAGTGTTCACTTCTTGTTCCATTACCAGAGCCTGCTCGGGACCCACCAGAGTGGGAATCAACCAAACTGGATTCTGTAGCTTCTCTCTTCAGTGTGCAGGACCCATCGAGACAAATTTGGCAGTAGTTTCCACATTGCCAAATAGTCTACTAAGGGAATCAGTCTCTCGAGACTGACCTCTGGTGTTATCAGAGCGGCTAGCTCGGTGCCCTGATGTGGCAAACCGGGAGGGGATGGCTGAACTAACTGCTCTAGAGACCTCAATAGAGGTAGCGAGCCTCTTAGTACCGCTATGTTTCCAGGCGGTGACTGAGAGAAGCGCTCGTGGGAGACCGCTGCGCCCTGAAGCACTGTGGGTGGCAGGGTTGGCAGACCAGACCCCAGAGCTAGGTGCCTCCGCTACCACCAGTGCTACCATAAACCGACCAATGGCGCGGTGGCATGGAGAGACAGAACAGTGGTTCGTCTGAGCTTGGTGATATCCTTAGACTTAACCTCCTCGCCCTCATCCAGCTCTTTAAGCAGGTCGGCTTGGTACGCCTGTAACACGGTCATCGTGTGCAGACACACACCAGCCTGACCTGCTGCCGTGTACCCCTTGCCCACCAGTGCTGACGATGTACGCAGCAGCTTGGAGGGCAATGCCGGAGCCTTCAGGGAGACATTTTGGAGCTTATCAGTGGGACAAACAACACTAAATAAGACTCACAACAGATTTTTGACTGGCACACACACAGAGCGCTTGCTGAATGACAGAACGCTGACGCCGGTTCCACGGCACATGCTTTTATAGCTTCCTGGTCTCGCCCATCCATTGGACTGATTACACACGTGATTCAGAGTGTGGTCACGCTGAAGGCATTCCCATAGCGTTTTGATGCAGCTTGAGTTCCTGAACGGGAACCCTGGATAATTATTTATCCCTTTCCTCTGTTCTGTGTGTAAGATTAAAACAGTCCTGCAGACTACCTGCTGTATCAGAGAAATATAATTATACACCAGAGCACAGAACCCAATTAATTAGTTCAAGTTAATATTGCAGATACTTTTAAACTGCTTCAGTCACAGATGAGACAATTTACAGAGTTCTGCTTGTAAGCAGAAATGGGACAGATGTCTTATTAAAACACTGGGTTAGTGCGATTGTCTCTCAGTCAGGGTGCATGACCAACCCTTCAGTTCCTCATAAAGATCACACACACCTGCCTCTCCACGCGCAGATGAAATAGAATATGAAGACACACTTTGCTGGTATAGACCTGCTCTAAATTATGTATCACCTTGATAAATTCATGAGGTCTGTTGTAGCGATGGCTGTTATACACATCATATCTTGTCCTTGTTAAGAACAGTTGGAAGCCTGAAGTTCATTATGAAAACACGTCTCTGCAGTATTAAACCCATCATGCTCAGGGATCTTTGCTTGGATTGTGATGTTTTAAAGTGCTTGTTTTGTGTCTTTACATAAATATGAAATGATCATTGTCATCTTCCCTATTAATAGTGTTATATAGTAGTAGATTCATGCAAAAACAGTTCCATTACAATAATTCCATTTATTAACATTAGTCACTACATCAGCTAACTTGCACAAACAATAAAACATACTTGAAAAGCATTTAATTTAAACATTTACATAAAATAACAATAAACATTTGTATTTCATTACCTAGCATTAACAAAGATTGAAAATATTGTTTGTTAATGCATTAACTAATTTTAACTAATGGGACCATATTGGAAAGTGTTCCAAAATATCATCAAGTCATGTCACATTTGTATGTTGTGTACATATGTGTGTATTGGTGATTAGCATATTTTCTGCATGTAGGCTAAGCTACAGTAAGTGTGTTTATGTGTGTGTTTAGGTGGACACCATGGAAATGATGCGTCACCCAGAGGAAACCACTAACATGAGGAGACAGACAGTGGCATCTTATTTCAGGGTGAGTTCTCAGCACATCACATCATTAGTCTTGTATTGTGTTGCTCTGTATAGTAAAAATGTATATCTTGGCCTGCGTGCTTAATCAGATGATTTGTCAGCATTTTTTAATTAAGTGTGTCTGCTAGGCTGATTACCAGAAGTTTTACTTCCTCATTGCAACAAGTACAAAATCTATACTGTCAACTGTCAACACCTTTCACACACAGGGCAAAGTTAGTTCCTTCGAAAATTAGGTACATGACGGTTCTGTTTGTGTGGGTGTGTGTGTGTGTCTATTTCAGTACTCTCTCATGGACCTGCTGTCTAAGATGGTGGTGGGAACTCCTCATTTCGTCCGCTGTATCAAACCAAATGATGACCGGCAGGCTCTGCTCTTCAATAAGGAGCGCGTGATGGTTCAGCTGCGTTACACCGGAATCCTAGAGACCGTCAACATCCGCCGGCAGGGCTATTCTCACCGCATACTCATCGAGGAGTTTGTTAACAGGTAGAAAACAGCCACAGTGTAACATAACACTGGTAGAATGAGTGTTGCGCTTGTCCCGCAGGGCCTGAGAAACAACGCAGATCACACAAAACACAAGCTGCTAATGAGAGCGGGAAGAGAGAGATTAGGAATGACTCAGTGAACACGACATCCTGAGAGAAGATTGACAATTCACAGCAAGTCAGGGAGAATATTGTTGAGTTAAATATTTGATGCACTTCACAAGCTGATTCCTGAAGTTGTAACGTCTAGTTAAAATGGGAAATGTTTTCATTTTGTGGTTCATTGAGTTGATTTAATTGGTCACACTTTATTGGGGTCCAATTCTCACTATTAACTAATTATTAACTATGACTTTTGCTGCTTATTAATAGTTAGGAAGGTAGTTGTTAAGTTTCGATATGGTTAGGATTAAAATATGGTCTTGCAGAATAAGGCATTAATATGTGCTTTATAAGTACCAATAAACAGCCAATATCCTAGTAATATGCATGTTAGAAACCAACTAGTTAATAGTAAGAACTGGTTCCTAAACTAAAGTGTTACCACTTGTTGATTGCTGTTGTTCATATTTAGGGTTAGGAATCAAAACAAACATTTAAAGGGTTAGTTCACCCAAAAATGTTCTTTCAAAGCAAGAAGGCTTTTGTTCATCTTTGGAACACAAATTAAGATAATTGTAATATTCTATAATTGTGGTTATGTTATGTCAAGCAAGCATGGTTTACCATATTTGATTAGCTCTATGCATGTGCATTGATCAATGTTTGCATGTGAATAAATAACTTTAATAGCTTAAAACTGTTCATCATATAAAGTGAAGACTTGGATTAAACTGCTCGATTCATTTGGAGTATTTTTAAGACATCTTTATGAACTTTTTGAAGCTTGAAATTTTTGGTTGAGTCAAAGGATAGACAACAGTGATGAGAGGATATTAAAAATATCTTCCTTTGTGTTTCCCATAAGTCTAATGGAACAACATGAGGGTGAGTAAATTATGACAGAATTGTCATGTTTGGGTGAACTACTGTAAACCTTAAACCCTGAAATATGGTATACAATTCTTGTGTGCTGTTAATTGATTAGGCTTATGGACTTACATTGAAGGAGAGACTCAAGCTATATCTAGTTCATAATATTAAAGATTTGGGATTCTGTCAATAAGAAACTAAGCAGCCATCCAGAACACCAAAGCATTATGGCAGCATTATTATCAGAACATATAAATGTAGTTTTAGCTTCTTTATTGTCTGGAATTCCTGCTCTATTTTACAGAGGTTGTGTTAATAAAGGTGGTCATAATGATTATGCTATCCTGCAAAACACACACACACACACACACACACGCACACACATTCATACTCCAAGTCCAGACTTCATCAGTTATGCAGTCAAAATGATATTATTCTGGGCGTTCCTGTTGGACTACAGGAATTTTATTAGATTTAATTAACTGAAGCTCTTGGGCGTCATGAAAAGAAGGAAAAAAAGACAGACAGACAGACAGTTAGAGAGATCAAAGCTTAGAGAGCACTCCATGAACCCATATTGAATAGACCCACCTCCTCTAGTGCTCCCTAAAGCTCCTGGGAAACTCACGTTGCAGGTTTATTATCTATATATTTTGGCAGTTCTGAACGAAGACCATAATCTCATCAATAATAGGTCATTAAGTCTCTGAGAATACAAGTGATGCTAAATTAGACTCTGGCTGAGTAATTAATGCTGAAGTGGTACTTTGAAGGGGTGGAGTGAATCCGCTGAAAGTTTCTCAACGCCATGGAAATTCATGGTCCAAATTTACTTGTCCGAGGCTTTGGGAATCACACTTAATTTCCCATAAACTTTTCTCTTTCCTGCGTTTTCTTTCAACCCATCCATCTCTTTCTCTCCTGGGCCGTCAGATGGTGGACATGTAGGTCATCTCTTTTACATAAACATCCCAGACAATTTCTCTGTGCTCAGAGGGGCCGCTCAAACGCAAGACTCTTGCCGGATTTTTTCCCCCTCATTCTTTTGATCACAGAAGTGTCCTGATTATCCGTATTTTCCCTAGATTTCCCCGACCAGTTTGCATAAAACACTGTGACCGTTCTGTTTGCGTTTCCTTAGTCGGACAACGTCTTTAGCTCTTCCTGTCTGATCCACACTGACACACCAGCTCCGTAAAACCAGTTTCAGTATGAAGAAGTGGATTCAGACAGATCTTTTTGGAAACCTTCTCTGATGTTGTGAAGGAGAGCTCTTTGTATTTTCTACCAGAGACATAACAGCTATCAGGAGCATAATTATGAAAGACCACGGTTCAAGTGGAATCAAAGGCAGTATTCTTTCTTAAACACAATGGCTGATATCCTCCTCTTCAGAGTGAGTAAATATTTGAGATCAACCGCAAGCTTCAGATGTTTCTATGAGACTCATTTGTGAGATTCAGACCAGTTTATTTATAGGCAGGTATATGCAGAAGTAAAACTGATGGCCGCCAGACAATAACAACAAGGCAACAATGGCCCCATATCTAGTGATTGATCAGAGAATCAGGTGACGCTTTACCTTTCTGTTTTGACCGTCAAAGGTTTTTGTAGCAGAAAGATGTTATCATTGGAATATCTAGAGCATTATAGAGAGATAGTCTTGCCATAGACTTTTATCTTGTTCTGTGCAAAATTACACACTTCTGTGTTAAGTGTGTAATTTTTGCTTCACTGGTGGCACCAAACGGAATTACAAAAATAATGAGTTTTTTGTGAATTGTGTCATATTGCTATATATAGAAAGTTATAGAGAGAGTGCTGCAGGGATTCCATATTTTTGTCGGCCAAAACACAGAAATGAGTTAGCATTTTAACACTTCTAGTTCCATTTTTTGAATGGGTTTAAATGGTTAAATGCATGAAATATGGTCTGTGGTTAACACAAACATACATTTTCTCCAAACAATTTTTTTTTACACAATATGATCAGTCAAGTTAAATGGATGTTTGAGCTTGAGAAGAAACCTCAGCACTGTACATTTATAATTTTGACTGGTGTAATGAGAGTCTGGTCATTTTGATTTTCTTGCAGGTATTACTATCTGGCCTTTCGTGCCCATCAGATGCCAGAGGGCAGCAGAGAGAACGCCATTATTATACTGCAGAGAGCCAAACTGGACAACTGGGTCCTGGGCAAGACCAAGGTAAAGTTATCATCATTCTTTCAAAGTATGTTTTTTTTATTTTATTTTCATCCTTTTCTCTCTCTCTCTCTCTCTCTCTCCATCAGTGTTCTTCAATTTAGTATGCTGTATTGCAAAGCAACAAAAAGTACTATGATACTACCAGGAAATTTCACCCTGTACTGCATTAAAATACCAAGGCTTTTTGGGCATATACCATGGTAGAATAGCTTAGTTTACTTTGAAGAATCATATAAATGCCTCGGTACATGAATGTAGTGACTATTCAGTACCATAATTTTACCATCTGTTATTACCACTGTACAATGGTACTGTTACGTATGGTAATACAATAACTCACACGACTAAGAAGAATAGTTCAGGATCACTTGTTTAATATCAAACTCACTGGAGAACAGGAACAAATGCTAACAAACACAATTGCAAACAATAACCAACAAATACTGATGGAGAACTGAAGGTTTAAGTACACAAAGCAAAGAAGAAACTAATGAGTTCATCAACAAGACACAGCTGAAAATAATTAAGTAAAAGACAACTCAGGAAAACTAGGTCATGGCAAAACCAAAACACAACAAAGGAGGAAACACAGATCATACATGTAACAGTTCGCCCCTTCCCAGGAAGGTGTGTCCTCATGCCGTATAAATAGAATAGCTGAGGAGGGAGGGCTGGGGCTCTGGAGGAGGGCGCAAAGCAACAGAAAAATAATAGTCCAAAGTCTCTAAAGCAGTCTAAGGTGGAGTGGGAGGAGCCAGTGGGGAGCTAGGAGCAGGAGGAGCCAGATGCAATGACAGAGTCCAGCCAGGACGAGACCCCAGGGCAGAGTCAAAGACAGGAGGAGCCATGGTGGAGACAACCTGATGGTAGCCGACACCCTGGTTGTGACCAACGGAGAAGAAGCTTCCATTGAAGGGGACCCAGGGGGAGCTGATGTGCCAATGAGCCCAAGCAATGCCAGTGGTACTGGAGGCCAAGGTGCAGCCGCGGTGACGAGTGTCCAAGGTAGAGCCAGATGACCAGAGGACAGAGGCTGAGCCGGTGGAACCGAGGACGAAGGAGGAGTCAAATGGAGCTGAAGGCGCAGACAGGTCGACGTCTGATAAAGGCATGGCTGGAGAGACAAGGGAGCCTGGAGAAGATGTATGGCTGATGTTTTCTGGTGGAGCCAAGGGAGGGAGGAGCCAAGGCAGAGCCGCAGTGTCGACAGGCCGAGGTGGAGCGATGGTCACAGACGCTGGAAGCAGAGACAGGGGGTCCTCTGTGCTGGACGGAGCTGGTGGCCTTACAGCACGTGGGAGATGCAGAGGGGCTGAAGGACAGCAGTGGAGGCGGGGCTGAGGAACTGGCTGATTGAGGAAGTGGGAGAGGGAGGCTGGGAGGGAACACAGGAGAACAGGAGCTGGGCGGAACCAGCAGGGACATAGGAGATTCTGGGCTGGACGGAATCAACGAAGACGCAGGAGATTCAGAGAACACTGGAGATTCAGGAGAACTGGGAATAACCTCTTTAAACCAGTCTATAAGATCCTCCTCAAAAATGTCCTTAAGTTCCTCATAATAAGCTCCACATGCCAGGCTCAACTCACTCACTGTGGTGGGAGTGTGGGCTGGGATTTCATCTAAGCCGTCGATCTCCACTAACACTCCCTTGGTTATCTGCGGTGTTGCCGGCTCTCACACCTGGTCAGACGCATGATATGAAGCAGGCTCCAGGGCGATGACTCTCTCCAACCTATTCCTTGGTTCAGGGTCATCAATCGCAGAAGGCCGTTTTCCATGGTCTGCAGTGGGCACATGCAACAACACCATCGTGTCGTTCGGTGGTGGTGGATGGCTGGTCTCTGACAGTGATGGAGTGGGGCTGGTTGCGAAGTCATTATCCACGGGGCCGATGGTGAAAGGCGAGCTGTTGTTCACCAGCACCCACTCCATGAAAGCAGCGAAATCCTCCTTGGACCGTCCGCTGGAATGCGTGCATTCAATTGCTCGGTCAGGCTGGTATGGTAAAAAACACATAGCGAGCGATCAGGGTAGTGCATAAGGAAGGTCAGATGGATGAAGTCCCGTGTGTGGTCTTCCAGTGGATGGTCTCCATGCGGAGAAGCTGGACTGTGGGAAGGTCCATGGGGAAAAAAAAGAGATTAAAAAGAAACAAAAGAGGGGAAAACGCTGCTAATAATATTACTGTTTGTTGTCAGTTCTTCTGTTACAGTATGGTAGTATAATAACTTGTACAACAAAGAAGAATAGTTCAGGAACACCTGTTTAATATCAAACTAACTGGAGAACAGGAACAAATGCTACCAAACACAATTGCTAACGAGAGCCAACAAATACTGAGGGAGAACAGAAGGCTTAAGTACACAAAGCAAACAAGGAACAAATGAGTTAATTAACAACAATTTATATATATTTTTTTTATTTTATTTTTTTACAGGAAAATACCTATTTTTTACAATATTGCCAACACATTTATTAAATACAGGAACGAGCCTGTTCTAGGAGCAGTGGACATACTGAAAAACTAAGAAAAGGGTTCAGAGAAGCAATACATGTTATTAAATCACACAAGCATATATAAAACAAACAATAAATAGCAACATTTGTTTTAGTAGCAGCAGGGATGGACTGGCCATAGGGCCATAGGGATTTAATGGTGGGCTGTCGAAACCAAATATACAGTGCCTTCAAAAAGTATTCAGACCCCTTCATTTTGTTTAATGACAAAGCCAAAACCAGATTTGTGTTAACATTGCTAAAGAAAAAAACTGAATTATCACTACTTCATTAAAGCACTTTTGGCAGCAATCAGCAACACAGGTTTATTGGGAAATAATGTACATGTAGTGGCATATCTGCAAAATTTTGTGACACTTTCAAAGTGAAATGTCCAGTCTGTGGTGCATGTTTTATCCAAAACTGATGAACATAAATCTTTCAACATTTGATTTTGTTTGTTGTACATACCGCGGAAATGAAGAGTCCGCTGTCCGGTGAGTGGTTCTAAAAGGTTGATGCTCTGTCATGTTTGAAAATAGCCACCTACGCTAAACTAAACCCAGCTTGTTTCTACAAGCCACCCTGCATCTCAAGTGCAGTTCTGCACCAGGTGAGCTGTTGAGCAAGTTTACTATATCAGATAATACATTTATCTGGAGCTGGTTATGTGATGTGTTGTGTCATGCTCAATATTAGATTCATATTACTCTGACTGACATTCTAATTATATCATAGGCTTTCATTATTGTGCTCCTAACAGCCATTAAAATGTCTGATAGAAAATGCATAGAGCTGTGGATCAGTCAGGAAGAGCTCTAGACATTGACCAAACTAACTAAACAAGCTCTACACGTGTGACTTTGAGTCTCGGAGATGGTTAATTGGGATGTCTGCTATAGATATACATAATTTATTATGAATTTGCCTTTCATAGCACAGAGAACAATTTTAGCTTTGTCTATTAGTGCATTTTCTGTCAAACCAATGCTTCCAGAAAAAGTATTTATAAGCCAAGGTCATGGTTTCTTTCCTCACATTCTTTCACAATCGCTCACTCTCACTTCTGTCTGTCTGAGAAGTTAAGGTAGTGGATCTAATTGACCAGATGGTTGGCATCTGCAACTCTGGAATAAAAAAAGAAAATGTTCAAAGAGTCCTTTTTCAAACTTCTTCCAGAAAAAGTATTTATAAGCCAAGGTCATGGTTTCTTTCCTCACATTCTTTCACAATCGCTCACTCTCACTTCTGTCTGTCTGAGAAGTTAAGGTAGTTATCTGTGGATCTAATTGACCAGATGGTTGGCATCTGCAACTCTGGAATAAAAAAAGAAAATGTTCAAAGAGTCCTTTTTCAACCTGAACCCCTTGATTATTTTGTGTGCCCGACAGACACATGAAGGTGGTGTTTTTATTGTAAGGTCTGAGCATGCTTCCCTGCATCTGTGACTGTATGTGTCTTTGCAGGTATTTCTGAAGTACTATCACGTGGAGCAGCTCAATCTGATGTTGCGGGAGGTGATCGCGCGGGTGGTGTTGATGCAGGCCTACACCAAAGGCTGGCTGGGAGCTCGGCGATATCGGAGAGAGAGAGAGAAACGCAACAACGGGGCGATTATTATACAGTCAGGTTCTTGTAACCCAAACGCATTACCAAATGACTCTGATAACAGATGCATGTACAGGGCTCAACAGTAAGGATATATGGATGGTCTGAGGCTCGTTTGTGAGGGTCACTGCATTTTACGTTTGTTAATCATGTGTGATGATTTATTTTGGCAACTAAAATTAATGTTCTATAGCTGTCTAATATGAAGGAGGAAATTTGTTGAAATTTCAAGGACAAAACATGGTTAGAACGGATGGAAAATTCTAAAGAAAAATGGGCTGCACTGTATGGCATTTTACAACTAAATTAATAACTTGCTTTGCATACACTATTGTTTATAAGTTTGGGGTTGGTAAAGCTTTTTATGTTTTTGAAAGAGCTCTTATGTAAAATTGTAAAATATTATTTGAATTTAAAATAACTGTTTTCTATTGTAATATGTTTTAAAATATAATTTATTCCTGTGATCAAAGCTGAATTTTCAGCATCATTACTCCAGTCTTCAGTGTCACATGATCCTTCAGAAATCATTCTAATGCTGATTTGCTGCTCAAGAAACAATTCTAATGTTGAAATCGTTTGTGCTGCTTAATATTTTTGTGGAGACAGTGATGCATTTTTTCAGGATTCTTTAATGAATAGAAAGTTTAAAGAACAGCATTTATTTGTAATGGAAATCTTTAAAACATATATTTACTGTCACTTTTGATCAGTTTAATGCTGAATTAAATTATTAATTTATTTTAAATTAGAATTTTACTGACCCCAAAAATTATCAATGTATCATATTTGTGACGGTTTATCCATTGAGAATGTTGTAAGTACTGGTTGAGCTTTTTGAGAAAAAAAAAACCGTATTGTTGATCTCCGTTTTGTATTACACTGCTGTGATGAATACTAGAAAATGTTTGCCACTATAAACTAGTATTCCGTGTTTTAATCCCCTCATGTCTTTCTTTGTGTCTCGGTGTAGCCTGGAGGGGTTATGTGGCCCGTCAGAATCTGAAGCAGATAAAGAGAGAGCGTGAGCAGGCTGCTGTACGAATCCAGTCAAGTACGTATCTCTGAGCATTCTGTGCAACTCAAATAACACTAATGTCGCTATATTGTGGAAATATTCCCAGAAGAAATTCTACTCTTTACTTTAATTTTCTTTATTTTTCTCTGATTTTCAGTGTAGTGTGATTTATTGGCATGACAAACAACACTCACTTGTAAAGCATCTGAGCTGTGAAGTCAAGTCAAGTCACCTTTATTTGTATAGCGCTTTATACAATACAGATTGTGTCAAAGCAGCTTTACAGTGTTAAACAGGAAAATAGTTTGTCAATAATGCAAGAGGACAATAACAAAGAGTCATTTTTCAGTTCAAGTCAGTTAATTGATGAGTCAGTGATGTCACCATCCAGTTCATGGAAAAAGTGCAAAGTAAAGTAAAATAAAAAATTATGAAAATCAAACTAGAACAACACAATATAAAATAAATGATTGTGTTTTTACTCAAAAGAATATTCTAATATTCATATTATTTATATGTAATGCTATACAAAATATAACAAAAGTTTGGGTCTGTTAGATTTTTTAAAAAGAAAATAATATGTTTATTTAGCAAGAGTGCATTAAATTGATCGAGTGACAGTGAACATTTAAAATGGGACAAAATATTTGATTCAAATAAATGCTGTTCTTTTGAACTTTCTATTCATGAAGAAACATGTATCACGGTTTCCACAAAAATATTAAACAGCACAACTGTTTTCAACATTGATAATAATAGGAAATGTTTTTTTGTGAAGTTTGGAGCAATGATGCTGGAAATCCAGCTTTGCCATCACAAGAATAAATTACATTTTAAAATATATTCAAATAGGATTTGGTCATTTTGAACTGTAATAATATTTCACTATATTACTGTTTTTATTGTAGTTTTAATACAGCCTTGGTGAGAATAGGATATTCTTTCAAAAACATAAAAAATATATATTTTTTAAACTTAGACCCCAAAGTTTTGAATGGTAGTGTAATTATCAAGATGACTGGAGTGTTCAGAAAATTAAGTAGTAGCAGTAGTGAAAATGTATGAGCCAAGAGCTAAGACAGCTCTTTCTTTCTTTCTTTCTTTTCAAATCTCTTGCATTTTGTTTCTTCCAATCATGAACTTCTGCATTTTCACAAAGTGCCTTTTTTGATCTCAACAAACAATCCCATGAAACAGTGCTGCTAAATTAATCATGTGTGAAGCCAGTGTCTCTTTTGCAAGTTTGGGTCACAGCATTTGGTCCCCATGTTTCTTGAGCTTCTCTCTTTGCTTTCATCTGTTTCCCAGAGCAGGCGGCAGAGGAGTGAAGAGAGAGCGAGAGTGCGATAGAGAGAGGGATGAGAGGGATGGGGGGTGCTGGGGTTTCCCTGCCACCTCCTCTCTCACATTCCCGGCCCATTACAGACTCTCACATACCAGAAACAAGATGGCTTTTTATACTGTCACCCTTTTCATCAGAAATGTAAATGAATTCTTACTCGGTGTGGCCTGACAGAGATCAAAGCGGGCATATTAACCTTCTCAGGGCGCGTTTCCATCGCCACGCTCGTCTTCTGAGGGCATGAGGAGAGAGGGGCGGAGGCAGGGGTCCGGGGGTCCGGGGGGAGGAAGGAGAGGGAGGAGTGATGCTATTGTTCTCCTCTCCTCTTCTGGTGTACTTCAGTTCCCCTTTTTGACAGACATCTCTCTCTCACTCTTTGCTCGCAGTGTGTCCGCTGGTGCAGGTGGCGCGGTGTTCGGCCACATGTTCAGAGATGTGTAGAGGTGTGAGTATCCACTTTGAGGTGGGCCGCATTAGCATTTCTAAAATAAACACTCGTCTTTCAAACATTTGAGATCCATACACTGAGAATATGCCGAGCACAGTGAGCCAAACACAGTATGCAAATTGAACAGCTGCTTTAGGGGGGAAATGTATTCTGTATCCATGAAACAAGATGGCTTTTTATACTGTCACCCTTTTCATCAGAAATGTAAATGAATTCTTACTCGGTGTGGCCTGACAGAGATCAAAGCGGGCATATTAACCTTCTCAGGGCACGTTTCCATCGCCACGCTCGTCTTCTGAGGGCATGAGGAGAGAGGGGCGGAGGCAGGGGTCCGGGGGTCCAGGGGGGAGGAAGGAGAGGGAGGAGTGATGCTATTGTTCTCCTCTCCTCTTCTGGAGTACTTCAGTTCCCCTTTTTGACAGACATCTCTCTCTCACTCTTTGCTCGCAGTGTGTCCGCTGGTGCAGGTGGCGCAGTGTTCGGCCACATGTTCAGAGCTGTGTAGAGGTGTGAGTATCCACTTTGAGGTGGGCCGCATTAGCATTTCTAAAATAAACACTCGTCTTTCAAACATTTGAGATCCATACACTGAGAATATGCCGAGCACAGTGAGCCAAACACAGTATGCAAATTTAACAGCTGCTTTAGGGGGGAAATGTATTCTGTATCCAAAGGATATCTTTAGGAAATGTTGGTAAACATTCTGTCCTGAGGTTCATCTTCTGCAACTCAAACTGTATTTTAGTAAACGGAAACTATATTAACTCTTTCCCCACCAGCGTTTTTGAAAAAAAGTTGCCAGCCACCGCCGTCATTTTTGATGATTTTCACTAAAATTTCATGGCCCCCAGAATATTTTGTTTTATGAATATCTGAACATGCAATACATCAAAATAAAGAACAGAGCCTCTACCTTTAAACAAAAAAGAAAATCAGTCAAGCATTCTTTTTTTATCAACACATTAATGTAGGTACGTTTTATTAAACAAAAAGCTGAGAAAATCACGTTTTTATCAAATACTACATCTGGATCATATTCAGTAGGATGATCAAAGAAAATATGTAGTAGATTGCTTCCAATTACAAACTCCCTAAAGCTTCACAGTCCTTTGGCACTTCCGGGATCGCCATTTCACTCGTTAACATTAGACGGTTTTCATTTATATGCTGTTTGTTGTTGATGATCGCATTGTTTCTCATATGTATATGCATACATACGAGATCACTCGTTTCTGCCTCATTCAGGAGATGCGTAATAGTATTTCCAGTGAGGCTAATATTAATTTCAATGTGAGCTAATTTAAGTTCACTGGTAACCCGTTTAAATCTGAGACAATGCAATATAGGGACCCACTTTATATTAAGTGTCCTTAACTACAATGTACTTACATTTAAATTAATCATTCAATACAATGCATTTATTATGTGCAGACATGCTTTTACATTGTACTTATATTTGAAAATACTGTCCTGCAATTACATCTGTAATTAATTTCTGTAGTTGCATCTATAATTACACTGTTGACCCTACCTCTATCCCTTAAACCTAACCAGACCACCAAACCTGTCCCTAACCGTATCCCACCTCAATAGCAGCAAGTGTTTAGCAAATCAACATGAACACAACAGGTGCATTATACCTAACAATTCATTCTTTTTATTATTAAGTTAATAGTATTTAAAGCCGCCGAATATAAATTGGGACCCAATATGGTTTATTGATATTACACTAAACATGTTCAAAGCAAATGTGTCATATAACACATTCATGATATCTTACGGCTGTTTAAAAAACACATGTAAATATTACAAAGTACTTGTAAATATAATTACCACATTATAAAGCCTTTTGGACCTTTACAATAAGACTTTGTATTTGCCACTTTACACTAAAAGAACACTAATAAAATGTAGAAAGATACTGTGCAGGTCTTAAAAAAATGTCAAGATATGAGAATTATAACTGTGGGAATTATTGTGTTATAAACCACCATACTCTTAAAAGCTATGACCACAGATAGGTAAGTATTATAATGCAGTATAACTGTTGTTAAAATTATTCATGTTCACACAAGGCTTTTATGCATTAAATATAACTGGGGTGTGTTTCCCAAAAGTACTGTTAGCTTACTGTGTATGCAAGTTCTGTCTTTACCAACACAGTTTAACAATTCCCAAAACCATAAATCCAACAAACATTCACAAGCAGCATCATGAAGTTGTGTGGTTGGGAGCATAGTTTCTTGTTAGTATGACATGTGGACTGACATAGATCACGGTCTAGGGTGCAGTAAGCAAGCCATCATGCAGCACATTCTGTATCTTCCATGCCATTTAAATATGTGTGTGTGAACAATCAGCAGTGTTTTTGAAGAATGTGCTGATGTGTAAATGTGTAAAGGAGTCTTGGAGTGTGACATAAGGAAAGCATCAATCAAACATCAAATAATCCAAAACGACGAGTAGTGAACACAAGTAGTGAAGTGCTCCTCAGCTGGCATGTTCAACAGAGCAGCATCTCAGAGAAATTATGTTGTGGAGAAAGCTGCTGATGACATGTACATGGGAATAAAGTGTACACCAATTACATACTGCATGTAAAATATCAACGGCTTTCTGCCGTGTAAATTAGCTGTAAATATATAACATTAATTGTGATCTCAAATTATTATTCCAGCACCTGCATGTGACGTCATTAATGACAGTCTTGTATTGTTGAATCAATGTGGTTCAAATGACAGAAGTGCATCCATGTTACTATGCTTTCGGGAAACAGTCATGACTGGCTAGTTAGTTTCTACAGTGATGCACAGTACTATGGTGGTTAAGCAGCAAGTTACAGTGTGTACAGAAAACGCACCCCTGGCTGCGTATACATCTGAACACCCTCCAAAACACGACAAACTATATACACTCTCACTCTGTTTCCGGTGGTTTGTGTGTTTGAGTTTACAGGCCTGTGTTCACACCCTGATCTGCTCTGCTCTGATTAAAGCCTGAAGTTTTGTGAGTTTTAATTGGGCGTTGAAAGTGGAATAAATGACTGCTTTAGCATTTTAGAGTAGCGCTGCTGCTTTCATGTGTTCTGAGGTTTACACTCATTTGTATGAGTGATAAAGTACTAATTGCTCACTCAGAACTCATTGTGTATTTTTATCCTAAACATTCACTTAGTGTGTCTGATCAAAGGAAACAATTTATCCGAATCTATGTATACAAGTAGGAAACTTTTTACATTACATTCGATATAACCAAAAAGCAAAATACGCTATTAGTCATACTAATCTGTGGCATTTTTTATTAATGGGGTTTTCATTGCTCAAACTTGGTGTTAGTGATTTGGACAAACCCACCCTCTGTATTAATCTTCTTCTTTTTTCCTACAGATTCCTCAATAGGTGTGCTATTACATTTCTGAGCAATCAGATTTATGATTCTCTCCTTGTTGATGATAAAACTAGTAAATTATGATTCATGTTATTTTATTCATTGTTTGTGTGAATGTTTGTTACAGCATACAGAGGCTACAGAGTCCGGAAAGACTACAAACAGAGTCAACAATGGACTGGGTGAGTGAGGGTGTGTTCATTGTGTTTGTTTCCTTTGTATGTTATCATGGTGTATTTTTGCATGATTGTGTGTTTAGGTATCTGTTTGTTCTATACAGTAGGTCTCCTACAGCACGTCCCAGTGATGTTGTGGTAGCGTGTGTGCATGCATTTTATTCATCTTTCTTAAATCATAGCTCCTGAGTGACAATCCACTCGCACACACATGCACTCTGTGAATAAACACTAGTAGATGATCGTCTTTAACCTTACTGCAGATCTGGCTTCTGACAGAAATGTTGCAGTGTTCAGAAGACGCCGGTGATCAGTGTTGTTGAATGCAAGTTAATGTGAAACAAAATGCAGATAACTACCAATAATTAGCTCTTTATTTAAAAAATAAACATTTTAATTTTGGTTTTGATTTGACAAAAACAAAATGTATTTAATATTAAAAAATGTAATTATGTACAATAACATTGTATTTGATTTGTTTCTTTTTTGCTATGTTTTGTTTCATTTTGCTTTGTTTTTTGTTTTTTGTTGCTTTGTTTTGTTGTTGTTGTTCTTTTGTGTTGTTTTGCTTTGCTTTGTTTAGTTTTGTTTCGCTTTGTTTAGTTTATTTCCACGACATTCTAATTTATTGAGATGCACCTGTATGTATAATTTTAAACACAAAATAGAACTGCCGTGCTGCTCTTTTCCGGGCTGCTATAAAGGTTTTACCTGCTTTTATGGTGCTTCCTGTCCTTTTGCCCTTGGTCACTGTATGCTTTTATGCTATGGAATATTGCAGCAGGAGCATCCTCCGAATATACAGGTTTGAAACAACACAGAGCTGAGTAAACATGGACAACATTTTCATTTTTGAACAAACTAGTCCTTTAATTGCACGTCTGATACGGCTCAAGTTAATATGAACTCTACTGTCACCCGACTGCACTGAATATTACACAGAGCACCCCTCAGATCAAACAGCACAGTCCTTGAGACAAAAGAGACAGTTCCCTCGTAAAGAATTCACTTCTCCGCTGAGAGAGAGAGAGCGAGCGAGGAACCCATGGAGGTAGAGAGAGAAGGAGTGAATCAAAAGGCTGGAAAAGCGTGGTAGAGAGTAAACGCTGACTTCTCCCTGAGGTGATTTGTCTTTTCGCTGCTCTCTCTACAGATGTTGGAGCCCCTTTTTTCCAGTAAAGACCTGAGGTTCTTTACTAGGACTTTGATATCCTACTCGAATTCAATATGTGAAATAGTAGAGCCACTCTGTGACTTGGAGCACATCGCTGAGCTTTGAAGTCTGATCCAATTTTTGCTGCTCGCCATTTGATGTTGAAAGGATGAGATGAAGAAAACGTACAGTTTTTTGCCAGTAACTCTGCTGAGCATATGTAAGATTAAAACAGCCCTCTCCTTTGGAGGGTGTACTTAGAAATGTTAAGCAGATTAATTCTTTCCTATAGCTCTTTTATTCAAAGATAAAATTAAATGTGTGTGGAAGTCTGCGAGGACGGCCTCCGTTATTTCCTGCATTACAATGAAGCGAGCGTGACGAGAGAGAAAGAGAGGGAGAGCTCTGGTACCAGTGCATTAGCACTTACTGTTGCCAAACACTGTGTGTTAATGGATGCTCCAAAACAGCCTGCTCTTATTAAATCACTTCAATTATTTCACACAAAAGACCCACTGCTGTTTTATCCATTATGATCCGCTTGTTTATATTTGTTTGCTTTGTTTCCTGATGTGTTTTCTGTTGACGTGGGTGTGTGTGTGTGTGTATGCATTTCTTTTCAGGTTGTCTCTGTCAGCGCAGACGCGGGCAGCAGAGAGGACAGCTCCGGTGACGTGTCTGTGCTGAAGACAGACAAACAGAGTGACAGCAGTGAGAGAGATGGGCTGCAGGAGAAGGGTGAGTCAACTCACACATTTACACGTGTGTGCGTCTGCTGCTGTAACATTCCCATAGTCCCGATTCCACACACACATGCAGACATGAATAATGAACAAAGAGCAATGACACAAATGACCCAACATTTACTCTCCCTGTTGTTGTTCCAAATTGACTTTTGAAGAACCTCTAAACCCCCCCCCCCATAAAACGCATTTTAGAGTGGTTTTTTTCACCTGCTTAAGTAGGACTTAAGTAAATATGTATATGCAATTTCATTATTACTTTTGTTGTCTTTGAAATATGGTTAAAGTGTACTACTGAAGCATTTATGATAAACTAAAATATAATATAATTTAATTTCTATTATGATGTATTTAAATATATTTGCCATAACACATTTGTAATGATAAAGGTGTAGTTTAGTACATTTAAAATGTTAATTTTAAATAGAATATTGAATAATATACTACAGGCAAAATTATAATCAAATACTTTGCATGTGTTTTAGTATGTTAAAACATCACTTCTTTAAAGCATGACAAAATGTTTTAAAATGTACTTTAAAGTAAAACTTTTAATTAGACATTACAAAATGCACTCTTAACAGTGTACTTAAGTGTAAGAAACAGTCATGAAAGTGTACTCTTTTTAAGTACACTTAATTAGCCTTTTATTTCATAAATATTATTTTCCAGTATTGTGTTTATATATATATATATATATATATATATATATATATATATATATATATACTTGTAAGAACTACACTGCAATTTAATACAATTAGGTGCACTTCTTTTTCAAAAGGGGTGTAGGAGATTTGAAAGCTGCAGAAAAGAAGATTTTTAGTGAATAACAACCAAAATTTCACTTCCTCACACAAAGCTATATTATGTGGCACAAGTCATATGAACTACTTTATGGTACGTTTTGAAGTTTGACATGAATGAGCAGCAGAAACATTTTGCTAAACATATTCTTTCGCGTTTCACGAAAAAAAAAGAAAGTCATACAGGTTTGGAAGCACGTAAGGGTGAGTAAATGATTACAAAATCTTCATTTTCTGGCTAAACTATTCCTTTAATACCAGAAGTACCTGCTTTTTTCTCTCTCTCTGATTCTCATGTCCTGTCATATCAGCTTATGGTTTGGCTGAGCTTTCAGTTTCGGGCCAGACAACGGATCACATCAAAGACTCACACACGCCAGTGACTCTATTAAACGTTCACAGTTACAGTGACACAGAGACCAAAACACACATATTTGCTGAACATATGTTTGCTTTGTGTTTTGCCCTGGGCTGTGAATTCCATTAATGAGAGCTGCCTGGGAGAGATTCTGTTTATTCAAGCCAAGTCAAGTCAAATATATTTTAATAATACAATACTGTATCTTCAGGCCTTATAGGCGCTTTACATATAGCCAAAATTTGCTAAAGAGTATGCATGAGTATACTGTATGTATCCGGGTAAGGTTGCATATACTTATAGAAGTTGTATAATATGAGTTTATATTATATTAATATATTATATTTATATTCATAATTAATTTGAGTTATTCATTTGTTGTGCAGTGATATTGAGGATCACAAAATCGGTGAGGTTTTGTTCAACTGATAAAAAATTTAGTGCAGTGACAAGACTAGTAAATCAGTAATTCTAGTAAATCAGTTCGTTCTAAATGGACCTTTCTCTCATACTTCAATTGAGTTCTATAAATTAGGGAGTATTATAGTTTATTAAAATTTAGCATAAATGTATCTTTTCAGGTTTTCTGTTGTAACCTTAAAACTTTCATCCAAAATCAACATTGACAGAATAGAGGTCCACCCTAATTCACAAAGATCCTCCCACTTGGAGATTTATGGCTTTAATGATTGGAGATATATGCTGAATTATGTTCAGTAGCTTACACTAGTGTTAAAAGCTAGTAGTGTCAATAATGTCACATTTATAAATAACATTGCTCACTAAAACTGTTGTCCAGTTCTAGTTGCACTTTTCACACAGTTCAGTCTGTCGCTCACTGTATTTACACTCATGCAGTGCTGGAGGATAAAGATCTGTCAGCATGTCTCTGGCTCGCAGTTTAAAGCTGTTTAAGTCAAATTACCTCACCTTGAATATGCAAAGAACAGAACTGCTGACTGGACAGCCCTGAGAGCCAACACACACACAGACTGGTTTTAGATCACAGTGTGATGCCTTCATCAGAGGAGCTGTTGGCTAAACTAAAGGTTTGATTCAGTCTGTAAGGAGAACACATGTAAGTGTGTGTGGATGTAATTTGGATGTGTGTGTTGTGGAAGAGTAAGCAGGGCAGACTTTGATCGGAAGAGATCAGAGTGTGTGTGTGCGTGTGTGTGTGTCAGGGGAGACGGCAGTGCCAGATGTCTGGAGTTCTGCTCACTTCCTGCCTCTCATCCTGCTGCTGTCACCCTAGAGACACACACACACACACTATCCCTGTCTAACTTCTCCATATCAAATGTTTGGGAGGTCATGGCCGGTGTGTTACGCTGAGACCCAACACACTTCTCCTGTCTTTATTGGACGTGAAGTGCACTGCTGAGTCTCCGATCTGATCCCAGCTGTTACAGAATGTAGTGTGTGTTTGTGACTGAACAGACTGAAAGTCCATCACCATTTCACATGGCCTGTGATTTTAACTGCTGATGCTGTACAATCACTAGAAACACTAGAGCAGGGGTTCTCAAAGTCTACATTTAAAGGTCCAAATCTGAATTTTCATCAGTGTCAAAGGTCCGGACCGGAACTTGTTTTTAATAAAACTAAGTGATTAAAAAAAATTATTACTAATATTAGCGGTGAAATGTCGCCCGATTATGTCAAACGTCATACGCTCACTGGATGTCACAACAGATGTCATAAAGGAAAAGTTTCAATCTCGCCTTCGCTTTCATTTCGGACCATCTCCAAAAAGACATAAAAAAAAACGAAACAAATGATTTACAAGTTTAATATGCATATATCAAAGTAGATTCAATCTCGCCTTCGCTTTCATTTCGGACCATCTCCAAAAAGACATAAAAAAAAAACTAAACAAATGATTTACAAGTTTAATATGCATATATCAAAGTAGGAAATATAATTAGTGCTCTTGAAATATGAAATGGAGGCGGGTCCGGATTGAATTTCCTCCGGATCCGGACCGGAGTCTGGACTTTGAGAAGCGCTGCACTAGAGCATAAACATTTTCGTTTAGCGACCAATTCTCACTAATAATTAATTGCTTATTAGCACGCATATTACTAGCATATTAGCTATTTATAAGTACTTATAAAGCACATATTAATGCCTTATTCTGTATGACCTTATTTTAGATCCCATAAAGGGGTCATATGACATTGCTAAAAAGAACATTATTTTGTGCATTTGGTGTAATGAAATGTATTTATGCGGTTTAAGGTTCAAAAAACACATTATTTTCCACATACTGTACATTATTGTTTCTCCTCTATGCCCCGCCTTTCTGAAACGCGTCGATTTTTACAAATCTCATCGGTCTGAAAAGCGAGGTGTGCTCTGATTGGCCAGCAATCCAGTGCGTTGTGATTGGCTGAATACCTCAAGCGTGTGACGGAAATGTTATGTCCCTCACCATACTGTGATGCCGTGTGTGCAATGAGCGCCTGTGATGCGCGACGAGACAAAACCAGTAAAACCCATTATAAAAGAGGCATTTGTTGCATCCAGTGGGGACATAATTACTGATTATAATGACTTATACTGACTTTTTTACGCATTGCGTTGTGTATCGCGCTGCGTAAACATAAAACCATGTCTGCATTTGTGATCGGAGAAATGACAAACAACAAGCACTACTCTACACTGCTCAAAACTCACGTTTGAATCATCAGTGGCAAATCCTTTAAATATGAAAACGTTCTTACAGGCTGTGAGTCATGTAGCACCATCTTTCAGGTTTCATTAAAAAATATCTTAGTTTGTGTTTTGAAGATGAATAAATGTCTTATGGTTGTGGAATGACATGAAGATGAATTAGTCCTTTAATGTTTATTAACAGCCACGTCTGTATTCATTGCCACAGACACAAATTTTGATTCGTCCCTTAGTTTATACAAATGGACTGCAGTTTTTCTGGGTAGCTTAGACACTAAAATCCATAGCCAAATATGACAAACCATATGTTTTTAAAAAAGAATGACTGACACATTTCTCTTTATTGTAAACACTATACATTTTAAAAATATTTTGGTCCCACTTTATATTGTGGCCCTAATATCTTGTGCACTTATATAGTAACTAGATGTGTATATAGTATGTAACCACAGTGTAAGTACACATTGGTACATAGCATCTATAGCTGTAATGTTTGTGTAACTACACATATGTAACAACCCATGCACTGAATGGTATGTGTAAATACAAATGTGTAACAGGACATTGGTAACAACACTCTTTGGTAATGAAAGTGCAAATGTGTAACAGGACTAACAGCACTTTTTGGTAAAGAAAGTGTTACACTTTATATTAAGTAAACAATTCCTATGGATTTACCATGTAATTACTCTGATGTTACACAGCAGTGGCCCGTAAGTTAGGCTTTACATATAAATTGTGGTTGGTGTGTTACAGAATGTTACACTTAATATAAAGTGGACAGTTCCTGAGGAGTTACCATGTAAGTACACTGGTATTACAGTGGTGCACCAACTCCACCAACTTGAGATCCAACTCCTTCCACTTGTGCACCACCTCCACCAACTTGAGATCCAACCCCTCCCACTTTACATATCCCTAAACCTACCCATCTCCACCCCCTGGATCCCATTTCCACCCCTAAACTTACCCATCTCCACCCCCTGGATCAAATGGTTTCAATTACTCTTATACATACTGTTGATACACAATGTAGTTATATATGTCCTGTTACACATTTGTACTTACACAAACCATTCGGAGGGTTGTTACATGTGTGTAGTTACAGAAATATTACAGCTGTAGATATTATGTACCAATGTGTACTTACACTGTAGTTACATACTACGTACACATTTAGTTACTATGTAAGTACACATGTATTAGGGCCATTTAATATAAAGTGGGACCTACTGTTTAATTCAATGAGTAGGATCCTGTTATCCTATCTCTGCTGCAAGGCTTCAGCCTCCACAATGAGATAAAAGAGTGTAGGGCTCGAAAATAACAGACATTCGGAAAGTACTTTGGAAAGAAGGTGAGTGCATTTACATTATGGGAATGGAGTATGCCGCACAATGTACTCAATGTATACAAAGTTGTATACTGCATCATGTTGCATCTCGTCCCTCCTATGTCCCTCTCGTCCCTCCTATGTCCTTTCTTGGTATCCTCAAACAGAAGGATTTATTTTTTTAATCTGGTAATTATTAATTAATTTATTTAGCTTTTGGATTGGATACTACAGAGAAGGTTGCTAAACGATTACAAACATGTGATAAGCTAGTGATTTATGTTATTTTTGCAGAACTCCAAAAACACACTTATAGTATATGTATACAAAGTTGTATACTGCATCATGTTGCATCTCGTCCCTCCTATGTCCCTCTCGTCCCTCGTATGTCCTTTCTTGGTATCCTCAAACAGAAGGATTTATTTTTTTAATCTGGTAATTATTAAATTAATTTATTTAGCTTTTGGATTGGATACTACAGAAAAGGTTGCTAAACGATTACAAACAAGTGATAAGCTAGTGATTTATGTTATTTTTGCAGAACTCCAAAAACACACTTATAGTAACCTGTTGAAATGAACAATAGTGGCGGTAAATGGTCAACGATTTGTATTCCTTTTCGAACAATTTATAGCTACGGGAGCCGACGATCAATTAATAAATCCTTGATTGTACATGGTTCTTTGCACAAAACAATATGACCTTCAAACAATTTTGCTATAATGCATAATTTGTAAACTAATACATTTTGACGTGCGAATCATATAACCACCTCCCTATGCATAACTTTTTGAATGTAGTAAACTTGCTCAGTAGCTCACCTGGTACAGCATTGCACTTAAGATGTGGAGTGCTTGATCATGAGTCCTATGAAACATCACGATAAAAGAGCTCAAAATCATATAAAAAGCGAGCTGAAATGACATGGCTGCTTCAGCAAATGTGTTTTCATCTGACATTATTTTTTTTAACTTTACCGGTTCTGTTTTGGGAAGGTTTTAGTGCAGCTGGTATGTTGTTTTCAATTATAAATGCCTGTCAGTGCATTTGACAGTACGAAACCATATTTCAAAGACAATTAAATTATAAAAATTGTATTTAAATATGTACTTAAGTTCTACTCTACCCACGTGGTCAAAAAAGCACTCAAAAATGTATCTAATTACATTTCATATAAATTTAAACTATACTACATTTTCATTTAGTTGAAATTGACAACGTATCTGAAAATATTGTATTCAGTTTGCATTTCCTTTGATTGCTTCTTTTGAAGTATATTATTTATGTAATAAGTACTCCATTCTATGCTAACAGGTACTTTTTCACAAGGATATGCATTTCTGTAAACATTTTCTGTTTGTTTCTACTGAGGAACAAGTTGAAATTATTTTCTGTGTTATTCGACAGCATCTGAAGCATAGACATCAGTTATTTTGTTTGGAAATAACCAAATATTCCTTCAAAGTAGAAATCAGGAGTTAGAGTCTCTCTCTCTTTCAGCCCCTCAGCATCATAATTTACCTTTCTTGTTTTCTCACTGCTGACATGTATGTTTACCAAAAGCATAATCTTTATAAAGTGGGTTAACATAAGGAGCTCAGCTTTCAAAAAGCATGAAGTCTGATCCTTTTTAGCAGAGAAGGCAACAGAAGAGAACGAGTTTGCACTTATGAAGTACGGACGTATAAAGACAATGATGTGTTATTCAATATACATAAGTGCCCTTGAAAGGCATAAAGAAAATTCTAGAAAGGAAACACTTTATGCTGCCTTCTCTTATTTATTTTCGTGTGGATGGCAGGCCTGCACATTGGCCTGAAGGGTTCTGGGGAGTGGGAGTGTTAGAGTAGTCTGATCTGGGCTTTACTCAGTGTGTTGGCTGTGAAACACACCTCTGAACATGTCATCTGAATGCATCATCGAGTACAAGATCAAAAGTTTTACAGGATTAGCACAAATGAGTAACACAACAAATTAATGTGTGCACACGAACAGATAGTGTCATCTCTAGTTAGTGTGCCTTCACTCACTTTGGTGGATTAAGTTCAGGAAGTGCACATTTCCTCTAGGTAGTTTTGCCCAAATGAATTGAATCTTCTGGCTGAAGCCGAAATCTTCTCTTTGACTTGTTTGATCATGTGAAAGGAGAAATATATGCATTGAGGAGAACTGACAAACCATCAAAACACCTGCTGATTTAAAGACACTGAGCAAAAATGAGGAATAAAAGTGAAGTTAGTGAAGAGAAAATCAGTCGTTCACACTTGCTTTGATTTTAAATCTAATGCAATGACGTTCAGACATGTTGAACTGTGACTTAAGTGTCCAAATACATTTGTGGGCCAGTGTACATTATAAACATATTTTACTTACATTGTGAGTCCAAAGCAATCTTTGAACATCTTTTGACGTTGTTCTTGTTGTTCTCTGTAGATCACATCATTTGATAGAAGCAGGCTGCCTGTGCAGAGTTAAAGTCATTGACTGTGTCTAATTGGCTGCTCTGCTGACTGTGTCGGCCGCAGGGAACACTTCATGTCATGCAAGACGAACACAGATCTGGGATTTATTTTTTGGGTCCTTTATTGTCACCACCACAGTCATCATATCTGTCACACCAACCATCTGGAGCCCATTGAAACAATGTTTCTCTCTCTCTCTCTCTCTCTCTCAGACTCATTCATACAACATCACTCCCCTTTTTCCTCAAAAGTGCCAAATGCTAGTAAACTACTAACTAGGTAAAACTAGAAATGCTTATAATCAACTAGTTGGTGTCTGAAAGGTTACCAGTCTTAGGATATAATTAGCAAATATCAACAATTAAAACAGATAATATAAGTTTTTATTGCAAAAATTAAAAAAAAAAAAAATGTCCTCATTAGAATTTCTCCAATAACTGTATGTCACAAAACATCCTGGAGGCCCAACTATGCGCTTACCTGAATACTTGGACTCACTAAGCGATCCCCGTTACATATTCAAAAATTCAATACTGTTAGATCAGAAATATTGTGGCTGTGTAACATATTGTTTGTGGGATCCAACAGTTTAAGTCTTTCTCTGTTGCAGCTCTTTATTAAAGCAGCCATCTGTCAGACTGTAATGTTCTGAGAGCAGCACACCGAAATGAATAAAGCAACAGACTCTAGAAAAACACTGTCCTTTAATCTTACAAATAAACCTGTGGATTCTGCATAATAAAGGGAACATTGCTCGCAGCAGGGGATTTAAAGTCTGATAATGATGGTCCTGAAATGTGTTGTTTAAGTGAAAAAAAGGGAAAGAAAAAAAGTGTAAGAAAAACAAACTGTAGCAATGGAGAAGGTGGTGGTAATTTCCAGCCAAAACATTATCCGTTAAGTTTACAGGCATTTCTTTACACCCTAAAACACAATGCAATGCATAGTTCAAAATATGGCTAAAACACCTGTGAAAAATTAAAGGTTCTTTATGTAATTTTTTGACTGTACTAAACAATAAAAGTACCATAATATGTATGCAGATATTTAGGAAACATGCTATATTCATATACCTGTTTCTCTGAAAAGCAATACTACAGCCTTTCCAATTCTACTTTGAAATGTGCATCCCATGTTAGAACGTCAGTTTTTGTTTTGTGTGATTCTGCCCACTGCCAGTTTAACCAATAGTATTTCGACACCTCAGGTTGCCAGATGACGGAAAACAGTATATTGCAGCCATGGAAGTGAGCAAACTAACTGGGTCAAAGACCACAGATTCTACCCGACATAAAAAATTTGGCATCCAACCAATAAAGCTCTTTGTCCAGAGGCATATACAAATACAGATAAATCAACTCAAGTTACAATGTAAACTTATTGTCTTGTCACCTACCATGGAAAGTTGCGCTAGTTCCTTTTGTGTGTTTTCAAGTCTGAGGAGAAAGGGGGTGGGAGAAACAACGCTCTCCAATATTTTGAATTTGGACCACATTACCCATTGCAACTACTAGCTGTCAATATTACATACTGTACCTTTAATGCAGAAAATTGCTTCATATTAGCACACTACATTGTGCTTTATTTTTACAGGCTTTTCTTTGGGTGTTGTTGGACAACAGTCAACCTGGCCCAACCGTAATACTAATTCAACTACATTTTTCAGCAGTGAAAACCTCTCACGTTAGGCATGTAACCCTCAGGTTCCCTGAGAGGGGAACGAGACACTGCGTCATCTAGCGGTCGCTATTGGGGAACCTCTTCAGCGTGACCGGCATCTGAAGCACGTTTAAACACAACAATAACATTGGCCAGTGACAGCCTATGACACTACCGGTGCGACCATAGTATAAAAGGGCGCCAGGAGAATACGTCATCCGCTTCTTCGGCTGCAATAACGAAGCATGCGTTCTGAGGCATGGCAAGAAAAGAGGACGCAGTGTCTCATTCCCCTCTAAGGGAATCATGGTTACATGCATAACCTGAGATGTTCACTTTAGAGGGAACTCGAACTGCATCCTCTAGTGGTCGCTATGGGGAACGGAATACCCACGCTGCCATGTTGAGGGAAGTGCATGCCATATTTTCTGAGGCGAGCACTAAGCACCAACTCCACAGTGAAACCATCGGAGTCGCCCCTCGGGCACATCAATGGCTGTCAGTGACACTATCTCCTTCGGCCAAAGGACGAAAAATAACTTACCAGTTAAGGGCTGACACGGAAGCCTGGTCCCAGGGCAGAGCTCAAAGGCTTGGAATCAGATAACAATGTGCTTTAAGGCGATATGGCTGGGCATCTAGGTTTCACCACATTACCAGAACCTGGCCTGTCACCTAGGGGGGGACATCATACATCTACCCCTAATTCTCCCAGGGGGAGATACAGGATAGCCGACAACCAGTCTGCCTGAGGCAGAGTCTCTGACTTCAGATACGACAAAAAGGTGTCCAGTGCAAAGGGAATTGCAAGGAACCGGCAGTATACACCTTCACTGTACCTGCGATAGAGACTTCCTGTAGGATCTCTTTCTCCAGATCCCTCGAGCTGGTAGGCATATACCCCCACAGCCCAGTCAGATGGGAGACATTGTTAAGGTATCACTAAAGATACATATGTAGAGTGGGATACAAGATGAGACCAACTCCTGAACCAACTCGGAGAAAGGGTATGATGCTGGCAGCGTGTAACCCTTACCATAAATGGATTATAGAAAGTGCACAGGATGCTCAGCGTGTGCACTTACCATAAGCATGGATTTAAGAAAGCACTCAGTGTCGTTATAGAGGCCATGAAGAGGTATGACTGCATCATGAAGCTATAGGAAGCAGCGTACTCGACTCTTTGAGTAAGAGGAGGACTCACATACTCGACCTTGCACATAACACACGACTCCTGAGAGTAACGTGCTCAAGGTGACCCATCAAGCTGTGAGGGGGCACTGTTGCGCACAGTCCATCAGGAGGGCCGAAAGTACGGCCCAACAACCTGAAATGACTGCTTCACAGGCCTAAAGGAGCAGAGCACTCAACTCTCAGAGTGAGAGGAGAACTCACATGCTCAAAAGGGTGCATGATGGGGCTCCAGGAGTATATAACTCCAATTGAGGGAAGTACTGCCAACTCAACCATAAGGGCAGTCACATGATGGGAGCCCCAGGGAGCAGCATGCTCAAAGTGACCCTGTAATAAGGGGAACAATGCCAAACTCAACCATAAGAGCAGCCTAACAGAGAGGCAAAGATGACCTAACAACCTGGTATGGCTGCCTCATGGAGCTCCAGGGAGCAGAGAACTCGACTTTCAGAAATGAGACGAGAACTCAGACGCTGTCCTTGGGAGTGGTGTGCTCATAGATGACCCTCTAGAGTGATGGGAGTACTGCCAAGCTCAACCATAAGACCTGGTATGCTTGGGCTAAGGAGAACCTAATTGGGCAGGTCTACTAGACCACAAACCCCAAGACGTCACCAGAGTAAAGAGAGAGAGGTCCCAGATATGGCCCTCATCTCCTCACTTTCGACAGGGGAGGCCCATGGGGAGCCCTACTACCCAGTATTGAAAGTCAGTGGCACAGAACGGAGGTCCCAGATGTGCTGCAAGAGGTAGGCTAGTTAGCGTACACACAAGAAACGCAAGAAAACTAGCGAAAACAGTATCCTTAGGAAATGAAATTGATCTTTTTCACCCACCATATCTCACGTGGATGGCTCTTAAGATATATTGCAGATATCTTCTGGAGACATGGATGAAGATTACCACACTTTGGGTCACCTAGATCCAGACCATCAGTATGCAGTTTCTATGTAAAAGGAAACAGCCAACACAGCAGGGTGGGGGGGGGGGGGGGCCACAATAAGTTTTGGAAGCCCCGGGGGTGGGGCAC
>NW_015505279.1:1237456-1269297 GCF_001515645.1 Sinocyclocheilus grahami | reverse complement strand
TGCTTGCAGACCACAAGGTGAACAGACAGGGAAACACGAAACAGAACTTCCCCTGGCCAGCAGGCCCACCCCCCTCAGCCAAGAGTCTGAACCTGGGGGGGGGGGGGGGGGGGGGGGGGACAACATAATGTTACTGCACCACCTGGGTTAGG
Source organism: Sinocyclocheilus grahami (assembly GCF_001515645.1). NCBI lineage: Eukaryota > Metazoa > Chordata > Actinopteri > Cypriniformes > Cyprinidae > Sinocyclocheilus > Sinocyclocheilus grahami. The sequence continues at coordinate 1,269,145 of NW_015505279.1, read as the reverse complement.
GAACCAGGTTCTGCGCCAGTGACATACTCACAGGTGGCCCTCAGGAGCACAAGGGGAGTATACTCCAAGCAGGATACTCAATTACACCACTCGTGGGTAAGGAGCACCAGCTCAATACAGGGTCAACCCTGAAATTAAAGTAAAGGCACACAGCATGGGTTCCCGGGGTGCAGTTATAATATCAGGTCTCTTCCATGCTCAGCCTATGAACTCCACGAATTGTCCGACTAATTGCCTTGGCAACAGCAGGACTCAAACCACGGGCGATAGGCAGAGAATTATCAACGCGACCGCAACGCACAGCATGTATTCAGCTCCCGCGGGAGCTAAACACGTTTAGTTCAAATGCTAGATTTCCCTCGGAAATCAAGCGAGAACAGAAACCGCTGCTGTGAATTACTTTGCTTTGAGCTTGTTAAACTAGCACAAGAGGCGAATGCACTCATGCAAACGCTGTCTACTGTCTCGGGTAAATGGTGAAGCTCTCACCTTTAGAGTTGGGGTCCTTGGACTCGGACTGCAGTTGTAAATGAACTTGGACTCGGACTCTGACATTTTGAATGCAGAAATTTTCAGAGACGAATCCACATAATGTGCAATATAAAATATAAAGAAATAAGTAACAACATAAAATTAAGATAAAAAGCCATTAATAAATGTCTTCCACTCAAACTCAATTGATTAAAAACTAGGACTCGACTCGGACTCGACAAGGTGGACTCGGACCCAACACTAATCACCTCCCCTTTCAGCAGTCCTGCGAATGCATCACAATGAGCACAATCACTCCTCCTCTTGAGTCGAATATGTTCAATTCACAACTATCCACAAAGAAATAAGAGTAATGAGTGCAATGAGCCCATTCAACTCCCTCAAGAGCTGAACACGCTTGCTTCTCACCCACACACACAACACATGGGTTGTGTAAAACCTCAGGTATCAGAGCAAAGCCTCTGATGAGAGAACATTTTTGCGTTCCCTCGAAAGGGAACTCAGCCTTTTTCATAAGAGTGCAGCTTTTCTTGTATAAACAAGCATTTTTACAGTAGCAATGCAACATTACAAAATGTTACATTGCTGTTTTTGTCACATTATTTTGCACAAACAGCCTTGCAAGCAAGCAGAGACTATAATGATTCTTTAGAACCTCTGGAGAGTCTGATTCATTTCAGCAAGTTTGTTCAGACAGTTATTTTTTAATATACTGGTTTCAAAACTGATCAACCTTTTTATTTGAATCATCACTCAGCTATATTCCTGGAACACCGTGCATGACATTTCCTTTCCATTGACTTCCTTTTTGTAGTGCCATAAATATTTTGTTAAACATTGCTGTTGAGCATTGTTTATAATATTTTGCACCCTTAGAAGTTAGCTACTTTTTGTTTAGAACTTGCCATGCAGACAGCTACTTCTTTTATAGAGTAGCGTTACTTTGATTAGAAGATTTCAAGCTCTGGCTAAACATTGCTCTTCATTTCTTTTCTTTTTCAGTAGGTGAGATTTGGCTGAGTGAGCCCTGTATCGTGGGAAAGTCTAGTTAACTTGGTGCTAACTTTTGAAATCCTCTTAATGTCAGTGAGAAACAGAGTACCTTTAATAGAGTTTAACAGGATGTACTTTCATGCGGGACAGGAACAGACTGAGTCTTTAAAGATACTTATACTGTCCCATCTATTAGCATATCAGCATCAGTGGTATTATGGTTTAAGTCTTGGTGACGAGTTGGGTGGATTTCCCTTCATCCTCCTAAGGTGCGACTGTTTTGAGTTGAAGACTTGTCTTATCATGTCAGATTTCCCATGACCACAGGCACCATGGATAGACAGGTGTTACATGTGGAGAATGGCACAAATTATATTCTGTTTCAAATGAACAATATTCTTTTGTCAATTCATCGTAGGATCCTAAAAAAAGTACTAGGGTTGTCAGAAAAGTAAGTAGGCCAGCTGTTTTCAACAGCAATTATAATAAGATATGTTTCTTGAGGAGCAAATCAGCATATAGCATAGCAATAATATTATTTTATTCTGTAAGGGGTAGGATTATGTTTTAGGTTCTAAGGTTGAGTTAGGGCACTGGTTCTCAATTCCAGTGCTCTGCACATTTTGCATGTCTGCCTTATTTAACACACCTGATTCAGATCATCAGCTCGTTATGAGAGAGATCCATGAACTAAACTGAGTGTGTAAGATAAGTGAGACATACAAAATGTGCAGAGCCCACTATGACAGGACTGGAATTGAGAACCAATGGGTTAGGGGATAGAAAATATTGTTTGGTCAGTATAAAAACTATAGAAGTCTATGTTCCCACAATTCACAGAAACCAAATGTGTTTGTGTGACCCATACATTGCAAAAATTCTCTGCATTTAACCCATCCAAAGTGCACACACACAGCAGTGAACACACACACACCGTGAACACACACCCGGAGCAGTGGGCAGCCATTTATGCTGCGGCGCCCGGGGAGCAGTTGGGGGTTCGGTGCCTTGCTCAAGGGCACCTCAGTCGTGGTATTGAAGGTGGAAGAGAGCACTGTACATTCACTCCCCCCACCTACAATCCCTGCCGGTACGAGACTCGAACCCGCAACCTTTGGGTTATGAGTCCGACTCTCTAACCATTAGGCCACGACTTCCCCTTAGTGTTGTGCTTTTATCTGAGTGTGTGTTGTTTCTCAGCATCTCTGTTCAGCAGTGTGTGTGTATGGTCTGGTCTGCACATGCTTCATTTAGACATCAAAGAGCACTGCTGATGATTTTGCCTTACAATCCCCCCTCTCCTCCATCTGTACAAACAAACCCCAACGGCCCGGCCCAGCCCGAGACGTGTCAGGTGATCATGCACGTGAGCGACGGGAATCAATACGCCTCCCGCGTTTATACGGCTAAAAACCCTTTTAGCATCTCTTTTATGTAGTTTCTGAAGCGTGTTCTGATATTCAAGGGATTTAGAGGTGCTTTTTAAGAGCCGGCATGAGTCTCGTCAAATTAAAACCGCTCTCTGAGAAGAATTCTCAGCCTTTTTATCTATCAAATGCAAACATTTACGATACGCAAGGCAAATGGTACAACATAAAACTCATCCCCTTAGTGGTTTATTTTATTGCTTTTTTCTTCTTTTCTTCCACCCAACAGTCTATAAGACAAATCGATAAGTCCTGAATAAAGGATTATATTTTGTGCAAACCTTCATAGATTGCTTCAGAGATTATTACTGCCCCTCCCAACACAAACACACACAATGAAAAACATATAATGGTTTGTTATGCCGTTAATGGATTTCTGTGTGAGCCTGTCATTGTTTCTTGTCACCCAGTGACATTAAATATTCAATACTAAAAATCTATTATCAGTATTTTCTAATTATATGTATGGCCCTCATACATTTACATTAATGGATTTGGCAGATACTTTTATCCAAAGAGACTTACATTGCATTCAAGGTATGCGTTATCTGTTCATGCATTTCCTGGGAATCAAACCCATAACTTCGATGTTGCTACTGCCATGCTCTACTGTTTGTGCTACAGGAGTATTATTACTCAGGTGAGTATGGAGTGATTTATTTGTAGTATAGAAAAATCATTCCAGCAAGCTTTTGTGCCTGACTAGTCACAATAATGTTATGTTTATTGAGAAGAAAAGAGGTCTCAGTACCGAAACTTGAGGTACACCGGTGGTTAACTGGTTTCATTTGTGAATTTTGTGCTGCTGCTCCTGCAAAGATTGTTTCAATGTTCTTCTCTTTAGAAATCACAAAGAACAGAGTTAAAAAATAAACATTTTTAATTAATATCATTCATATATTTTGTGATCTTATGTGTGTAAAAGCTATTTTGTTGGAGTTTTCATTATGAAACCTTTCTCCTATTAAAGCCTTAAGTTTGCTTGCTCGTGCTGTGATTTTCTGGTTCTTTAACTTTACTTGTCCTTTGTTACATACTAGCCCTTTTAGTCTAGGGCAGTGATCCTCAAAAAAAAAAAAAAGTGAAAACATAAACTTCAGGAGCTGGCTTTTATGCTGGTCTTCTTCTTGATGTGAAGCTGAGGTTGCTGGGCAGCAAATCCGCAACAGGTGAACCTGATCAAACTATCAGTAGTCACACAAAAACAAAGAGAGAAAGAGAGAACAAAGAAAAAAGAAACACCACAGTAGCAAAAAGAACAACCACAAATAATAAACATAATACAACTCCTGACGTAACACCTCTGTGATGGACAATGAATGACCAGCTAATATATTGCCTCATAGGACTTTGTTGATACAGTCCTATATCATTATATAATTATATAATTTTTTGTCTCCCAATACTGCATCAATATCCTGAGGTTGCTAAACTGGCATTTCTAGGTGCAGTCAAATGCACTTCTGGATGCAAACTGTGTGAGAGATTGAAACTCTCTCTTCCTTACATTCTGAGTCTCTCTCTTACAGCAAAATGCATGTAATTTATTTACGTAAACACGGACAATAAATTCTGAATGAATAATGTAACTGCTTGATTAATAAAGAAGTTCTAATAAAGTCATACTACATGTTTATTTACCTGGCCAGTTCGATAAACATTTCTGTGTTTTCGAAGTAAAAAAAAGCTTTCAAAGAAAAAAAGCTTACATTTTATTTTGATTTTATGGAGTGTGGTCCCCTCTGTCAAAGGCTAAGCTGCTGGTTTTGTCTAGGGTGGGATTCTCTGCTCCAGCAGTGTGGTACTCAGGCCCTAGGCAGGATGAAGAGCGTTTAGATGGATGGCTGCCTGTGTGCTGCTGGTCTGTCAGAGCAAGAGCGGCAGCCCTGAGGGAGAGCTCGGGATCAAATGCTGCTGATTTCCCAGACAAAAGGGGAGGATCAGCCACTAACCCACATGTGTGTGTGTGTGTGTGTGTGTGTGTGTGTGTGTGTGTGGTAGTGAGACTTACATATCACTAATGGCTCAAGGTCAGACTACTTAAACTCTGTGTTAGGGGAGTAACTTAAAGGTATTGCCCTCTCTTTCTCTCTCTCTCTCTCTCTCTCTCTTAACTGCACCCACTTGACTTCAAGTTCACTGGCACTTTCTCACATTTCAGGTGTAATTAAGCTACTAAATTAAGTGTGATATAAGAGGGTATTTAACAAGAAAAAAGTGTAAAGCAGAACTTAATTACATCCTTTGGGAATTGATTGGATGGTGAAAAGTGGACGATTGATGGGAAGAGGTTCAAAAATAAGAGGGTTTGACAACAAAAAAATCATTTTAGAGGAGGAGCAATTTATTACATTTTGATGAATGGTTACAGTTTTGTGTTCAGTTAACCTTCAATAACTTTTGTGCATTTGGCAGATGCTTTATTCTAAAGTGCATTGAAGGCATACGGTAAATATATATATATATATATATGTGTGTGTGTGTGTGTATGTATTATCAGTTCATGCAAATTTGCAGATGCATCATTTAAAAAGACCTGGTATGTGTATTAATGAAGCAAATAAGGTTAGTTTTGATTTCATGTTGACTTTTATACTTTTAACTAATTAGCCTGTATTTCAATTATTAATAAATGATTCCAGTATAAATATAGATATTTCTATTAATTTATTTTCTCAGAATTGTATTGAAGGAAGAGAATATTCTTCTGTACGTTTAGTATCTGGATGAAATTACTGGTTTGCTGTCAGAACAAATTTGTTCATAAATGTGCTTTTCCAATTTTTCATCTCTTATTTTTGTCCTAAACAGTTATGCTCTCTGTTTGATCTCTTCTCATTGGGCAAATATAGAGTTTCTGTCCAAACCAGTTTTGATTTACAGTCGTGAAATGACTTGCAGAGCAGTTCTTTTATGCAGGAAGCTTGGAGGTCCTTAAGCGTAGGAGATGGGAAAAGTCAACTTTTGCGCAAAGACAATTTGAATGTAAAGTTGAAAGAGGTTGCAGCGTGTGACACTGAGTGCTCTTGACCCATTTGGAGGACCAGAACTCTGCAGTCATTACAAGTGCATCAATGTACAGCGGAAGAGCACATCACCCGTTCTTTAAACGCTTTTGAAGCAGCAGAAAGTCAAATCTATGCAAAGTAGAATTACACCAAGCCAGAGAAAGACTGAACCTCAACCCTTTGATGTGTGAGAAGGATAGAGATGTTCTGCGGTCTGTTCAAAGCCATCACGCCATTCTGTTCCGGAGCGTTCTGCAGAACGACTACATCACTGAACTCTGTTTTAGAGAAGATTTACGGATAGATGATGAGCAGAGAAGCTCTGATTCGACTGAAATGAAGGCGAGATGAAACAGGCCCAGATATTAAATATACATGTCAATGTAGAAAGGTGTCCTGGATTTCTGCTCATTTTGTGGTGTTTGTAGATCTGAAAGGTTACAAGTGAACATGAGGAAGCAAGACTCTCTCTTTCTCCTCTTCCTGACATGCTGTTTGATCTACGATAATTGTGAACCGACAGAATTTTGGTGGATCAGATGGTTGGCACTCATGTATGATTGTGAAAAGTACACACTGCATATTTAAACTACTTGTAGATGTGATAGCAGGAATGATTGGAAATGTGTTTCACATTTTTATACAAAAAAGTAGCACAACTTTTTTCAGCATTGATAATCAGAAATGTTTCTCGAGCAGCAAATCAGCATATTAGAATGATTTCTGAAGGATCATGTGACACTGAAGACTGGAGGAATGATGCTGAAAATTCAGATTTGCATCAGGAAGAAATTACATTTTAACATACCTCAATAGAAAACAATTTTAAATTGAAATCATGTCATAATATTTCTGTTTTTACTATATTTTTGATCAAGTGAATGCAGACTTGGTGAGCATAAGAGACATCTTTCAAAGACATTAAAAAATACAACTGAATTTTATATACAGTATATATAGGTAGTGTTTTGAACAGAAACATTGTTCACATTTATTTTAAGTGTTGTTTTTGTTGTTACAGTGTAGTTAAATGAATATTGTGTAATATTAATTAGGTGTACTTACTATAGGGCTATCGGTAGGGTTTGGATTAGGATTAGTTGCTTGTAATCACTTGTAAGAACTGTTACTACTAAGTAATTACATGTAATGTGTAACTTGCGTTAAAGTGTTGTCAAAATGTTTTGGTGTCTTTAATATGAACAGGACATGAATCACACCTCAAATCATGTGGCTTGTTATGGAGGGGTGTACCATTACTGATTTTTGGGTTGCACTTTATTTTACGTTCATATTCTGCATAGCAACTTTTGCAAGGGCAAACACCACTCACATTTTCTTCACAAAATGTAAAAATCTTGCAGTGCACTATTGTTTAGCATGATGTATTTATGTTGCAGCTGTCAGCTTTATTTGTGCCGCTCTGCTTATACAATTCCTGCAGGGCAACACAATGGGAGACGTGTCACTGATCCGTCCCGCACATGTGTGTGTGTGTGTGTGTCCCGCAGGTCCAACGGTGAAGCTACATCACCGTTCCCCTCGGCGAAGAGGACAGCAGCCCAAGCTCCTGAACAGCCCGGAAGACAGTCTTTATTACAACCATCTCAACGTGAGTTCAAAGCCTTTCATGGAAGCCTTTGTCTAACTTTGTTTCCAGATGATAATACAATTAAAGCTACCTGTGCCAGACCCCCGAGCCCCACCCCCACGCCGCTCTGCCGTTCTGTTGTCTCCACCATGTGCTTTGGCGCTTTATCTGTTGCTTTCATGTGAGGATGTCTCCCTTCACGGTGAATAATTGATGTGGTTTATCAAAGCCGAGCAAGATGCCTGCCTCATCAGCCTCAGCCGCGCGAGCTTTGATCAAGAAAAATTATGCTGTGACTTCTGATATTATCAGCATCTGCACACATTCAACACAAAATCACTTTGAATTAAAAATTAATGATTCTCTCGCGCATGTTCGTTGCTTCGTGCTTGTCTTTTCTGAAGCTTTTCTAACTCTGTGCGTGTGTGTGTGTGTGTGTGTGTTTGCGTGTGCTGGTTATGTGTCCTCTCTGCAGAGAAGTCTGGATTATCAGGGGAGCAAGAGGAAACCCAGAAAACTGGGGTAAATAACAGCTTTCCTTCTTCATATCTAAACACCCCACCAGCTCAGGAGGGGAGCCGAGAAGACCTCGGCTCTGTTTGCTTCTCATGCAAATGTGCAGCTGAAAATACGAACTATTTAAGAAGTGCCTTTTTTTCTATTATTTTTGGGAGGAGAGAAGCGTGATATAAGAATGCATGTATTAATTGTGAGATATGTGACCTCACAATCTGTGAAGTTAAGCCTGGTTCCTCTAATACCCTGAGCAGGCTGTATATCAGCGCTCTTTATGAAAGGATTAACCGTTTCTTGCTTTTTCTTTTATATATTTGTCATTTTTAACCCCTGTTAAAAAATAAGGCAACTTTTTTTTTTTTTTTTTGCTTTTAGTTTGCCGTTTTAACCTCTTAGGTTATTTGTTTTGCTGTTTTAACACTTTAAATTAAAACACTGTTTTATTAATTTATTGCCTGTTATTTATAGCACTCAGGTTGCTCACGCTTCAGAAACAAATGCAACTGACTGACATAAGAAACTCAAAAGCATCAGAGAAAATAAACACACACATTAAGAGTCAGAGGAAGGGAATAGTACTGGGAAAAAAGAAGAGTGGATGGAGAAGTCGCTGTGGGGACTCAAGGGAGTGAGTTTCAGAATTTCAGAGTGGTGATACCAAATTATCTTCCACCCACAGAGGAAAGTCACGATGTTTTGAATCCGAGCACCTCATGTGAGGCTGAAGTAACTAGTTGAGATGGTTGAAAGGTCATTAAAGTATCTTGTAATGGAAACGAGAAAGAGACATGCAGCCAATCTCATTTAGAATGTAATTAGGGAAATGTGCATGTTCTGCTATTTTTCAAGGAATTTAAAATGTATTTTTAACAGTATTTAGCTACTTTAGTACTCATGCAGTTTTTATGAGCTCATATTAGTTGAAAGATTAAGTTTAAATGTTTCTATTTAAGTAATGTAATTAATTATTTTGCCACACCATGTATATATATATATATATATATATTTACGTATATACACCAAGTTCTGTAAGGAACCTCTAGATGGCGCAGACTGATGGGTCCTTAACGTAACTGATGATATACTTAGCATTAAATGACTTGTCACAAGCTGATTGGTTCATGTTGCATACGCAGCCAATAAGCTTGCTGCTTTACATTTAAATGCCGATTAGCATTCGCTTGAGCATTGCAGTGCGCTTTCAGAGTTCCTCTGAAACCCTCCACCTTCCCCAGCTCCACCTGTATAGATCTGCTACAGGGTTATTTTATATGCTATTTGTGCAGCAGCAGTATGTCTTAAATACTCACAGCACCATATCGGCTTATGTATTGGCAGTAGCAAGTTCCTGTACTTGCTTGCAGCAGCAATAAGCTACAAATACAGCAACAACCAACAGCAGCAGCAATTCAGCAGCAGCAGCAGCATATCAGATCTATTCCACCAAGACCAAATACATTAACATTATCATATCCATTACCATGCTAAAATCTTCAGAGAGTTCTCATGATAGAAATACATATATATATTTGTGAAAATAAACACACAAAAAATAACTATACAATTAAGTTGAACTACTATTAAAAATCTGTACTGATACAGGCAAATAATTCTTCTGCTTTTTTAATTTATAACATGGAGCTCTGTATCATCTCTCAGAAGGAAGCAGTTCATACTGTACAGATAATGAGATGTATCACTGAATTTTCTTCATGTGGCTAAGTATGCACTGCTCATTTAAAAACGGAAGATTATGGTGTTCTTTCCTCCATGTTATTCTCATTGGTGTCTGTACTCAGAGCATCAACACACAAAGCACACAGTTATACCATACCTAAAAATACTTCCTCAAACAGCCTGTTAAAACTTTTTTAACACAATATTATGATCAATCCCATAAAAATAGTCTGAGTAAAAAAGTACAATCTCTGATGTGTGTTTAAAAAATGAAAGGACTTGAAAGAAAAAACAAGATACAGCACCTTCAATAAACACTCTTCCTAATGTTATAGGCTGTAAGTTATGTCAAATAGGTTTTAATTTGAAATATTGACATTGAATTAAAAAAAATGTCCATGTTATGCTTACTTCAAGAAACTACTTGATCTCACCCTTAAAAACCCTAATACAGTCAGGTTAATTCAGTTATATTAATTAATATTTTGGTCACACTTTAAGTTAAGTTAAGTGGCCTTAACTACTATGTACTTACATTTCAATTAATAATTTGGTATAATGCACTTATTGTGTACATACATGTTTTTACATTGTACTTATTTTAAAAATACCTGCATGTAATTGCCTCTGTAATTAATTTCTGTAATTACATTTATAATTACACTGTTGACCCATCCCTTACACCTCAACCCACCCTTAAACCTACCCATACCAACAAACCTGTCCCTAACCTTACCCGTATCACACCTCAATAGCAGCAAAAGTGTTTTGCAATAAAATATGAACACTAAGTACATTGTACTTATTTTTTGATGCAAGTACATAGTAGTTAAGGCCACTTAATATTAAGTGGGACAAATATTTTTAATGGATAGATCCAGTTAATTTAGATCAGGGCTGTCCAAACTCAGTCTTGGAGGTCAAGTGTCCTGCAGAGTTTAGCTCCAACTTGCCTCAACACACCTGGCTGGAAGTTTCTATGCCTAGTAAGAGCTTGATTAGCTGGTTCAGGTGTGTTTAATTAGGGTTGGAGCTAAACTCTGCAGGACACCAGACCTCCAGGACCGAGTTTGGACAGCCCTGATTTAGATATTACATGAAGCAAGTTTTTAGCTTACCAAACCTATATATTTTTTTACAGTTTATGCTCTGTTTGGCTTAATGTATCAGTGACCCTCTTATATTTCTCTCTAATTTCTCAGGCAGATCAAGCTTCTGGATGGAGAGGATGAATATTATCAATTACTGTCTACAATAGAGTCCGTCCCTGAGGAGGAGGTTTTATCTGGCTCCTCCCCAAACCCTAAGACTGTCACACCCACTGGCCCTCCCGCTATCTCATCCAGATGAGCTGTGCTCAGCCCACCGCTTTGGCGCGTGCTGACAGTTGGTGAGAGCTTCGCAGACAGCAGACCACTGCAGTTAAACACACACAACCAACCATCACTGTGTTACAGGGTGACCAACTTATCGGCTTATTTAAAGGGATAGTTCACCCAAAAGTTAAAATACTGTCATCATTTATTCTCCTTAATTTTGTTCCAAAATTATATGGCTTACTTTCTTATGTGGAGCATAGACAAGTATATTTCAAGAAATGCCTTTTTTTTGTTCTTGATTATCCCCATACAATGTAAGTCAACGGTCGCCAAAACTGTTTGTTTATCAAAAATATAGAAAGTCATAGGAATGACATGAAGGTGTGTAAATGACAGCATTTTTGGGTGAACTATCTTTTAAAAACAATAACAATAAGCCATTTCAGGTTGTTCTTTACAGTGATTTTACCATAAAGATGACATGAAAGCATCGCTTTTAGTTCATATCTGTTAGCTTTGAGGTCATGTGAAAAAGAAGTACAATTTAACATACTTTTAAAAAGAATACTTATCGTGGAAATAATACACTTGAACATTTAAAATGTATTTACTGTAGATGTGATACAGAATAACACTACAGTTAAAACAATAATCAAGTATTTTACATGTGTTTTAGTATGTTAGTCAACAATCAAAATAAGTGTACTTCTTTAAAGCATGACAAAAGATTATTAAAACATAATTATTTAAAATGTACTTTAAAGTAAAACTTTTAATTTTACAAAGTGCCCTTTTTTAAAGTGACTTAAGTGTGTTAAGAAACAGTCATGAAAGTGTGTTCTACTTAAGTACACTTAAATGACCTTTTATTTCATTAATATATTATCTGCAAGAACAGTTTTTAAAAATATACTTTTTAGATTTGAAGTACAATACAAGTGCACATTCAATACAATTAAGCACACATCATTTTCACAAGTTTATGCTACCCATATAGATGTCCCAACCCAATTATTTAATTATAATAACCTAATTTAGAAGAATAACAAGACGTTTTTTTGTCCAGCACTAATGTCCTGTTTAACAGGAAATATGCCATCACAGAAAATAAAATTGATCAACTTATTGGGTTTCTGAGGGGTGTTGTAGACATAAAGCATGGTTATGTAGACATAAAGAATGGCTAAATCATGCACAGCCAGCAGCAATAGGATAAAAGCTGCCAACATTCCTATACTAGTATACATTATAGATATATAATATATATATACGTATATATATATATATATATATAGAGAGAGAGAGAGAGAGAGAGAGAGAGAGAGAGAGAGAGAGAGAGAGAGAGAGTGAGAGAGAATGAATGCAGAATTAAAAACCATAGAATAATATACAAGTTTATATGTGGTCCCGTAGGTAGACCTGTGTGTATATCGGCCTGTGTTGTGCCTTTCTGGGATGCTGATTGGTCAATACAGCATTACAGTCATGAAAATAGTAACTGTAAAGCACAACTTCACATACTTTATTGCTTAATTAAATTGGCTTCAGACATGGCTCATCCAGTAAGATTTTAGAACCTCAACCATCTGTTTTATAAAGGTGAATTAAAGGACACTTTTCAGAAGACAAGTGATAAATCATTGTTCTTTTTTAACGTGATATCCTCGGCATCATCTATCTGACTGGCAGTGGCAGCATCTCTCTCTCAGTACTCACACCTAAATAACCGCTAAAGCTAAAAGATCTTCAGAGAAACACGTTTCAGTCTTCAAGAACTCAAAGAAGTCAAGTACAGCATTACATCCCTCCAATATGAACAAATCACTCATAGTGCCTTTTGATTTCTGCACTCTTTTTTCCCCTCTTTCTGTGATTGTAGTCTTGTTTGCTGTGGCAGACTGTCAGGTCAGACATGTTTTGCTCTAATACACATGACAGACAGTGCAGATGTCACATTGCATGAGTAAATGAAGAACTAAATAACAGAGCTCACTGAGTTTGGAGACATTGACGTCCTGTGGTGTCATAATAGTCATTCAGTATACAACAGCAGTTATTTTGCAGAACTCTGACTTTCTGTTGACTTTCTATCCATGTACAGTGGCCCAAAAAAGTATTTAGACACTTAAGACACACTTAAAAATAGATGAATATTGTCAAACCAAGTGGCATTTATTTTAACAAGAGCAAACACACTTTTAAAGGAAAACTTTGACAAAAATGTGTTTGAACTGATAAAATAGATAACGTCTCGGTTACGTATGATCATGTCGGTGATGACCGACGAATGCGAATGCGGATTTCGCATCTGGCTGCCACACCCCGCAGCGCGGGTATAAGAGGCAGCAGGTGCACTGCATTAATTCATGTTTTCGCTGAGGAGCCGAACCAGTGACCCGGCAGATCAGCGGTGGTACAGCAACTGTGGCGACGGGACATGACATCTCCATTCTCTCCTTCAGGGAACGAGGGTTACATACGTAACCGAGACGTTCCCTTTCAGTCAGTCACTCTCAGCGTCATGTCAGTGATGACCGATGAATTGGGATCCCTACCAACGTGCCACAGGTGCTGCCCCCTCTAGTGCCCTGTGTCAGCCGGCCCAAACTCAAGGCATGATTCGTCGACCGAAAATGCCTTCAGGTTCCCCACCCTCTTGATCGAGACCAATGTAGTCAGGAGTAGGGTTTTCATAGAAACAAACTTCAACTCGACTGACTCCAAAGGCTTCAGTTTGTAGGGCTCATAGCACCAATGCCATATCCCAAGAGGGCAGGGAGGAAGGCCTAGGAGGATTTAACCTCCTGTCCCCCTAAGGAACCTGACGACTTGATCGTGCTTCCCGACCGACCGACCGACCCTCTATGGGGTTGTGGTGGGCGGAAATAGCAGCAACGTAAACCTTAAAGGTGGAGGGGGACAGCCTTCGCTCCAGCCCAAGCTGCAAGAAGGAAAGCACGGCTCTGATCAAACATCTCCGGGAGTCCTCCTGGTGAGAGGAACACCATTCGATGAACAGGTTCTACTTCAGCGCATAGGCCCATCTTGTGGACGAAACTCATGCTGAAGCGATAGTGAGAGCTACCTCCTGGGGTAGGTCACATAGAATCTCCGCATCCCATCCAGGGACCACACATGGAGTTTCCACAGGTCCGGACGCGGGTGCCAGAGGGTGCCCCGTCTCTGAGAAAGCAGATCCTTCCTCGGCTAGGAATCGGCTAGGGAGAGGCTGTCGTAAGGAGCATGAGTTCCGGGAACTAGGTCCTGTTGGGCCAATATGGAGCCACTAACAAGACCTGCTCCTCGTCCTCACTGATCTTGCACAGTGTCTGTGCGAGCAGGCTCACTGGGTGGAACACATATTTGCGCAGGACCCGGGGCCAGCTGTGTGCCGAGCGTTGCCTCGGTTAGGGAGTAGAACCACTGGCAGTGGGTGGTTTCTGGAGATGTAAACAGGTCTACTGGAGCAACTCTGAACCGTCTCCAGATCAGCTGAACCACCTGGGGGTGGAGTCTCCATTCCCCTGGAAGTGCTGTTCGTCGGCTGCCCGATTGAACACTCCTGGGATATGGATGTCACCAAGGGACCTCAGATGCTTCTGACTCCAGAGGAGGAGGTGGAGGGCGAGTTGTGACATGCGACGGGAGCATAAACCGCCTTGCCGGTTGATATAAGCAATGGTCGCAGTTTTGTCCGTACGGACCAGTATGTCCCTGCCCCGAAGGCGCCCTCTGAGGCGGCTCAGGGCAAGGTGCGCTGCCAGCAACTCGAGACAATTGATATGCCAACGCAGGTGGGGCCCCGTCCATATCCCTGACACTGCGTGCCCATTGTACAGGGCTCCTCAGCCGGTGGCCGAGGTGTCTGTGAACACCACAGCATGCCTGGATACCTGTTCAAGGGGCACTCCTGCCCAAAGGATCTGACCACGGGCTGAAGGTTCTGCGGCAGGCCGGGGGAATCTGAACCCGGTGAGTACCGCGTAGTCACGCCCACCTCGGGACTCTGCCATGGAGCCAGTGCTGAAGTGGTCTCATATGCCCATATGCCCCAGAAGCCTCTGAAAGAATTTCAGTGGGAACGCCGTCCTGCCTGATAAAGTCTTGAGGCAGTTCAGCACCGACTGAACACGTTCCTGGGTGAGGTGTGCTGTCTGGCTGACCGAATCCAACTCCATGCCAAGAAAGAGATCCTCTGCGTTGGCACAAGTTTGCTCTTTTCCCAGTTGACCCGAAGACCCAACAGGCTGAGGTGTCTGAGCACCAAGTCCCTGTGTGCGCACAACTGATCGCGAGACTGTGTGAGTATGAGCCAGTCGTTCTCTCAAAGGAACAAGGGCTGCCTCCGTGACTTTGGTGAAGACGCGAGGTGACAGGGACAGCCCGAAGGGAAGGACCTTGTACTGATATGCCCGACCCTCAAACGCAAATCTCAGGAACGGCCTGTGCCGCGGGAGGATCGAGACATGAAAGTACGCGTCCTTCAGGTCAATCGCTGCAAACCAATCTTGGGGATGGATGCACTCGAAAATGCATTTCTGCATCAAAATCTTGAACGGCAGGTTGTGAAGTGCACTGTTTAAAACTCGCAGATCCAAGATCGGTCATAACCCACCGCTTTTCTTTAGCACAATGAAGTAAGGGCTGTAAAACCCCGACCTCATATCGGCTGGAGGGACTGGCTCTATCGCATCCTTCGCCAGCAGGACTGCGATTTCCACATCGCACGACCCAGAGACTGTGCGGTCACCTTCATTGCTCGAAGCGCGAGGTCCATCGCAGCACGCAGTTCCCAGCCCGGGAAAGCATAGCCGTCATCTCTGGGTCTGGCTCGGACAACGCTACCACACCCGAAGGGGGCAACGCAGGCGGGCCGTCATCCCCGGAGAGAGAGAGCTCACCCTCTGATGCAGCGATCGACATCTGGTCGTCAGAGGGAGCACTGAGGGATACGGATGGTGCACTCTGTCTTGCAGAGGGCCCAGCACGTTCCATCGGAAACTCCACCGGCTGCGGAGTGCTTGAGGGGTGAGGAACTCCCCTTGGGGAAGCCCTCACCGTGATCCTCAAATCACCTCTGACTCCACCGGACGCAGCGCCTCCCCGGGCACTGGATCGCGGCAAAGGCAGAGGGAACATGCCACGTTTGACGTAACAAAGACTTTTATGCAACTCCGAGATAGTCATGTCCCCACAAGAAGAACATACACCATCCACAAATGCTTCCTCGGCATGCTTAATGCCCAGACATGTGAGGCAGCGATCGTGACCATCCAGAGGCGCCAGGTAACGACCACATCCAGAAACGCACGGGTGATAAGGCATCTTTAAAAAGACGCTATCACCCGTGTTGCTCTTTGGAGATTGCTCCTTTAGTGCTGAAGCACGCAGGGAAGCTGGCCACGGCTAGGAATCGGCTAGGGAGAGGCTGTCGTAAGGAGCATGAGTTCCGGGAACTAGGTCCTGTTGGGCCAATATGGAGCCACTAACAAGACCTGCTCCTCGTCCTCACTGATCTTGCACAGTGTCTGTGCGAGCAGGCTCACTGGGTGGAACACATATTTGCGCAGGACCCGGGGCCAGCTGTGTGCCGAGCGTTGCCTCGGTTAGGGAGTAGAACCACTGGCAGTGGGTGGTTTCTGGAGATGTAAACAGGTCTACTGGAGCAACTCTGAACCGTCTCCAGATCAGCTGAACCACCTGGGGGTGGAGTCTCCATTCCCCTGGAAGTGCTGTTCGTCGGCTGCCCGATTGAACACTCCTGGGATATGGATGTCACCAAGGGACCTCAGATGCTTCTGACTCCAGAGGAGGAGGTGGAGGGCGAGTTGTGACATGCGACGGGAGCATAAACCGCCTTGCCGGTTGATATAAGCAATGGTCGCAGTTTTGTCCGTACGGACCAGTATGTCCCTGCCCCGAAGGCGCCCTCTGAGGCGGCTCAGGGCAAGGTGCGCTGCCAGCAACTCGAGACAATTGATATGCCAACGCAGGTGGGGCCCCGTCCATATCCCTGACACTGCGTGCCCATTGTACAGGGCTCCTCAGCCGGTGGCCGAGGTGTCTGTGAACACCACAGCATGCCTGGATACCTGTTCAAGGGGCACTCCTGCCCAAAGGATCTGACCACGGGCTGAAGGTTCTGCGGCAGGCCGGGGTAATCTGAACCCGGTGAGTACCGCGTAGTCACGCCCACCTCGGGACTCTGCCATGGAGCCAGTGCTGAAGTGGTCTCATATGCCCATATGCCCCAGAAGCCTCTGAAAGAATTTCAGTGGGAACGCCGTCCTGCCTGATAAAGTCTTGAGGCAGTTCAGCACCGACTGAACACGTTCCTGGGTGAGGTGTGCTGTCTGGCTGACCGAATCCAACTCCATGCCAAGAAAGAGATCCTCTGCGTTGGCACAAGTTTGCTCTTTTCCCAGTTGACCCGAAGACCCAACAGGCTGAGGTGTCTGAGCACCAAGTCCCTGTGTGCGCACAACTGATCGCGAGACTGTGTGAGTATGAGCCAGTCGTTCTCTCAAAGGAACAAGGGCTGCCTCCGTGACTTTGGTGAAGACGCGAGGTGACAGGGACAGCCCGAAGGGAAGGACCTTGTATTGATATGCCCGACCCTCAAACGCAAATCTCAGGAACGGCCTGTGCCGCGGGAGGATCGAGACATGAAAGTACGCGTCCTTCAGGTCAATCGCTGCAAACCAATCTTGGGGATGGATGCACTCGAAAATGCATTTCTGCATCAAAATCTTGAACGGCAGGTTGTGAAGTGCACTGTTTAAAACTCGCAGATCCAAGATCGGTCATAACCCACCGCTTTTCTTTAGCACAATGAAGTAAGGGCTGTAAAACCCCGACCTCATATCGGCTGGAGGGACTGGCTCTATCGCATCCTTCGCCAGCAGGACTGCGATTTCCACATCGCACGACCCAGAGACTGTGCGGTCACCTTCATTGCTCGAAGCGCGAGGTCCATCGCAGCACGCAGTTCCCAGCCCGGGAAAGCATAGCCGTCATCTCTGGGTCTGGCTCGGACAACGCTACCACACCCGAAGGGGGCAACGCAGGCGGGCCGTCATCCCCGGAGAGAGAGAGCTCACCCTCTGATGCAGCGATCGACATCTGGTCGTCAGAGGGAGCACTGAGGGATACGGATGGTGCACTCTGTCTTGCAGAGGGCCCAGCACGTTCCATCGGAAACTCCACCGGCTGCGGAGTGCTTGAGGGGTGAGGAACCTTGGGGAAGCCCTCACTGTGATCCTCAAATCACCTCTGACTCCACCGGACGCAGCGCCTCCCCGGGCACTGGATCGCGGCAAAGGCAGAGGGAACATGCCAGGTTTGACGTAACAAAGACTTTTATGCAACTCCGAGATAGTCATGTCCCCACAAGAAGAACATACACCATCCACAAATGCTTCCTCGGCATGCTTAATGCCCAGACATGTGAGGCAGCGATCGTGACCATCCAGAGGCGCCAGGTAACGACCACATCCAGAAACGCACGGGTGATAAGGCATCTTTAAAAAGACGCTATCACCCGTGTTGCTCTTTGGAGATTGCTCCTTTAGTGCTGAAGCACGCAGGGAAGCTGGCCACGAAGACAATCTTTTTTTCTCCCGTGAAACCGTGACCACCGCTGCTGTGCCGTAACGCCCGCACTCGTTCTTGCAATCACTCGAGGGACAGGAGAGCAGTAGTGATGCACCACCGCTCGGCTCCGAAGCGAAGATGAATTAATGCGGTGCACCTGCTGCCTCTTATACCTGCGCTACAGGGTGTGGCAGCCAGATGCGAAATCCGCATGCCAATGTCCATTGGCTCGTTTAGTTACACTCGAAGTGGATTGGTCTCTCTGGCGAGATCCCAATTCGTCGGTCATCACCGATGTGACATAGAGAGTGACCGACTGAAAGGGAAGTAATGTTATGTTAGGTTACGTTATGTTATAACAAAGTTAAATAGATAACTAGGAAGCTTGTTTCCGCCACAGGATAAAATAAGGTAATTTTGACTTACAATTGTGAGAACAGAACTCAGAAACTTGCAATCGCAAGAACAAAAGTCAGAGTTGCAAGATATACACTCAGAATTGCTAAAGTAAACTAAAAATTTCGTGAAGGAAAGAAAATCTGTTTATATTTCATAATTCTCACTTTTCCCCCTCAGATTTGAAAGAAAAAAGTCCAAATTGTTCAATAAAATGTAATGATTACCTTTTTTGCATTTTATTTTCTGTCATAGATAACTATTTAAATTAAATCAAACAATAATGTGGCACTTCGTTGTTGTGACATAATAGTGCATCATGTTGCTAGTTAATGTGATGTAATGTCTACAACTGTGGATACGCTGTGTGAACTTGAGGAGAACTGACTTCATGCATCCACTTAAAATCACAAAAATACCAGATGATTCAAAGACACTGAGCAAAATGATGAAGAAAAATGAAGTTAGTGAAGAGAAAAGCAGTTGTTGACAATTGCTTTGATATTTTATATCTATTGCAGTGAAATTCAGAAATGTTTTATTGTGATTCCAGTGTCCAAATAGGGTTATTATGAAAAGTTATGAAGGTAATTCATAATAAAAAAGTAATTCACCAAAAAAGTTGTGAATTATTTTTTAAATTATAAACACTGAAATGGTGCTGAGAATCAGAGAATAAATTAACTAAACATTTAATGAATGTTTGTTTAAAAGTATTTTATAGAAAAAAATGTTTCCTTATTGTCTAAACCTACTTTTTAGGGCCCTATGAACCAAATATTTAACTGCCCTTTTATGATGTTTATGACAGCCTGGCACTCTTAAAGATGGATCTGACCTTATCTCATGGCATCAGGCAATATCTGCATTTCAAAGCCTCTCATGGTAATGGAAAGTTTGAGGAATACCCTACAATGTCTTTCTTATTTTTTGGCTCGTTTAGTTACACTCGAAGTGGATTGGTCTCTCTGGCGAGATCCCAATTCGTCGGTCATCACCGATGTG
The DNA here is from genome assembly GCF_001515645.1 of Sinocyclocheilus grahami. NCBI lineage: Eukaryota > Metazoa > Chordata > Actinopteri > Cypriniformes > Cyprinidae > Sinocyclocheilus > Sinocyclocheilus grahami. The sequence goes on along the minus strand of NW_015505279.1, from coordinate 1,249,128 downwards.
ACATAGAGAGTGACCGACTGAAAGGGAAGTAATGTTATGTTAGGTTACGTTATGTTATAACAAAGTTAAATAGATAACTAGGAAGCTTGTTTCCGCCACAGGATAAAATAAGGTAATTTTGACTTACAATTGTGAGAACAGAACTCAGAAACTTGCAATCGCAAGAACAAAAGTCAGAGTTGCAAGATATACACTCAGAATTGCTAAAGTAAACTAAAAATTTCACATTTCAAATTGCTTTCAACTTTGTTATTTTAACAAGTTGTATTATTATTATTATTAGTATTACTTGTTCTCTTTTATTCAACAACTCCATTTGTCAACCTGACGTGATGTTGGTGTAGATGAGAAATTCTGGACCAAACTCTGTCTGAGATGAGAAGGGCCGCACCATGCACACAAGCCAATTTGTGGCGCTGTTTTTTTTTTTTTTATTATTTGCATATCATTTGGTTCATCAGCAGTTGTTGACCCCTCAGGGCCCACAAGAAAATCTGATCTTTAGTGATGATGTAGACAGATCTTATTCGCTCAAACTCCCTCCATTGCTTTTTGTCTTTCTCTTTTAATTCCTTTCAGGTCCAAAAAAAAAAAAGAACCATTAGCATGGTTGCCTTACTGGCATTGGCAAGGTTACATTTCCAACATTTTCAAAGAATGAATAAATATTGCACACATATTCAAATATACATGTAATAGAGGTACTGACAATAAAAAATGTGGCTATCAAGTGATGTACATGAGTGTTTTTGAACGTAAATGTAAACACATGCAATTACAGATCAGTTTCATCCCTTTTTCTGTAGTATGATTTCACATTTCTTGTAGCTAAACTTTCAGGTTTCAGATGTGGGATGTAGATTTCATTCAAAAATGATTTTGGTTATTTAAAATTGCTATTTGTCTCTGTTTGGTAGCCCTTGTTTGTCCATTTTATGGCACGTTATGTTTGTTGAGTCTGTGCCTTGTTGGGTTTTCACCAGTTCATTAATGCATATATTGGAGTGAGGAGATCTGTGTGTTTGTTGCCAATTGCAACAGTTGTTTATTTTGATTTGATTATGGTTTTCCTGCAATACTGCTGTCAGTCAATTTGATTTAGAGCCTCACATGCCAAAAACTCGATGAAGAAGTGGAAGATGTTGCCTATATTTCGGCTGAATTGTTAGCTGATTACAGTCCACAGAGTGTATCATCTGATGTGTGACATTTTGGTAAGAAGCCAATTTGGCATTTGTTCAGTATATATCTGTCACTAAAGAAGTGGGTGATTTTCCTCTTGTGTTTTACATAGGTCTCTGTTTACAATTATCCCATAGAGTCAAATAACATTTTGGGCTAATAAATCATCTCTATCAGATGCTGGGAAATACGTTCGTCCTGAAGAGAATGAGTTTGAGAATGGCTGATCTAAATTTGCAACATTTTTCATGGACAGTGCAGATTTATTGTTAGCGGTGTGGGGATACATTGCGGTGTCCATTTTGTTGTTGTCAAGGGAGATCTTATTGGTTTTCCAGTTGTCTGAATGTTTATGATGGTGTTGTTCATTTTTGCTATTAGTGTCCTCATTTGGGTCTTCCTTCCGCAGAGAGAGGTTCTCATTGCTTTTACGTGAAACGTAAAGTCGTTTCTCACTGTTGTGTTTCAGATATTTTAATCTTCTTCAAATTTATGCCAAGTTTTTTGAAACATATTTGAAAAACACATTTCATTTTAAAGACACATTAGGCTACTGTTCACGTGGACACATTATGCTCACTTATGTGAATGCATTGTGGTTGTGCGTGCTATAACACTGAACGAACAACCTCCTTGTTCATAAATGGCCTATACTCACTCAACTTCCATGTGGCTCATAGCAAACAAACATTAGCCAGATTTGGGATTTAGAATTAATTTTTTGAAGTTCAACTGAAAGTGTAGATTTAATTCTTGTTTGTTACAAAGTACACGCAACTTAAAATGTACGATTGACAAAATGAATTAAAGCGTAATAATTATAAAATGACAGTAATTCCTATGAATGCCGACAGAAGCAATGCAGATAAATGATCATCACAAAGTTGTGTTAATAACACTTTCGGTTAGTGTGTGTCAGTGTGTGCATGCTGACTAGTTCTAGTTCTAATCATAGCTGGCCGTGTCCAGTTTTCTAACGCTTGGATGAGGCGGTAATGAGAATATTCTGCGAGCATTATTCCCCATCTGAGAATATTTAGCTCCTCTGAAAAGCGCCGACTGAAATAGGTCACTCTAACACCCGCGAGTGCCTCTTTAAAGAACATCCAATCCATTAAGAGAGATCTTGTTCCCTAGATTATTTTGGCCCTGTTTTGCCATGGAAATCAATTTTGAACAAGCTCTAGTTTTTGCGCTTGCGAGAAGAAGTGTGCCTTCACGGTGGAGACTGTTCTTCAGCAGGCATCCTTGGTTAACTGAGACAATATCAAACTGAAGAAACTCTGTGTGACTTTTAGTAATCAAAAGCAGGCTGAGAATTAAACAGAGCTGTGAAACTGTCAAACACAATGCTTTTATTGACGAGCTAAAGCTACCGATGATCCCTGATCTTGTGTCAGAAGCTCAGCCCCTGTAAACAATGCTGGCCCTGCACCTGTGCTCTTTAATATCTCAATAACGCTCCATAAAACCAGTTTGGCCTATTCTTTGCGCTCATTAAAGTGCCCTCTGCATCTGGAGCACCCGACAATCTCTTTTAATGTGGTCCGCACACAACGCCGAAGAGCTTTCCCCTCAGTTTTAACTGTTTGCTCTAGAGCATGTTTTCTTTCCAAGTATGCGGAGCAATGTGGCACCTTTCAGATATTTTGCAGCCGTAATCTTTAGATAGAGCAGTATTTATTGTCAGACAGCACTCTCTCTCATACTAATAGACAGGGTGGACTTCAAAGGGGGAACACAAATAGACTGGCATTGTCCTGTCTCTATATCCTCTAGAGTTCAAAGGAAGAGTTTTGAATAGCAGTGTTTCCAAAGCCTCTCTTTCAAACCTGCTGGGATGTAAAGCAGGTAACCTGCCATTGATACACAAGAACACACACACTCCCGCACTCGCGTGTATGTTCGTTTGCTAGTAAACGCTTCCTGCGAGCCGCATCTCGTAATCGCGCTGGGATAATAAAGCTGGGAATGAAAGCCTTTTTCTGTAGTATGATTTCACATTTCTTGTAGCTAAACTTTCAGGTTTCAGATGTGGGATGTAGATTTCATTCAAAAATGATTTTGGTTATTTAAAATTGCTATTTGTCTCTGTTTGGTAGCCCTTGTTTGTCCATTTTATGGCATGTTATGTTTGTTGAGTCTGTGCCTTGTTGGGTTTTCACCAGTTCATTAATGCATATATTGGAGTGAGGAGATCTGTGTGTTTGTTGCCAATTGCAACAGTTGTTTATTTTGATTTGATTATGGTTTTCCTGCAATACTGCTGTCAGTCAATTTGATTTAGAGCCTCACATGCCAAAAACTCGATGAAGAAGTAGAAGATGTTGCCTATATTTCGGCTGAATTGTTAGCTGATTACAGTCCACAGAGTGTATCATCTGATGTGTGACATTTTGGTAAGAAGCCAATTTGGCATTTGTTCAGTATATATCTGTCACTAAAGAAGTGGGTTTTCCAAGTATGCGGAGCAATGTGGCACCTTTCAGATATTTTGCAGCCGTAATCTTTAGATAGAGCAGTATTTATTGTCAGACAGCACTCTCTCTCATACTAATAGACAGGGTGGACTTCAAAGGGGGAACACAAATAGACTGGCATTGTCCTGTCTCTATATCCTCTAGAGTTCAAAGGAAGAGTTTTGAATAGCAGTGTTTCCAAAGCCTCTCTTTCAAACCTGCTGGGATGTAAAGCAGGTAACCTGCCATTGATACACAAGAACACACACACTCCCGCACTCGCGTGTATGTTCGTTTGCTAGTAAACGCTTCCTGCGAGCCGCATCTCGTAATCGCGCTAGGATAATAAAGCTGGGAATGAAAGTAAACACTTTATTTTGCCGTCTTTGCTTGCCACTTCTCAGAATAAACAGGTACTTTAGGATATTTGCAGATTAGCTGTGTGCTGCTTTTACGCTGACTGATGTGTGACAGACAGACAGGCATAAGAGCCAAACAGATGTCGGGTACAGGAGTGGGCACCCTCCGTAAAGGCCGATTTAATGAAGAACTTCGGAAAGAGAGCGGGTTAGAGGAGAAAGACAGAAGGAGAGAGAGAGCGAGGTAGCGTAAGATGTAGAAAGAGAAGGGCTGAGAGGGGGAGAAGGAGATAAAAGAGTGAGTGGAGTACGCACATCAAAGACTTGCTAATGATGCTGGATGCCATTAGGGCTTGTAGTGGCCTTTGTTTCGGCTTCCTAACACCTGCAATTTGTTGAGGGCTTTCTATGCCCCGCTGAATTACTCACATTTGCATGAGCACTGAGTGAATACCGGAGGGATAAAAGTGGGAGATTTGGCCCCGCTGCATTTGGACTTGAATGTGGGCTGTGGCCAAATCTCGCCAATGTTCGACATCAGTACTAACTGAGCCATTAGCCAACTGATGTACCAAACTAGTCTTGTGTCTAAAAGATTTACCAAACTAGTCTTAACTTTGTCAATCGATCCGCATGAACTTAAGTGTTTCCTCAACTATGGGCTCTTTTATGTTCCAGGATCTAAAGCAGTTTTGGAAACTTTTCACCATGGCTTTTACTTTTAAAAATGACTTCATGTGGACGTGATTATTGTAGCCAGATTTTTGCTCCTAAAATATGAAAATCATAATATGTTTCTGGAGGGTTATGGCCAGAAAAATAAAGTTCATCGAGATACTTCGCGACGTCACTTTCTTCACCCGCTACAAGCAAAGCCTCGCCGTGGCGCGATCCATAATTTCCAAAAGCTCATCATAACGCCGATTGCCCCCTCGGAGGCATTGCGTGCGTGCTCTTCGCCCAAACAAATAACGCATAGAGCATGTGTGTCATCAGATGTTAAACAACATCAACACAGATGCACACATCCTTAAACGCTTTGCTAGTGCTCGCCATAATGAGATGAATAGCGATCACTCTTACCACAGAAATGCTCGCTACAAACAATATAGTCAATGAAGACGAAGAAGAGAATGATGTGTGCTCCCGGCGCCTATTTATACTATAGTCGCACCGGTAGTGACGTCATGGCTGTCACTGGCCAATGAGTTGGGTTTTTTTCAATGTATGCTTCAGACACGGGTCACAACGAGGCGTTCCCCATAGCGACCCCTAGAGGACGCAGTTCGAAGTTCCCATGAAAGGGAACAGCACCATGTACTCCGCCATGGTTGTGTATGTTTGTTCGCGCTTGCCTTTAAAATCGACACGTACTGCGCATGTCTACAAACCTAACTCGTACTATGCACGCGCATGACGTCACCGTTTTCAAAGGTTCCCGTTTTGGGTGTTTACACGGAAACGACAATGGTGGCGTTTTCAAAAACTTGTACTTTGAAACCCAGTTTTCAAAAAATGTGTGTTTTCAGTCCCCAAAACGCCGTTGTCGTGTAAACAAACAGGCAAAACGCATAAAAAGTTTCCCGTTTTGGCTGAAAACTTTGTGTAAACGGCCCCTAAATTAAATAAAGTATTCTGAGATAAAGTTGATACTTAAGTAAAGCTGAGAACTCAGTTAAGTTTCTCAAAGAGCGTGGTTTTGCAGCTCTATTTTCCTTCAGTCAATGAACAATATCTCTATTTCCAGTTGGCCATCCATTGTTTCATATTAATTTGGCTACAAAACTGTTTGTTGATGTGAAATCTAAATGTTAATTATCTCACTCTCTGTGCTCTGAAATGTTTGATTAATTCAGCAACAAAGAAAGCCTCAATTGTCTCAAAGACAAACGTCTGCACAGGTCTTCAAACCCTACTGAATCTAAAATGAGTAAATATCCATGAACTAGATGTTCTGGCCCCTCCGTCTAATCCGAAACCTCTGATCACGCTCGAGGAAGCCAGACGTGGCCCCAACAATTACCCTGGGCCGGCGGCAACAGAGCGGGTCAGAGCTGCGATGCCACACACAGCGGCGAGCGGGTGTTTAAGGGCCGACCTCTCCCTCATCTCCTGACCCGGGGCCCGTCAGCACACCGCTCCAGCCTGAGCACCGGCAACAGTATCAGATTTCAGGGAAAGATGTTGGAAATTAGCAAGAGCAGAGTCAGGCTACACAGTGTCGAGGGCAGAACACAATGGCAGCTTTCTGTCAGGGAGAGACTTCAAAGGGCCACTGAGTGACTACTCTGAGTTGGACTTTGTTGTAGATCACTGAGGAAATTCACAGATGTTTTCTCATACGAGACACCATTACTGAGGCTCTCGCACCGAGTAGCCCCGAGCATTTCTCTGCCTTTCCATCTCTCCTGCTCTTGTGTGCGAGACAGATGTGGGAACCCCTTTTTTCTTTTTTCAGACTTTTCGCTTTATTTTCTTGTGCTGTCTGTCCAGAGAACATGAAAAGGCTCTGACCTGTCCGAAAGAAGCGCTAAAAAATCAAGAAACTCACTGTTGATGCTTTCATCAAAAACTCACAGACAATGTTGTGATTCTGTCAGAAGACATCCATTACAGTTGCGCGTCACCACCAAACTCTTGTAGATTAGACTGATATTTTACATGTGATTTGATCAAGCTTTTCATTAGCCCTATAAAGCCTACTGTTTCTTGGCATCTAAATTATCAACATCATCAAAACTTTGATGGAAAAGCTTTTGTACAATCTACTACATGCCTTCTGTTGTCTGGTTGATGGTTCAGACTTTTTCAGCAAGTAAAAGGTCATTTAATGTGAAAAACGTCCCCCTTTAGCACGTGTCTTTTTGATGTGAAATCTGTACTGATTTTCATAGAGTTAATGTAAAAATAACCTTTATTTTGTTAATGATATTTCAAGATGAACACTTACTGGACTGAAGTGTCTTAGGTTTATTATTTGATTATCCATGCATTATTATCCATCAAATATGCAACAGGATTTTGAAGAACATATATTTGTTCATCTCTCAATCATTGTATTGCATTCATTATATGTTTTGCCCACAACAATAAAAACTAGAGAGCTAATCATGAAGCTAAGCATTTTAAATGTGATCTTACTAAAACATATTATTAGGAGATGCAGAGTAACAACTGATATTTACACGCATTCTATGTAGTCTGCTATATTTTTATAAAGATCATTGATTTACATGACAAGCTCTCAGAATTTTATATTACACTGTCAAATGTTTGCATTTATGTTTTATGAAATCACTGAAAACTGATCAACCTCTTTTTTTCTTTTACAGATTGCCTTCTCCAGCCTTTTGCTGCAAAATGTGCTGTATATATAAAATAATGAGGGGTAATTATTTATGCATGCGTTATTTTCTCAGTATTTGGATTTATGTATTTATTATGAAAGACAAATGTGCTCTTTATCAGTTTTCTTGTAAAATAAAAAGGGTAAATACATACTGTGGTTAATTATATAAGGACTGTCCATGGCAGACTGTTGAACTGTTAATATTTAAAATAATATGTTGCCAAACAACATGATTAGATGATTGATGGCTGACTCGCTGTGCTTCGTTTGTTACTTTTGTTTTTCCCGTTTGGTCTGAGCTGTTTATGAGCGACAGACCACAGAACAAAGTGTGTACATCCTCTTGAGAGAAAGTGATCAGCTGCTCAATAATGTTCACTTTATTGAAGCAGAGCGTGTAAATGAGCAGGGCTGTAATGTGAGACTAGCTGTTCCACTAACAGTTTAGTACAGATCTTAAATTTGCATCGCTGCTTCTCATGTCGATATTATAAAACTCCCTCTGGTAATCGATTCATTCCAACTACACAAGTTTCAGAAAACATAACATCTGGAAAGTAACACACTGCATGGTCTTGAATGGCATGGTTGTGAGTTGGGGTGAAGTTTCAGCCTTGTACAGTGTTGGTGTTCTCTCTTGACAGCTGTTTTGTATCCTAATCTATTTGAAAATTAAAATAAACAATTTAAAGTTTTAATTGTGTGCTGGCTACTTTTAAAACTCTTGAATAACCTGTATTAAGGTTACCAAAAATTGTAAATACTTTTGAGCCTGTCTGCAGAAATATATTCATATATATATATATGAGATGTTTTAAATAGTATACCATTTACACCTTATAATTGGAGACAACTGTTAAGAAAAATAAACAGAATTGAACTCTATGGACTGCAGGGAAACTGAGATCTCCTCCCGGTGGGAATCCCCCTCCTTCCGCATTACTTTGTGAGAAACCTTAATCCCATCAAAAGAGCTGATCTGCTTCGACATCAACCACTCCAAACTGCTGGAAAGGGACCGTTTAAAAAGTCATAGATTAGACACATCTCTCTGTAGGTGTTTACTTGTCTTGTTTTACTGCTCACATTTGAAGCTGCACTGATATGACTGTTTACTTGCTCCTAAACTCCTAAACACATGCTACTTTGAAGCACTTGTGGTTTTTAGCACTCCTTGATTCCTGTGATATTTGTGGAGGTGTCACATGTGCTACAGACTGGGTTTCACTGAAGGCTTGGCTGGTTCGGGGCGGAGCAGAGGGAGGAGAACTGGAAAATGCTCAGACTTTCTCAAAGATTGGATCTCCTCCTCTTGCCAGCCTGCAAATCACACAACTAAGACATTATCACCATCATGTCAACTTGACGGGTTCACGTGGACTTTCCCAGGGTGCTGCGGGATTGTTCTTTAATAAATGATTGAACTATGAAACAATAAGCAGTCGCTTGTTCTCTTTGGTCTTTAATCACAAGCAATTAGTGCAACCAAAGGAAAAGTGCTTTGAGAGCTGCTTTGCTGATTTGTGCCAGAAACAACCGGATCATACTTTTATTATTTGTTAAAAACCATCTGTGGGAAATTTGTAGCCTGCTTTGGTTGGCATTAAATCTGTTGATCAAAGTCATGTGTGTTTCAGACATATTCCATGGTTCATTATTACTGTTGTAGCTAAATTAATGTGGTATTTAAAGTGGACAACTTCTAATTATTACATAAAATATCAACACCAGATTCCAACTCTTCTATTAATTCTTCCTATTTCAGTTGCACAATTTTAATGTCTACATTACTGTGTTTATATAATGCATACGATATCAGCATATTTTATCACATGTTCTATTATGAATAACTGCTAATATGGCATGTTCGCTGTGATTTTTGGAGTAAGCCAGACTCCCTGGGTAACTAATGAAGCCAATACTCTTCAGAAAAGCTACGTGTGAACTTTCTACTGAGTCAAATGATTCCTTCCTCTTGAAGTTATCTCATAAGCCTGCACCAGATCTCTAGAGATAACACACAGTCGCATTGTCGCACAACAAATCCTTAATTACAGAAAGGGGGATCGGGTGACTCCGGCATCCAATAGCGGGGTCTCCAGGCGGCGAGGGGCTCTTTGATCAAGAAAATCCAATTATTTGTGTATATACATTTCCCACATAGTGATTACTTCATTAATTGTCCCGCCTTTATCCCCTCCCGTCCCATTACAATCTGTGTGACTAAGTAGAAAATAGAATATCAGTACTGTGGCGTTCAAATCTGCTCCATCTACGTACAACATATTTCTATGCAGATTTTGATGTGCTCACACTCCTGATGTTGTTTTTGCTGGACTGAAATCAAGTCATTGAGTTAAATGTATCCTCAGTCTGTGCATTTGGATTTTTACTAGTGGTTTCTGGCAATTCACTCTAAATGGGAGTATTGTAGCTCTAATTAATTCTCTGTCTGAATTAAACTGAAAATGTTGCACGTTTTGTACAGTAAAAGACAGAACACCCATACAAATGTTGTATTATTATTAAGTGAGGTTTCTACCGACAGTTTCTATTATCTTGCATAAAACCAGCATTGCTAAAACAAATTAGGATATATTAAGGATTTTTGGCATCTATGAAGATGCTCAGTTCCTCCTGCAATAGCGCCTCCATTGGTAAAATCCTGGCACAAATCACTAAACCCTTCTCTAATGTGTGCCCACTTACCTGGGTTTAGAGGATCTAGCTATACTACTTGTTATAGCTATACTAATCAGGGTTAGTCTCTTAAGTCTCTAAAGAAGTGCAAATACAGCAACACCCTAACTAGTGCCATACTGCTTTTATGATTTGACCTGCAAATATAATTGTTACAGCTCTACTGTAAATAGTGAAATGCATTAATATTCTATGAAAACATAATTATTTTCCTGTTAGACATGTTAGACATTATTTTCCTCTTAGACACTCTGTAGGCCTACAATAAAATTATATACATAAAACCTCTTTCTCACTGAAGACATGCACTGGATAAAAGCGTCTGCTAAATGCAGAAATGTACATTGAATCAAAGTTAAAGTTTATGACAGTTGGGTGTTTTGTTTAGGGGGGGGGGGGATTATAACCCCTCATAACCACTTCAGGAAACTCATAATTCTAGGCTCCTAATACCAATCATGCAATCGTGTACTGGATCTTTATCTATAAAGATGAATGACCTCAATATTTTTACAGCCACATTCTGAATTAAGTAAAGGAGAGAAGCCCTACTTACTGTGTTCACAAATTAATCCTACAACAAATTTAACTTTATTATTACAATAGTTTATTCATATATACTTCTGTCATAATGAATAGTGATTTTCTCAACACGCAGCTGTTTATTGAATTATTATTCAGACATGCATAGTCATCTCTTCACATTCATTCATGTTTTCAGCAGGTACTTTCTTACAAGAGTGACATAAAAACACATGATCGGTAAGTTAGGCCTTAAACATCATGAGAGGCCCATACAAAGTAGCCAACAATTCGCTAAAGCACGAAATAGATACGAATTGCCGTATGAGTGTGTTGGAATTTGCTTACAATAGACAATTAATCATGTTGCTACTGAACTCACACGTTGCCACGATGAATCCCAAAATACAAGACAAAAGAAAGCAGGGTATTTGTAATGCAATCTTGACTCACAAAATAAAGTGTCATGTGCTTTAGTAGATGTGACGGGTGTCGTGCTATAGACTGAATAATAACTCAAATGACTCAAAATGTCCCATTATGAAGTTAAAAACCAATTACTGAAGGCTCTGCGCATGTGCCTTTTCAGGTACTGAGTCTCAATGTGCCACTGCAGCAGCAAGCAGTGACTGCATAGGGCAGACAAGGCTGTTCCTCTCCTTCAGAGAGTGAGATATGGTCAGGCTATCACAACAGCACATGTGGCTTTGCACGGAGGGACTGCTGGAGGGAGTTTGTGTTTAAGCCTCACCGTGACCTGATCTGAATGCCACACTCTGATCTTCCTTTGATGTCAGTCTGTTGAAAGTCTGGCAGAATCAGGCGTTTAGACACACATACTTAAGCATGCATACTTCAAATCTAACGTGTGTTTTTTTTTTCTTTTTTTTTTTTTTGAGTATTAACTTGGAAAAAAATACAAATATATAATAAACCCAGGCCTAGCTGAGCATCAAAGGTTGTTTGGGGTGTGTTTAAGAGCAACACTTCTGGTCTGTGTCAAACCATTTATGCATTTCACACCTCTCACCTCAGCCTCACCTAAGTATCCCATGGTACTTTTTTTTTTTTTTACAAAACAACACATTGATTTTGTTAAAC
>NW_015505279.1:1226980-1237439 GCF_001515645.1 Sinocyclocheilus grahami | reverse complement strand
CCTGCAGATAAGGAGACATTTCTATTTTATTTGAAAAAAATATTTCATATTTAACATACAGAACATAACAAGACTGTATACGAACTGTCGGACTTCCTTCATCGTTATGTTGTTTCCATCCATATAATTACTTGAGTTTTTGAGAGTTTCATTTCGATTTTCATCATCAGCAGGCTAATTAAATTTAGTGGAGCAAAAAGTGCAATAAACTTGTTTTGCACTTTATTTGAAATTTGTGATGCAGATGCAGTTCAACTTTAGTTGGTTTACTTTTTTTTTTACAATGTAGCCTAAGATGGCAAATATCTCAGATGAGTCAATATAAGAAATACTGAAAACATATTTCACCAATACAGCTAAAGTTATACATATTTAAATAACCGAATTCCTTCGTTTTGTCTAACTTGAGCACAGTGTCATCATAGTATCATTGGCTCATTTTGAAATCCTGTCTGAGTAATGCTTCATACCCTTTATAAACAGCAAGGTAAATTAGCTTTTGTGGAGAATTTTGTATGTATCATTGAACAAAACATGTGGAAGCATTTCCCCAAAAAGTTCAATCTGATCTTTAAAAAGTGCTTTCAAGCATGTGTCATGTGTAAATGTTTTAATACGGCTCTTTCCTATGATCCAGGATCGCACTCCCAACTCCTCGCCGGAAAACGGCAAACACTCTCCTCTGGCGCTTCTAGCGGCGACGTGTAACCGGATCAGTCATCATCACGGATCCACACCCACGGACTTTATTCAAGTTCCCTACGACGTGACCCTCGGGTCTCCATCACGGATTTTCCACCCTTGGAGTAACGAGGCGAATCCCCAGTCCTCGCTTTCCAACAATTCTTCCTTTGGACTATCCTCAAAATCTCACCTGCAGGGCTCCTACACCTCCCACCACGAGCTCCCCTTAACCCCTCCGGCCGACCCCACGTATCCTTATGACTTCTCTCCGGTCAAGATGTTGCCATGCTCCATGCAGTCATTACAGTCAACCTGCCCGCCGACCTACGTGCCTGCCGTCACCTACGCAGCGCCGCCCCCCATCCCGCCCGGTTTCATCCCGGGACACTCAGGCCTGGTCCATCAGCAGCAGAGACAGCTGTCTCCAAACCCTGGGGAGGATATACCGTGGTGGAGCCTTCAGCAAGGAAACCACGTCAGCCACCCGGCGAGCCTCGGCCCCCACCGCTTCCCCATCCAGAGGGGCTTGGTGTTGGGACACACAGACTTTGCACAGTACCAGACTCAAATCGCAGCCCTCCTCCACACCAAATCCCCCCTGGTCACCGCCAGGCGCTGCCGGAGATGCCGGTGTCCTAACTGTCAGTCGTCCAGCTCCAGCGACGAGCCCGGGAAAAAGAAACAGCACATCTGTCACATCCCCGGATGCGGGAAAGTATACGGCAAAACGTCCCACCTGAAGGCGCACCTGCGCTGGCACTCGGGAGAGCGACCCTTCGTGTGTAACTGGCTCTTCTGTGGGAAGAGTTTCACCCGATCGGACGAGTTACAGAGGCACCTGAGAACTCATACCGGGGAAAAACGCTTTGTGTGTCCGGACTGCTGCAAGAGGTTCATGAGGAGCGACCATTTGGCCAAACATGTGAAGACGCACCAGAACAAGAAGAGCAAAAGTCACGAAAAGACCTCTGATTACGTCAAAAGAGAAGACCTGAGACCTGTGTAGTAGTAGACTTGAATGACCATAGACTAGTGCAATACATATAATCTTCAGGATCATTTTTTTTTTTTTTCATTAAAAAGGTTGATGAGACTTACAAGACTGGGAGTCTTTTTTTTTTCTTTTTTTTTTGGACTTGTAAATATAATTTTCAAGTCATTCTCAGTTCCTCAAGGAACCTTGGGAAATGTTTCCAGTCCCTGAGCTACTCAAAGCATTAACAAGTTTTAACTTGTGTTCAGATCTCTGTCTTCGGTGGAAGATTTCTTTATTCTGTAAATATATTGATAGCTTTTGTTGAATGAAAGTGTCAGTTTTCGCTCCTTGTGGGGTGTTTTAGCATGCTATTGAAAACCATCTGTTAATCTTTCAAAATTTTCGTGTGAAAATAAAGAATATGACTTGTACATGCCATCGAAACATAAGACGGTGAAGTGGAGTTATTAAAAGTGGATAGATTTATAATTTTTTTTTAAAGGAAAAATGCAAGTTAAACAGATAGTATGTGAATTGTGTATGAAACGCTTAACAGAGAAACAGTGAAACTCTGTTAAAAATGTCTAGAAGGAGCCGAGAATAAAGCACTGTGAGATTTATCAGTTATTAGGATACATAGAGCTCTGATGTTCAGTTCAAAGGACAGCTTGTATATAGCATTATATGATTTTAAGAACAAGGTCCACAAAAATTTAAATAAAGCAAACAATAACTGACATAAGCTGCATTTTTCTGTTTTTCTTAGTCACTCAGAAGCATTTTGCAGATGCAGTCAGTATTTGATTTGTAAAATATATAAACACATAATCTGCCTGTTTGTAAGAAATCATCGTAGGTTTTTTAGCACTGCATCGAAATCCTAAAATCACATTCATGAAAAAATAACGTGACCATGTCAGATTCCTATAATATGTTCATATAATACAATCTGTGTGACTAAGTAGAAAATAGAATATCAGTACTGTGGCGTTCAAATCTGCTCCATCTACGTACAACATATTTCTATGCAGATTTTGATGTGCTCACACTCCTGATGTTGTTTTTGCTGGACTGAAATCAAGTCATTGAGTTAAATGTATCCTCAGTCTGTGCATTTGGATTTTTACTAGTGGTTTCTGGCAATTCACTCTAAATGGGAGTATTGTAGCTCTAATTAATTCTCTGTCTGAATTAAACTGAAAATGTTGCACGTTTTGTACAGTAAAAGACAGAACACCCATACAAATGTTGTATTATTATTAAGTGAGGTTTCTACCGACAGTTTCTTGCATAAAACCAGCATTGCTAAAACAAATTAGGATATATTAAGGATGTGTGTATTATTGATATATGGAAGAGGGATTTTTGGCATCTATGAAGATGCTCAGTTCCTCCTGCAATAGCGCCTCCATTGGTAAAATCCTGGCACAAATCACTAAACCCTTCTCTAATGTGTGCCCACTTACCTGGGTTTAGAGGATCTAGCTATACTACTTGTTATAGCTATACTAATCAGGGTTAGTCTCTTAAGTCTCTAAAGAAGTGCAAATACAGCAACACCCTAACTAGTGCCATACTGCTTTTATGATTTGACCTGCAAATATAATTGTTACAGTTCTACTGTAAATAGTGAAATGCATTAATATTCTATGAAAACATAATTATTTTCCTGTTAGACATGTTAGACATTATTTTCCTCTTAGACACTCTGTAGGCCTACAATAAAATTATATACATAAAACCTCTTTCTCACTGAAGACATGCACTGGATAAAAGCGTCTGCTAAATGCAGAAATGTACATTGAATCAAAGTTAAAGTTTATGACAGTTGGGTGTTTTGTAATGTGTTCCTCAAAAGTTACTGACTTCATGTACTTCAGTATCCTTTAAATTCCTGGGGCGGGGACATGGGGGATATTTCTTTATAATAGTTTTTTATTTATTTCTCTCTCTCTCATAACCACTTCAGGAAACTCATAATTCTAGGCTCCTAATACCAAGCATGCAATCGTGTACTGGATCTTCATCTATAAAGATGAATGACCTCAATATTTTTACAGCCACATTCTGAATTAAGTAAAGGAGAGAAGCCCTACTTACTGTGTTCACAAATGAATCCTACAACAAATTTAACTTTATTATTGCAATAGTTTATTCATATGTACTTCTGTCATAATGAATAGTGATTTTCTCAACACGCAGCTGTTTATTGAATTATTATTCAGACATGCATAGTCATCTCTTCACATTCATTCATGTTTTCAGCAGGTACTTTCTTACAAGAGTGACATAAAAACACATGATCGGTAAGTTAGGCCTTAAACATCATGAGAGGCCCATACAAAGTAGCCAACAATTCGCTAAAGCACGAAATAGATACGAATTGCCGTATGAGTGTGTTGGAATTTGCTTACAATAGACAATTAATCATGTTGCTACTGAACTCACACGTTGCCACGATGAATCCCAAAATACAAGACAAAAGAAAGCAGGGTATTTGTAATGCAATCTTGACTCACAAAATAAAGTGTCATGTGCTTTAGTAGATGTGACGGGTGTCGTGCTATAGACTGAATAATAACTCAAATGACTCAAAATGTCCCATTATGAAGTTAAAAACCAATTACTGAAGGCTCTGCGCATGTGCCTTTTCAGGTACTGAGTCTCAATGTGCCACTGCAGCAGCAAGCAGTGACTGCATAGGGCAGACAAGGCTGTTCCTCTCCTTCAGAGAGTGAGATATGGTCAGGCTATCACAACAGCACATGTGGCTTTGCACGGAGAGACTGCTGGAGGGAGTTTGTGTTTAAGCCTCACCGTGACCTGATCTGAATGCCACACTCTGATCTTCCTTTGATGTCAGTCTGTTGAAAGTCTGGCAGAATCAGGCGTTTAGACACACATACTTAAGCATGCATACTTCAAATCTAACGTGTGTTTTTTTTTTCTTTTTTTACAGTTCTACTGTAAATAGTGAAATGCATTAATATTCTATGAAAACATAATTATTTTCCTGTTAGACATCTTAGACATTATTTTCCTCTTAGACACTCTGTAGGCCTACAATAAAATTATATACATAAAACCTCTTTCTCACTGAAGACATGCACTGGATAAAAGCGTCTGCTAAATGCAGAAATGTACATTGAATCAAAGTTAAAGTTTATGACAGTTGGGTGTTTTGTAATGTGTTCCTCAAAAGTTACTGACTTCATGTACTTCAGTATCCTTTAAATTCCTGGGGCGGGGACATGGGGGATATTTCTTTATAATAGTTTTTTATTTATTTCTCTCTCTCTCATAACCACTTCAGGAAACTCATAATTCTAGGCTCCTAATACCAAGCATGCAATCGTGTACTGGATCTTCATCTATAAAGATGAATGACCTCAATATTTTTACAGCCACATTCTGAATTAAGTAAAGGAGAGAAGCCCTACTTACTGTGTTCACAAATGAATCCTACAACAAATTTAACTTTATTATTGCAATAGTTTATTCATATGTACTTCTGTCATAATGAATAGTGATTTTCTCAACACGCAGCTGTTTATTGAATTATTATTCAGACATGCATAGTCATCTCTTCACATTCATTCATGTTTTCAGCAGGTACTTTCTTACAAGAGTGACATAAAAACACATGATCGGTAAGTTAGGCCTTAAACATCATGAGAGGCCCATACAAAGTAGCCAACAATTCGCTAAAGCACGAAATAGATACGAATTGCCGTATGAGTGTGTTGGAATTTGCTTACAATAGACAATTAATCATGTTGCTACTGAACTCACACGTTGCCACGATGAATCCCAAAATACAAGACAAAAGAAAGCAGGGTATTTGTAATGCAATCTTGACTCACAAAATAAAGTGTCATGTGCTTTAGTAGATGTGACGGGTGTCGTGCTATAGACTGAATAATAACTCAAATGACTCAAAATGTCCCATTATGAAGTTAAAAACCAATTACTGAAGGCTCTGCGCATGTGCCTTTTCAGGTACTGAGTCTCAATGTGCCACTGCAGCAGCAAGCAGTGACTGCATAGGGCAGACAAGGCTGTTCCTCTCCTTCAGAGAGTGAGATATGGTCAGGCTATCACAACAGCACATGTGGCTTTGCACGGAGGGACTGCTGGAGGGAGTTTGTGTTTAAGCCTCACCGTGACCTGATCTGAATGCCACACTCTGATCTTCCTTTGATGTCAGTCTGTTGAAAGTCTGGCAGAATCAGGCGTTTAGACACACATACTTAAGCATGCATACTTCAAATCTAACGTGTGTTTTTTTTTTCTTTTTTTTTTTTTTGAGTATTAACTGTGAAAAAAATACAAATATATAATAAACCCAGGCCTAGCTGAGCATCAAAGGTTGTTTGGGGTGTGTTTAAGAGCAACACTTCTGGTCTGTGTCAAACCATTTATGCATTTCACACCTCTCACCTCAGCCTCACCTAAGTATCCCATGGTACTTTTTTTTTTTTTTACAAAACAACACATTGATTTTGTTAAACAGTGAGACTAAATACACTGCTATATTGTGACTTGACCGTTTAAATTCGAAAAAATTATTGCATACACATTTTTATTAAAACAATATTTTATTAAGCATTATTTTATTCATTTATAAACATTATTGTAAACATTGTTTTATTAATTTATTAAGTGAAATCCTTTCACTGAGAGAAATAGTTCCTATGCTTGTTTCTGTGCATTAAAAGTAATGATCTGCTATGTGCAGTGTGCAGTGCTATGATAAACAGGCCAAAGCTGTGGCTAAAATGCAGTATTGACCAATCAGAAGCCAAGGCCAAAGCTATTAATCTATTAATAAAAAATTTATTTTTCTTAAATCTTTTTTGGTAACACTACTTGAAGGGGTGTGCATAAGACACACATGTCATGAATATGAAGGAGGTTTTATGCATGTTTATGACAACTGTCATTAAGTGTCATTCGCTCAGTTATGTCATTTTTAATGCAAATATGACATTATTTGACCTAACCCTAACCTAACCCTATACCCTTACCCTTACCCATAACAAAGACATCTCAAACAATGTCATCTTTGCATTAAAAATTACATAACTGAGCGAATGACACTTAATGACAGTTGTCATAAACATGCATAAAACATGTGTCATGTCATGATTATGAAGGTGTCATGTCAGTCTTATGCACACCCCTTCAAGTAAAGTGTAATCTCTTTTTTTCTCACATAGTGTGGTTGTGTTTCTGAACATTATTTTTAGGCTGTGAAATCTTCACATTATCATCATTATCATTATTTGACCACATTAAAAACAAAGAGTCAAATCCAAAAGTCTAAATTAAAGAACAATATTTTAATGCTATGCAAACATCATGCAATTATTTATTTTGATTTATTGTATTGCTTAATATCTACTTGATGTGTCTCAGGGATTGTATATACATGATGACATAATTTGCCTAAGAATCAGGTGCAAGTGATGACTGAGCTACTAATATACCAGCGCCATCTCGCGTCGAGGTTCTGGAGCTACAAAGTGTGATCATATTTAGCTTCTGTTCTGCTGCTTCTTACTGAAATCTGACATTACTATCGCGTGAACGGTTCATTCAAACATAATCCATAGGTGGGAATAGTTCAACTAACTTGAGCTAAAGTCAAGAACAGCGTTTTAAAAAAAATGAACGTTTAATCGCAACCATACAATTGAAAAAAGAACCATTGAGAGAAAAAAAAAGCTTCATTTTGTGCTAATGGGAAATAAATGCTTGATAGAAAATAAATATATTGCTGCACTGTTAAAAATGAAGGTTCCAAAGTTACTCCAAATGGGTTTCTTTGTTAATAAATAAATAAATAAAAATGACATAGTTCAGTTTAGACTGCGGGTGCTGTAAAAAAAAACATTATCAAGAAGAAACTGCAGTTTAACTGCCAACTCAAGAACTCAACAGAAAGTGATTCTTCATAGGAGAGGGTTCTTTGAGTTGGAAAATCCATTGAAGTAACCTCTATGTTAACAATAAAGAATAAACAGCGGGTTTTATGATGAGTTTTCAGTTTGATTCACTGAAGCCTAATGCATGTTTAGTGCTGGTTTTCTTTTGCTGCAGCGGATTTGAGTCGCAAAGGGAGCTGTCCAGGTGCTGAACCGTCTCGACGCTGTCCAGCGGTTGATATTATTCCTACACAGTCGACGCATTCCTTCCTGTCAAAACACACAAAATGTGTAGGGAAAATAATGCTTAAGGAAATCGTATCACCTTGATGGGGAAAAAAAACGTAAAATGCATGCATGAACTAGGAGTATGCGTGTGAAGCGCGTGAGATTCTTACATGAATTGAACGCTTGCTGCCACCATGTGGAGTTCTCCTACAACACCAGTCTGAACAGCATTCCCATTCGTGTCCAGCACTAAAACTTCTCAAACAAGAGCTTCTCTTTTCAAGGTTAAGAAGACCGCTTGGTCATAAACATACAGACTAACCCTTCCAATCTCGATGAGCAGGCGATCTCGCTTATAGATATTTATAATGAATAACCTGTTCAAGCACAGCTGCTGAAACGCACTGTTCTCCAAGCACTGTTGTCCTTGATGTTTCAAGGTCAGAATGACCCAGACTCCTCTCACAGCCTCTTAAGATCTGGAGCAGCGTGTGCTGTGCTGTGTTGCGCGCTTCTGTCGTGTGTGGCTGTCAAACTTGGGAAGTGTTTGTTCGTGGCTTTCTCATTTAAGGCACAAAGTCTTGCGGGAGCGTGCCAGAGCTGTCGTAATGCTCGTGCGGATGCTTCTGTAGGAACGAGATGTGTTTCGTGATGTTGTGGAGAGGTCCAAGGATTACCAACCGCGCGTAGCGCAGGCGATTTACGCTTTGAGGAGCAGCTAATAAAACACTGTCTCGGGAAAGGTCACCGTGATCCGTCAATGCGATTGCTCTGCTGATATCTGAGAGCTGATTTTGTTGCACCCTCCGTTCTTTCACAGGGTAAGCGGCTTCCTGGACTTTTCAATGTGTTGTTGGTCGTGTGAAGTAAAACTGGAATTGTTGATCTAACAGGTGCTTCACGACAGTCAGGCGTTCAGTAAAGAGCAGTCCGTGCTTTTTGTGTAAAAACAGTGGATTTTATGTTATCTAAAACATATCTAGCAATGGCAATCTATAATGCATACTGATATAGCATCAGGTTTCTATTAACCTTTCAACAGCCATCAGTTTCGATCATCCATATGTCATATGAATTGAGAAATCAACCTGCACTTAATCAATGTTAACATGTGTAGGCTATACTAACCAAGACTAAATGTGATGCCTTTTGGCATGATAATGATCATCAAATCCGTTTCTGCGAAAGAAACTTTTAGAGCACCGTTTCAGTTCACAGGCAGGCTATTATTTCAATGCAGAGGTCTTCAAATCAATTGACATATTGATCCAGTAGAATTTTCAGTCATGGGTTTGTTTGTTCTCGACTTATTTGAAGAAGTTAGCCTACAATAAATCATTTCAAGACTCGGCAACCTAAACTGGTAAAAGAGGGTTTCTTAATAAAGGTCATCCGATAATCGTTTAATTTTAAACCATATCCATTTAAATAATCCGTTATGCTGAAATGGCTCTTTGAGGCTCTGTTCTGTTCTCCTGTTGTTTTACTTCAGAAAATTAACCAAGGTTCTGTTTCCAGAAGAGCTTCTAACCCTAATGTATTTGATTAGATTTGTTAGGTTTTTTTTTAAGAAAAGACTGGCACAGATATATGAGACCATCTAGTTAATTAGCATATTCGACAATTGTATTGTTTTCATAAATGCTATACAATTAAATAATACGTACACTCTTAAAAATAAAGGTGCTTCACGATGCCATAGAAGAACCTTTTTGTCTAAATGGTTCCATAAAGAACCTTTAACATCTGAAGAACCTTTCTGTTTCACAAAAACTTCTTTGTGTCGAAAGAAGGTTCTTCAGATTATAAAAAGCTAAGAAAGAGATGGTTCTTTAAAGAACCTTTGACTGAATGGTTCTCTGTGGAACCAAAAATGGTTCTTCTATGGCATCGCTTGAAGAACCTTTTGAAGCACCTTTATTTTTAAGAGTGTACATGGAACTTAAATGATGCAGGTGCTGATGCTGAACTTCCCCTCGGTCTCTCCTCCAGTCAGCAGACTTTTTTTTTGTCTGCTAAAATAGGAGCAGTTTCTCTCAAAGTGACAGCGCACTTTGGAATGAGGACTTAAACACTGGGGCTGATGGCGGCCTCTTCCTCCTCCTCCTCCTCTTCCTCCTCTGGCGGCGATCCGGATCCCAACTCGACAGATTTACGGCCACCCTCCTCAAGTAGGTCCATCACCGATAAACCGCTATTTCACTCCGGCTATTTGCTTTGTGGCCAGCATCATTAATCTTGTCGGTGAGGCGGGGAAACGGCGCTATTCGCAACGCGTCAGGAGCAACAAATCACCGCAGCATTGAGCGCGCGGCGGACCTCTGGCGCCAGCCAGACCAATGTCGCTGTCAGCATACTGTTGGTGATGGCCTTTAAACACCTGCTCACGGGCAATTAGTGAAGACAGACGAGCAGCCAACTCTGAACCGTCATTGTTCATTTTAAATACTTGCTAGGTGTAGCTACACTCTAAAAAATGCTGGGTTGAATACAACCCAGTGCTGGGTAAAATAGGGACAAACCCAGCAATTGGGTTGTTTTGACCCAGCGGTTGGGTTACTACCCAGAAGGTTGGGTGTTAAACATTTAACCCAACCACTGGGTCAAAACAACCCAATAGCTGGGTCAAAACAACCCAATAGCT
>NW_015505279.1:1187967-1226032 GCF_001515645.1 Sinocyclocheilus grahami | reverse complement strand
GCTGGGTCAAAACAACCCAATTGCTGGGTTTGTCCCTATTTTACCCAGCACTGGGTTGCATTTAACCCAGCATTTTTTAGAGTGCACTCACAGGTAATATGCAACACACTATTGTTTAAAATGTATCATTAAATTTGATTATATATTTTTTATAATTTAAAATTAGCCCATTATTATCATCATCATTATTATTATTATTATTATTATTATTATTATTATATTCCAGGACAATTTTCTAGCTTCAGTATTGTATTAAATAAGCTATATATTTGTCGTTTGGACTAAAAGGGAAAAAACGGAGTCTGTCTGTAGAAGTGTGTAATTAGATGAATTGTAGCTGTAATTGTAGGCACTCTAAATCGGCACTAATGGAAGCACACATCGCTGTTTATTAATTTCCTTATGACCGGAGCAGAAACATGCTCTTCAAAAATGAGTCACGGCATATTATGAGTTCGCGTATGTCTGCAGCTGCGGGGTATATTCGCTCACATTCACCCTGAGCTCTGTCTTCATTCTTTAGATGAGCAGTTGTAGATTTGAATACTTCATTTCTCGTAGTTCTTTTTTATAGTGCTTTTTTTAGAATTGTCCAAAGCGTAAAATCATGGCTATTTATTCCGTTCCATTATTCTACTCTTGAAGTGTCCGATATGCAGACTTTTCGAAACAAGATGTCAATAAATTCGTCGCATATCGTTTTAGCCATTTGTGACGATTACATTTACAAATATAAAAATTGCATCCGATTTTTACAAATAATAATAATTTTGTTTTCGTGCCCCACCAAGCATGGCAATTGTCATCACGCCAAAATCGCAGATGAAATAGAAAACGATTGAATGCATAGAGGAGAAGCCATTTGGAGACGCATGGGACGGGAGGCTGAGCTCTGGAGCGACAGAGATAATGAGCTGCTGCTAAACGCTGCTGAACGCGTAATAGCGCAGCTGAGGATCAACCTCTCGTCCTGATGTGGCCTGTGTTAATGCTGAATTCTGTTCGGCTGCCACATTGATTTCATGTTAGTAGCAGAAAGGATGGCGCATTTACCGCTTGGGTACATGTGGAAAGAGGGCTTCAATTGAATTTTGTGCCATGCATTTTATTTGCCAGATTACTTAGAGGTTTGGCCGTTTTCTCCCCGTAGGCTATGACTGGAGTGGAGTCGCTCATGGATGCACCAGGAAACTTGGAATGAAGATCTGCGGTAAGTTAAAAAAATACAAAATAAACCTGACTCCTCTATAAACAGTTCAGTAAAATGCAGTGCCAGCTGTTGGGAAATACCACCTGGCGCTCTGGTGCAGAGGCCCTAATAGCCTATGTCTGTATTAATTGCTTTTGATGAGCAGACGTGTCTCATAGCTCCCCCTTTTGGTGTTTTCTGCTGATCACCTAATTGACAGTCAACAGCACCATAGCAATCACCTCCAATATATTCCCATGAATGGAGGAGAAGACTGAAAATTTAAAGGGGCGAGTATTTGACTCTGAATCCGAAAGACTGAAGATGCACTGCAGTAAACAACCTGACTAAAAACATCCTGGATATTGCAGAGTTTGCTAAATGTTCATTTGGAAAGAAAATCCCTTCGAAAAAGGTGCGGTTATTAAAGATAAAGAATAGCTCCACGATTGTTTTGCCCGGCTTATATTTACAATCGAGTGAAGAGGTGAGAAGATGAATCTATATGTGTCCCAAGAGAATTGATGCTCAGTGGAGATCTATTAAACCACAATCCGTCAAGCCTCTGCTTTGCTGCGATAACACATAGTGCTTGCTGATAAGAGGTGCATTCAGAAGAAATGGTCTTTCATGAATTAGTCGCGCTAAATGGGTTTATGGTTGTGTTTCATTAGGTACAGACGAATGAGAATATAATATACATTTTTGAAAATAAATAAGAGTAGGCTACTTATAAAATGACAATTTGTTTTGCCGAGTAAAAGAAAAAGAATCTAATCTGAAAAACGATTAAAGCTAAATATCGTGTCATTTACAATAGGTTCATTTGGCTTGAATTGTGGCTGCCGTGGTCTGAGCACCGCTCGAATGATCCCATATCAGCTGAGGAAGACGAGGATGAGGACAGTGAGGAAGACTAAATGAAATAATCTGCAGTGGTGTTCATATGCGGATGCAAAGCGCCGGCTGCTGTCTCGATGTAGAGTTGTTGTTGTTTTTTATGTGTCTTGCTAAACTGACTTTATTGTAGTAAATGCAGTGTGATGAGAATTTAATTCTGCACTCAGGTAGATCTTTTGTTAGGCTATTGTTGTTTTTTTTAAATGAAAGCATGTGGATACACAATTAAAGTAAAACTATTTTAATGTATTTATTATTATTATGATTTATGTGACATGAATCTAGCATTTATAAACCGCGGCGTCAGGTCTGGGTCTCTGTGGTGGTGCTGGTGATGGTGGTGGTGAGGGTTCATTGGGATTTTCCAGTCCATCTAAATCACTGCTTCACTGATGTCATGAGTGGCAACCTCCCCCCAGATAACCTGTGCCACAAACACACACAGTGTATGTCGAGCAGTCAGAACACCCTCGCTGCTCCGGAGAGAAGTTTCAACACATTTCATCTGTGTTACATTATTTGCTGCGATGTTTGGAAATGGAAGCCGCTCATTTCAGTTTTCTTCTCTGTGTAATAATATAGGATTTTTGCAGAAGAACAATAATGTTGACGACAAGAGCCGAATTTTCAGGTTTTGTAACGATCAGCAGCCCAAGAGCATTTTAACACGGGACAACGAGCGAGACCCTCGCTTCAGACGCACAGAGACAGACTTCTCCAATCTATATGCAAGAGGTGAGTGACAAAAGCTGCTGTTTTACAGTATAATCTCTCTCTCTCTCTCTTTGCCTTTCAATATAACTATTTCAAAGTAACGTTTCTGCACTCTAAAAAATGCTGGGTTAAATGCAACCCAATTGCTGGGTTTGTCCCTATTTTACCCAGCACTGGGTTGTACTTAACCCAGCATTTTAACCAGAGTGTGGTTAATGCAAAATGGTTAATATTAATAAATTGCATAATGTATGATATAATTTGCAATGGGATTCTTCTTTATTTAATATAGGCTACGTATTTATTCTAATATGAATTTAATTGTTTTAGAATGAATAAAAAAGGTAAAAAAAAATAGAATTCCAAGGTTTTGAACAGTAAAGCAGATTTTGTCTGTATGTCTATTCATAATGTGCATGTAAATTGTTTGTCAAACCAAAAGTAAAAAAAAAAAAAATTGTCAACATGATTTACATTTATGTGAATGATTTACGTTTATAACAATTACGTAACATTATTTTAATTTAAATATTCTGCTTTCCACTCATAATTAAAAAAAAAATATATATATATACTGTTCGAATTATTAAGATTTTTAAAATGTTTTTGAAGGAAGTCTCTTATGCTCACAGGGCTATATTTATTTGATCAAAAATGCCGTAAAAACAAAATATAGTGAAATATTATAACAATGTAAAATAACTTTTTTCTATTGTAATATTATTAAAATGTAATTTATTTCTGTGATCAAAGCTGAATTTTCAGCATCATTACTCCAGTCTTCAGTGTCACATGATCTTCAGAAATCATATGCTGATATGACTAATATGAGACTGAGACTAATATGATAATTGATGCTCAAGAAACATTTCTGATTATCATTGTTGAAAACAATTGTGCTGCTTAATATTTTTGTGGGAACAAATTTTTTTTTTTTTTTTTTTTTTTACATGTTTTTAAAATAATTTTTATATAGAAAGTTCAAATGAACAGCATTTATCCGTAATAGAAATATTTTGTAACATTATCTATTTACTGTCCCTTTTGGTCAATTTAATGCATCCTTGCTAATTTTAAAGTATTAATTTATTTATAAAAAAAATAAAAATAAACTTACCACCAACCGTAATGTATCATCTTTGCCATCGTGGGAATGCATTTGGAAATGGAAACCTGTTATTTTAAATTGTAATAATATTTCATGTAATTATAGTTTTTACTGTATTTTGATCAAATAAATGCAACCTAAGTGAGCAGAAGAGACTTCTTTCAAAAACATAAAAACAAGAAAAATCCGAATTATTCCAAACATTTCACCAGCATGTGTAAATTACATATTTTTATATGAATGAGGGAAACTGTCATAACAAACAGCAATTTGATTGACTGATAAGACGGTGTAACAAAACTGGTCACAGATCTGCTTCCTGCTAAAAATGGTGAGGAGTATACGATGCAGTTCCTGTTGGAGGTGGTGGACATCCTCACGAACTATGTGCGCAAGACCTTCGACAGATCCACAAAAGTGCTGGACTTCCATCATCCGCACCAGCTGCTGGAGGGAATGGAGGGCTTCAACTTAGAGCTGTGTGATCAGCCGGAGAGTCTGGAGCAGATCCTGGTGGACTGCAGGGACACGCTCAAATACGGCGTCCGCACAGGTGACCCATACTGGTCTTCCTGTCCATATCAATTAATGTTTAAACACATACATATACAGTGGTGTGTGTGTGTGTGTCTCATTTTCTTTCCTCCTTTCTCTGCAGGTCACCCAAGGTTTTTTAACCAGCTGTCTTCAGGTCTAGACATCATTGGTTTAGCTGGCGAGTGGCTGACCTCTACTGCCAACACTAACATGTGAGTTCAACCTTCCTTCATTCAGTTGTCATTTGTTGGTTTGAGCGAGTAAATTCATTTTAAGCAAGACAATTCAGCAATTCTTTACACTCTTTATGAAGTACTGTAAGAATGTTCCTCAAACTTGTTATAAACCCCTAGCACAGTGTTTCTCAACCCTGGTCCTGGGTGCCCCTCAACACTGCACATTTTGTATGTCTCTCTTATCTGACACACCCATTTCAGGTCCTGGAGTTTCTTCTAATGAGCTCATGAGTTGAATCAGGTGTACTTGATTAGGGAGACACACAAAATGTGCAGTGTTGGGGGGTGCCCAGGACCAGGGTTAAGAAACACTGCCCTAGCACTATGTTAAAGGGGTCATAGGATGCTACATGCACTTTTACAAGTTGTTTGAACTGAAATGTGTGTTGGCAGTGTGTGAACACAACCACCCTATAATGATAAAGATCCACCCAGTGTTTTTTTAAAATCTGGTTAAATCTTTATTATTTATAAAAAAAATAAAAATAAACTTACCACCAACCGTAATGTATCATCTTTGCCATCGTGGGAATGCATTTGGAAATGGAAACCTGTTATTTTAAATTGTAATAATATTTCATGTAATTATAGTTTTTACTGTATTTTGATCAAATAAATGCAACCTAAGTGAGCAGAAGAGACTTCTTTCAAAAACATAAAAACAAGAAAAATCCGAATTATTCCAAACATTTCACCAGCATGTGTAAATTACATATTTTTATATGAATGAGGGAAACTGTCATAACAAACAGCAATTTGATTGACTGATAAGACGGTGTAACAAAACTGGTCACAGATCTGCTTCCTGCTAAAAATGGTGAGGAGTATACGATGCAGTTCCTGTTGGAGGTGGTGGACATCCTCACGAACTATGTGCGCAAGACCTTCGACAGATCCACAAAAGTGCTGGACTTCCATCATCCGCACCAGCTGCTGGAGGGAATGGAGGGCTTCAACTTAGAGCTGTGTGATCAGCCGGAGAGTCTGGAGCAGATCCTGGTGGACTGCAGGGACACGCTCAAATACGGCGTCCGCACAGGTGACCCATACTGGTCTTCCTGTCCATATCAATTAATGTTTAAACACATACATATACAGTGGTGTGTGTGTGTGTGTCTCATTTTCTTTCCTCCTTTCTCTGCAGGTCACCCAAGGTTTTTTAACCAGCTGTCTTCAGGTCTAGACATCATTGGTTTAGCTGGCGAGTGGCTGACCTCTACTGCCAACACTAACATGTGAGTTCAACCTTCCTTCATTCAGTTGTCATTTGTTGGTTTGAGCGAGTAAATTCATTTTAAGCAAGACAATTCAGCAATTCAGTACTGTAAGAATGTTCCTCAAACTTGTTATAAACCCCTAGCACAGTGTTTCTCAACCCTGGTCCTGGGTGCCCCTCAACACTGCACATTTTGTATGTCTCTCTTATCTGACACACCCATTTCAGGTCCTGGAGTTTCTTCTAATGAGCTCATGAGTTGAATCAGGTGTACTTGATTAGGGAGACACACAAAATGTGCAGTGTTGGGGGGTGCCCAGGACCAGGGTTAAGAAACACTGCCCTAGCACTATGTTAAAGGGGTCATAGGATGCTACATGCACTTTTACAAGTTGTTTGAACTGAAATGTGTGTTGGCAGTGTGTGTACACAACCACCCTATAATGATAAAAATCCACCCAGTGTTTTTTTTAAATCTGGTTAAATCTTTACCCCTTTCTCAAATCGAGCCGATCTCAGATGCCTGTCTGTGTGACATCACAAAAACAGGCCCCTCCCACGATAGTTTGATTGACAGTAGCGTTTCAGCACAGACTGGACTGGTGTCTTATGCTGCGTTCAAGTCCTCCTGGGACGTTCGTACTTACGAGTTGACAAGTCGTAATTACGATGTTAGGTGCGTTCAAGTCAGTTTAGTCGGCACAGATGGCAGTGTACCTTCTTTTAATAAATTACAAGAAATTAAAACAGGGTCTGTTAACTCTGCTTATAGAAAATGAAGAGCAAAGAATTTGCATCAGGTGCGTTTTTTATATATTTTTTAGACCAGGATCCCAGTATAATGAATTTTCAGCATCAACAAATGCTAAAATACAGAGATTTAAAAAAGCTGTTAGCTAAATGCAACATGGCAAATCAAAAGATTTTTCACCTATAGGTGCAAAAATTATAGCATATTTTTTTACTTGGATTTCATTAACTAGCTGCGTAACAAGAACATGACCAACAAAAATTTACCGTCAACTACAGACGTTGCATCCATCGATTCCGCCATGTTTCTCATTGACACGCCCCCAACTCACAAACTCGGGGCTTAAAGAAAATTTCGAGTTTCCCACTCGTAATAACGACTTTGTGGTGGCGTTCATGTGCGTTCAACTCGTAAATACGATCTATCCGACATGACTTGAACGCACCATTACCTTAGCTCCGCCCTGAGTGAGCTGTCATCAGTCCGCCATTGTTTCACCGCCGGAGCAGATGTAGACAAGAATGACTCCTAAGCGATTGAGGTGTTCTGTTGTTGGATGTAATAATGAACATATCAGTCGTCATTTACTCCCGACATCTGAGCCGCTGAACTCGCAGTGGATTATTTGTTTCTGAAGGGAATGCGCCTCCGATCTACATAAATGCGTCTATGTTCGCGCGAATCATTCACGATCCAGCCTCATCTACAGAAGTGAGTATAATGTTTTAATGAACATAGCAGTCGTCATTTACTCCCGACATCTGAGCCGCTGAACTCGCAGTGGATTACATTGCTTCTGAAGGGAATGCGCCCCCGATCTACATAAATGCGTCTATGTTCGCGCGAATCATTCACGATCCAGCCTCATCTACAGAAGTGAGTATAATGTTTTGTAATGAATCTTTGCAAATCGCCTTTCCTAATAATGTGCTAATTAGCAAGTTTCACCATGAATGCGGGTAAAGTAAACAGTCTCTCTGAGAGCAGCTCGGAAGAGAGGGGCGGGGTCAGCAGAGCTCATTAACATTTAAAGGAAAATGCTACAAAAACGGCTTGATCTGAAAAGAACTGTTTTTGACAGGGTAAAAAAAAAGGTGTTGTTTTACACTACCATTGAGAAATTTTAACCAAACTATGTTACAGACTTTTCATTAAGACCCTAAAGAATCATATCAACTTGTGGAAAATGGGCATCCTATGACCCCTTTAAGTATTAAACGTCTATACTATTAATTTAGCCCAAACTGCTTAATGTACTGTATAGCCTCAGTTCAGACTTTGTCAGATCATTTTAGCTTTACATCTGCTATCATAAATTGGTTGGTTCAATGATGTTAAATAATATTTTTGACTTAAATAAAACCAGCTATTTTAGATGTTACCATTTTTAGGTAGCAATGACTATTTAACCATTAAGCCATCTTTACACTTTAAAAAATGCTGGGTCAAAACAACCCAATAGCTGGGTTTGTCCCTTTTTAACCCAGCGCAGGGTTATATTTAACCCAGCATTTTTTAGAGTGCATGACTGGTGTTTACTTGTGTTTATCTGCTCAGAATAACACACATTAGCTCTCATCAGGAAAGCTCCAGTGATATGTAACAGCCTGCGGGATGGACATGGCCAGAATGAGGAGTAACAGCTCATTGATCAAGACTAATTTACAGCTACACACTGAGACGCAGTGCCAGCTGAGACTCGAACCACACCTCCACCCCCATCTCTCCTTCCATTCATTCCTCTGTCCATCCACCCGTTTGTCTGTTCATCCTAAAGGTAGACTGGTATCTGTGAGTAATATTTGACATTAAGCATTCAAAAATGGCAAACATAACAGTGGTATTATAAGAGTAAAATAAACCACGATTTTTGAAAGAAAATATGCTTACTTGTGCATAATTCTTAACCACAGTGCTAGGGCATTGTGGATGGTTGCCACTGCATTGCTACGCTGTTCTGTGCGTTTAAGTGTGTTGCTATGCAGGTGCTACTGTAGGTTGTTGTGATTGCTTACAGTCAAAAAGCCCATCCCAAAGTCTATATAATGCCCTGATATCTAGACATGGCTCTAGATAAGTCCAAGTGAGTTCTTTATTTTATTGTATGGTGATGGATTAGTTTACTTAATCCATATTAAGGGGGGGATACACACAAATGATGGTATGTAATGTTTGATGAGTGGTAGTAATAGTGATGCTTGTCTTAGTAAGCATCACTAATAAGCTTTTATAGACAGAATAATGTTTTCTTTCATAAATTTTTTTATTTTAAATAGTTTTGAACCTTTGGAAAGTAAAAAAAAAAAAGTTTGCATATGTGTTTTAGGTTGAGTATCATATTTGATACGTCAGTCTTTCATGGTTCATGCATGATATAGGAGAATATGAAGCTCATATTTGAGGAGGAAAAAATATCTCCGTTTTATTCAGAGGCCCAAACTGAGCAAGTATATGCAATTTGGTGCAGATGCCGATATTCATTTGACCAAAAAGTAAGATGAAATTCTGATAGCTTGAAATATAAAGCAATTCATTTTATAAGAGTATAACAGATTACTTGCAAAAAAAATGCATACAAATATCAGTTGTCACTTTATATCTCCCAATAATATGTCTTGGTAAGATTGCTTAGTTTTATGATTAAAGCTTTGTTGTTTTATTTGGGGGCAAAACATATAATACAATTTAAACAAATACATTTTCTTCAAAAAAATGGATGTATATGATACAATATTTTTCAAAAAAAAAAATTTTTTTAAGTAATCGCAAGTTGCTTCAGTCCAGTAATTTTTTATCTTGAAATATTACTAATATAAAAGTTGTTCTTATGTTTACTTTATTTACATTTTCACGATTATACTAAAAGGCCTTTTACTTGCTCAAATATATAAACTATCAATCAGACGATAAAAGGCAATGTTTTCCTGCAAAGTTTTGATCTTGATAGAGGCCTTAGAAATGCGTGTGTCACATATGATACAGTAGGCATTAAAGTATTGTTAATTATGAAAGGAAAACTCAAACTAACCATGCCAGTCCTTTAAAAAACTATATGGCTGCATGGTCTGGTCTAATGACTCTGATGTCAGATTATAAAACTAAAAGAAAGCTTAATTCTGCCCTCTAAGTATTTTTATGGGTCTACTGGGATCTCTTTCATTTATATAAGGACAACAGCAGTGAGTCCCCTGGTCCTGATTGACCTCTGAGGGTCAGAGATTTTATGATGGCTTTCACAGTCCACGCCCAAATTCTCCTTTGATCAATAAAAGATTTACTCCACATCCTCAGATTTACTTCCCTCATTCCCAAATGACCGAACCTTTGGATTTCAGGGGGCTGTATTGTGTGGCACTGCTGTTTAGCGCCTATAATGGCCAACAGACAGTTTTATGGTAGAACTGATGGTGTGTCATAAAAGCGGCAAATGAACACTTTTAGAAAAATGACATCGAATCTGATCATGAACTCTTGTTCTCCTCATGAATTACTTTAGAGTGAGCATAAACAGAAGTTTGCATGTAAGGAAGCATATAGCAGGGATAGTCACACTTTTTGTTTCAGTAAATATTTGTCTGTTCTTAAAATCCTGCCTGAAAAGATGTTGAACATTTTCACCATTATTGTCCAGGAAAAAATGTAATAAATAAAACATGTAAACTCGTGTGACAACTAGCCCCGGTATATGATTTCACCTTCTCATGTTTGCACATGTTCATGCTGTCTCTAAATTATATGTCAGTACTGTGTATATAGATTAGACAGAACTGCATGAGCACTTGACAGTTGCGTGTACTAATGAGCTGCTCATCATTACTAATCACCGTGGATGATTATTGACTGGCGCTAATAGGTTGAAGATGCCTCCAGTGGGGTTCGTCCCATCACAATGATTCAGTGATGGATGGAACAGACTGACATGAATACAGATAGTTAGTTAGTGAATTACCTCCTGCTGTCAGGACACTCATTAATGTGGGACAAGTAGTAACGAGACGTGTCAGGCGCCGGCTCTCGAGGACGGCTCTTCAGTTTCTTGCACAGACCGATCACTTCGTGTCTTTTCACATCAGTGTGTCGTCACGAGCCGCATTGTTTAATTTGGTTTTGTCTGTGTATGTTTTTTTGACTCTCAAAGCCGTGATTCCCATCCACTTGCATTATATGACTGACAGACTGCAACGGTTTGAGTTAAAAATCTTCATTTGTGTTCTACTGAAGAAAAGTCACCTACATCTTGGATAAGCAGGTAAGCAGATAAACATCACATTTTCATTTTTGGGTGAACTATCCCTTTAAGCTTAAAGTTATAAGGCATGCTAAAACTAACCGTGCCAGTCCTTTAAAAACTATATGGCTGCATGGTCTGGTCTAAAGACTCTGATGTCAGATTATAAAACTTAAAGGAAGTTGAAAGTATTTTTACGGGTCCGTTGGGATCTTCTTCATTTATATAAGGACAACAGCAGTGAGTCCCCTGGTCCTGATTGACCTCTGAGGGTCAGAGATTTTATGATGGCTTTCACAGTCCACGCCCAAATTCTCCTTTGATCAATAAAAGATTTACTCCACATCCTCAGATTTACTTCCCTCATTCCCAAATGACCGAACCTTTGGATTTCAGGGGGCTGTATTGTGTGGCACTGCTGTTTAGCGCCTATAATGGCCAACAGACAGTTTTATGGTAGAACTGATGGTGTGTCATAAAAGCGGCAAATGAACACTTTTAGAAAAATGACATCGAATCTGATCATGAACTCTTGTTCTCCTCATGAATTACTTTAGAGTGAGCATAAACAGAAGTTTGCATGTAAGGAAGCATATAGCAGGGATAGTCACACTTTTTGTTTCAGTAAATATTTGTCTGTTCTTAAAATCCTGCCTGAAAAGATGTTGAACATTTTCACCATTATTGTCCAGGAAAAAATGTAATAAATAAAACATGTAAACTCGTGTGACAACTAGCCCCGGTATATGATTTCACCTTCTCATGTTTGCACATGTTCATGCTGTCTCTAAATTATATGTCAGTACTGTGTATATAGATTAGACAGAACTGCATGAGCACTTGACAGTTGCGTGTACTAATGAGCTGCTCATCATTACTAATCACCGTGGATGATTATTGACTGGCGCTAATAGGTTGAAGATGCCTCCAGTGGGGTTCGTCCCATCACAATGATTCAGTGATGGATGGAACAGACTGACATGAATACAGATAGTTAGTTAGTGAATTACCTCCTGCTGTCAGGACACTCATTAATGTGGGACAAGTAGTAACGAGGTGTGTGTGTGTGTGTGTGTGTGTGTGTGTGTGTGTGTGTGTGTGTGTGTGTTTACAGGTTCACATATGAGATTGCACCCGTGTTTGTACTGATGGAACAGCTCACCCTGAAGAAAATGCGAGAGATCATTGGCTGGCCAAATGGAGAGGGCGATGGCATTTTCTCACCAGGTGTGAACATGTGAACAGCAGAATAATGAAGAATTCTAGATTAAGGGGTAATGCTTAATATTTCACACCAGTGGCTGGTGTTTTCATCGGTGCACCGATTCACAAACAAACAAAAAATGATGTCCTGTGGCTGTCTTCACCTTGCTGCCATGTTAATACATATTTTTGCAGACAAGGCACAAATATTAATTTGACCCAATGCAATCCAGCCACAGAATAATCTAGAACTGTTCATTATGTTCTGTTCAGCTGTTCATCTACAACTGTTATGTGATAATTAACACACAATATTAACACTGAAAGCCTGACATGTGAAATAATAGTCTGAAAAATATTTTTCTTTTTTATTGGAACCGTATATTGAACAAAATAAATAAAAAAAGTTTGCCTAAAGGCCTTAGACATTTGTGCAAGTGAAATGTGTGTTCTTGCAGGAGGAGCGATCTCAAACATGTACAGCGTGATGGTGGCACGGTACAAACACTACCCTGAGGTTAAAATCAAAGGCATGGCAGCGGCTCCCAGACTAGTGCTGTTCACCTCTGAACATGTAAGTCATTTTCTTTCTTCACTCTCTTTCTTCTCTTGCCTTCATCATGTACTGAGCCGTATGGATTTCATTCTTCCTGAAACTCATAAGAAAATGTTTTGCAGAATATCCTAGTGTCTCTTTTTTTATAAGAATGCAGTGAACTCCAAAACTGACAAAACAAGCACCATGAAGTAGTCCTTTGCATTATATTGTAAGTCTTCTGAAACCGTACGCTAGCTACGCTAGACTAAAATACCAAAATTTGACCCATGATTCACTGTAAACCTTTTCCTTATGCTGCAGTTCTGACATCTCATTTGCTTGCATTAAGA
This sequence comes from Sinocyclocheilus grahami, assembly GCF_001515645.1. Classification (NCBI taxonomy): domain Eukaryota; kingdom Metazoa; phylum Chordata; class Actinopteri; order Cypriniformes; family Cyprinidae; genus Sinocyclocheilus; species Sinocyclocheilus grahami. The sequence goes on along the minus strand of NW_015505279.1, from coordinate 1,213,062 downwards.
TGTGTTGCGCTGGGTATCAGTGACATCGAACGATCTTGGTTCCATGACAGATCATCGTTGATGTCTAACCTGGTGTGATGTGACCCCGTTTTGAAGACTTGAATGTAATTAAATGCACAAACCATCATACGCTTACAAGTCTGTTACAATATTGTTCCCAGAGTCACTACTCTATAAAGAAGGCCAGTGCAGTGCTAGGTTTCGGCACAGAGAATTTGATCCTGCTGAGGACAGATGAGAGGTAAGTGGAAACTCTCGGTGTCTGTGCTGTGTGTTTGTGGACTGTCTCATCAACGAGAGTCATTTGCGTGTCTTTGTTAGAGGTAGAGTGATTCCGGCTGATCTGGAGGCCAAAGTCATTGATGCCAAACAGAAGGTGAGTCTCTGGTGCACAAGAATAAACTCTTCAACTCTAACCAAAAGACTTCAACATATATGAGACTATTGAGATTAAATTGCTTACCATCCTTGTATAAAGTTATAATCTTATGTCACAACCATGTAAAATATTTTAAACACAGTACTATTCTCACAATAAGCAACAATGAAGTCAATAATGCATATTCATATGTTCGTCTGTTTTTGTCTATTGTTTCACAACTTTTTTTTTTACAACAGCTCAGATAACACACTGTTTTATAAGGATTAATTAATAGTGCTCGAGCAAAATACAAACTGCACATACCCTTTAATTCCTTGCACTGCAGACTTTGATTGTAAGCACATTGGACTTCTAAAGCTAAACCTGTAACATTCCTTTATTATCACTATTAAATAAACAGTGCAGTTGATTAAACATGAATGATTTATCTAAAAGACATCAGAACATAGTATCTCAGTACTGGACCATTTAGATGCTGAGCATGACATGGGGTTCATTTAAATATATGGGGTTCCTTTAAGCCCATATTTGTTTCAGAAGCATATTGTGAGTTTAGTTTGAAATATTTAGTTTTGAGCAACTCTGATTTCCATTGTGCATGTTATCTGGTGAAATGGTTTTGTTGTGTCTCTGCTGTCCAGGGGTTTGTGCCAGTGTTTGTGAATGCTACAGCTGGATCTACAGTGTATGGAGCCTTTGATCCAATCAATGAGATCGCTGACATCTGTGAGAAATACAACATGTGGCTTCATGTGGATGTACGTTTGGGATTATTTCATTATTCACTTTAGCAGACATATTATGGTGAAAGGCTGTGAATAAGTTCTTTTGGAACTGATCTGTTGAATGTGTTTTTGAAGGGAGCGTGGGGTGGAGGTTTGCTGATGTCTAGAAAACACAGACACAAACTGAATGGCATTGAGAGGTATGATACATTACGCTCCAGGGGCAAAGGGTTGGTCTTAAAAGAGCAGAGACATTAAAAAATAAATTAAAAAATTAAAAAAAGAAGTGCTCTTAATGGTATTGAATGTGCACATGTAGTATACTTTAACTCTTAAAAGTATATTTTAAAAATAGTACATGCATATAATATTAATGAAATAAAATACTTAGAGTACACTTGCACGACTGCTTTTTAACCCACTTAAGACGCTTTTAAAAAGTACACTTTTATAATAATGTCAAAGACATAAAACTAAAATATAAAGATTTTTCTCAAAGTGAAAGAAGTTCGATGAAATAGCGGTTTCTGATCAGTGTTGTTTCTGCAGAGCAAACTCTGTCACATGGAACCCACACAAGATGATGGGCGTTCCGCTGCAGTGCTCTGCCATTCTGGTCCGAGAGAAGGTAAGAGAGAAAGCGAGAAATGGGGGCATCAGAGTAAATGAGTCTGAAGCGTAATGGAACTTTCAGTAAAATTCAGTGATAGAATACAAAGAAAGCTGAGTGAGGACAAGAGGCAGAGAGACAAAGAAGCAAAAGAGAGATAAATAGCTGCTATCTGAGTTTGACATGTTATTATGTTCATCTCCACTCAGTGTTCCTGTTGTCTCACTGTGTTCGTGAGTGTTCATGTGTGTGTGTGTGTGTGTGTTTTCAGGGTCTTCTACAGGGCTGCAACTCCATGTGTGCTGGTTATCTTTTTCAGCCGGATAAGCAGTATGATGTTACCTATGACACAGGGGACAAAGCCATACAGTGTGGCCGTCATGTAGACATCTTCAAATTCTGGCTCATGTGGAAGTCAAAGGTATGTGTGTGCACATTTATGAGATCAGAACCTCAGCGTTTGATAATGTGTTACTCATGAATGAATCAAATGCAGAACACAAAAATCATGTTTTTAATGGACTGATTAAAAAAAATTGTATGGATGGTTGAACATGGATGGATGGATGGATGGATGATGAATTAATTAATTAATTAATGGATAGATGGATTCCTGTTGTCTCACTGTGTTCGTGAGTGTTCATGTGTGTGTGTGTGTGTGTGTTTTCAGGGTCTTCTACAGGGCTGCAACTCCATGTGTGCTGGTTATCTTTTTCAGCCGGATAAGCAGTATGATGTTACCTATGACACAGGGGACAAAGCCATACAGTGTGGCCGTCATGTAGACATCTTCAAATTCTGGCTCATGTGGAAGTCAAAGGTATGTGTGTGCACATTTATGAGATCAGAACCTCAGCGTTTGATAATGTGTTCCTCATGAATGAATCAAATGCAGAACACAAAAATCATGTTTTTAATGGACTGATTAAAAAAAAATTGTATGGATGGTTGAACATGGATGGATGGATGGATGGATGATTAATTAATTAATTAATGCATAGATGGAAGAATGATTGGATGAATGATGGGTGGATGAACAGTTGGATGGATGATAAATAGTTGGATGATGAACAGTTGTATGTATATTGGATGGAGTGATATGGATGGATGAACGGTTGGAATTAATGATGGATGGATGAGTGGATGGATGAATAGATGAGTGAATGAATCGATGGGATGGATGATGGATAAATGGGTGGACGGAGAGATGGGTGGATGGATAAACAGGTGGGTGGATGGGTGGATGAACGGTTGGATGGATGGATGGTGGACTGGTGAAAAACAAATCGGATGGATGGATGTATGATGGTGCATATATGGATTATGGATAATGGGTGAATGATGAACAGTTGGATGGATGGATAGATAAATGAATGGTTGGATGAATGATGGATGGATGAATGGGTTAATGGATGGATAAATAGTTGGTTGGATGGATGAACAGTTGAATGGATGACGAACAGTGTATATTGGATAAAGGGGTGGAAGATGGATGAATGGTTGGAATTAATGACGGAGGGATGGGAGGATTAATGGATTAACCGTTGGAATGGATGATGGATAAATGGATGGATGGATGATGGGTGGATGCATGGATGAATGATGGATAAATGGGTGGATGGATGGATGATGGATGGGTGGATGCATGGATGAATGATGGATAAATGGGTGGATGGATGGATGATGGATAAATGGGTGGATGGATGGATGATGGGTGGATGCATGGATGAATGATGGATATATGGGTGGATGCATGGATGAATGATGGATAAATGGGTGGATGCATGGATGATGGATAAATTGCTGGATGATGGATGATGGATAAATGGGTGGATGGATGGATGGATGATGGATAAATGGGTGGATGGATGGATGGATGATGGATAAATGGGTGGATGGATGAAGGATGAATGGATGGAAGAATGGGTGGGTGGATAGCAAGATGGATGGATGGATGTACGGTTGGATGGATAGATGGCGGATATATATTTACTGTATTGTCATGTATAGAATTAATGTCAATCCAACACATAGATGTCTGTGTAGAATATTAGCTGTGATGTTATGGATCTGTCGTCTTTAACAGGGCACTATAGGCTTTGAGAAGCACATTGACAGATGTCTGGAGCTGTCTGAGTATCTCTACCACAAGATAAAGAACCGAGAAGGATATGCGATGGTGTTTCAAGGGGAGGTGAGTGAAAACAATCACAACAGAGTTTACCAGGGTCCATCACATACTCTAGTACTATTCAGACTCAAGGTTTCTTTCATAACTTTTTAATGCTGCCCTTCTGTCTGTTTCTTAGCCCCAGCACACCAATGTGTGTTTCTGGTACATTCCTCCAAACCTGCGGCTCCTGCCAGATGGAGAGGAGAAAAGACAACGGCTTCATAGGGTGAGACGATACTCAGACTCACTCCTTCTCAGTCTACATAAGTTGCTCTACAAATGTGTATATGCTACATATTTGACCACGCACTTTATTTAGCCAGGTTACCTTAAGCTTCTGTCCTGTGACTTCTATTTAGGTTGCCCCCAAGATCAAGGCAATGATGATGGAGTGTGGGACAACAATGGTGGGTTATCAGCCTCAAGGCGATAAGGTCAACTTCTTCAGAATGGTTGTCTCTAATCCGGCTGTAACCAGGTCTGACATTGACTTCCTGATCGATGAGATTGAAAGACTGGGACAGGATTTATAGAGCACACAGGTTGGAAATTCAGTAGATGTTAGTAAATTCTGTGCAAGTATTGGAAATGGAGAAGACAATCTGAAGTATTGTATCAGCTGGACATTCCGGAGTATTAGACCAATGAGGTGCTCTAGAATAATGAACCTATCAGATGTTCTAGAATGTTCCACTAGGAAACTGGACATGCATAATGCAGAGGTGGTGAGCTCCTCAAGCTATAATTTCATAAAGAAGGATCAGATGTCCTCCTATGACATTATATGTCTTCTCCTCTTCCCTTCTCCCTGTTCTCTTGTCTCCTGTCTATTGTGTTCTGTTCTTTCTTTGATAACACAGACAATAAGGTTCCATTTCTTAACATTGGTTAACTACATTCGTTGACATGAAATGACATTGAAAAATACTTAAAGCAATTATTAATCTTAGTTAATGTTAATTAAAACATTTGCTAACACGTTATCAAAAACAAACGTGTTTGATCTAATATTATATAATGGACCTGAGCTAACATTAATTAACAAAGAACAATAAATACTTTAATGAATTACTGCAGTTGAATGCTTGTTTCTGATTGGGTATCAAATGTTCTAATGTGTGCAGTTATTTTCAGGGAAATGTAGAGCTATATTTGTTCCAGTCAGGTCTCATTATATTTACAGTGCATTATGTGCAGTGCATTTAATAATTCAATGGCCCGTTGTCAATTACTCCTTACTTAATTCATGAACTAATATTATGTAATGAGACCTTATTGCAAAGTGTTACCTTTTCTTTTAGCAGGAAATGTTATACTCACTATACAGCCCAACTGTACATTAAAGAAATGTTCATGGTTCAGTACAAGTTAAGGTCTATGACAGTGTCTGTGATACTGTTGATTACCACAGAATTTAGAAATAATTTGTCCTTCACCTTCTACAAAGAAACACAAATTGTGCTTATAGTATTGCTCTCTCAATGGAAATTGAATGGGCAAGGCATCGGAGTAGCAATACCTCGCTGTATTAAAAGTGTAGTCACAATTACGATTTTTTATATGGTGACCGAGAAGTGCAAAACAAATCACAAGATACCATCTCTGAACTTTCTACCACGACTCTGCTGTTCTTCGGCTGGTTCTTCTCTGTATACGTTGATTGGCAGATGTCTCGTCCAGTCAGCGGTAAGTAATCCCAAACCAATGGCGCTGTCGCAAACTATACCTACCTCTTCCGGTTTGTCTGATTTGTCGTTGTGTTTTCTGATTTGTTATAATGTTTTCTGAATTGTTGTTGTGTTTTCTGAATTGTTATTTTGTTTTTTAGACTTGCATTTGCGTTTGTAATTTGTTATTTTGTTTTCAGAATTGTGATTTGCTTTGCACTTCTCTGTCACCGTATTTTTACAACTTACAGCTCAAATATCACACATTTTTGTACAGAATAAGGTTGTTAAGCACTTTAACAAAAAAAAATATTATTATTTTTTTTTTACTTTAAAACCCAAACATCTTGCCCCATAGACGTCCATTGTAAGTGCATTAATTGAAACACAATATTTTTGTAGAAACTAAGGGACAAATCCAAATTATTTTGTGGAAATGGAGCATAACTATTGAACCATGAACATTTGCTTTAAAATCCAGAACTGGTCTGAATTCTCAATAAAAATAAGAGCTTAAGAATATACTGTAATATGCCACCATCTAATAGCCACCGTCCGCATAACTTCTTAGCTGTTATGTGATGAAGATTAAATGAAGTGTGTACCGTTGTACCAAGTACTGTTTTGAAACGCTGTGGTTTTAGAATTTATGACTCTTTGTGTAAATCGTGATTGTTTGTGACAAACGTATATCACATAGTTTTACAGAAAGAAATGTTTGAATAGTGGTAAAGATTAAATAGGGATATTTATTGAGTTATGATTTATATCACAAGTATATTTGTGTGACAGAGTTTATTCCTCAGTTTTTACCCTCCAAGAATTGTCATTTGTATTTTGAGAAACCATATTTATCTATATTGTTCAAAACAGTTCATTAGAGATTTTAATTAATTTATTAACCAAATACATGGAACAAAATTACATTTCATTGTCAATCTACACACTTGTAACTCCCTGCAGCATTATATGGCCAGAAGTATGTGAACATCTCATTCTAATTAATGGGTTTTGTTATTCCGGTAACTCCAGTGTACACAATTTCAGTGTTACACCATGATGTTCATCTAGAGAAATGGTGGTGCCTAAAACGGTGTATATAAGTCTGGTGGGGAAGACCTCGAGTGTCCTGCACAAAGCCCAGACGTGAACCCCACTAAACAACTTTGCCAGACCCCCTCATCTAACATCAGTGCCTTTGGCCATATAGTGTATCTAACTTAGTCTAAGAAATGAATGTCTAGCTTAAGATACTAATCATAGTGCAATGAATGCTGAAGCTGAGATTTAGTGACTGGTATTCACAATGAATTCATATAAAAAAAAAAAGAACTTTAAAAAGCGAAGAAAAAATCTCAAATAAAGTCTCTTAACTTTTGTTGAGAAAAGCACAGCGACGTCACAGCGATGATCCTCCAGAGAGGGAAATGTAATTTATTAGCAGCTATATTTGTAGTATTAGTAATTAGGTTGAATTTCTTCAGTAGACCAAACACAATTTCACATTCCTAAATCAACTATGCTAATATTTTGTGTACGCTATGCTTACTTCAGTCTGCACAGTAGATGTAAAGCTAATGATCTCTAGATTAAAGGGCCTGAGTGTTATTAAACGATGTGCATTTTAACTGGCTTGAAGTATGTGCAATATTGCTGTTCTCTGTCACCAGTGCAAATAAACACTCAGCGTGAAAATGTTTTTTATTATTATTTATTTTGTGTGTATTTATAAAAGAAGGGAATGATGGTTGTCATGCATTACTGAACAGAATGCTAGACCAAGTGTTGCCAAATAGACTGTAAGTAAAGCACTCCTTAGAAATGATTTGCTCTTCTACTATAGAAGCAGATGAGAGGAATAGTTCACCCAAAAATAACACATTTAAAAAATGCTGAAAATGTACTCACACTGAGACCGTCCAAGATGTAGATGAGTTTGTTTCTTCATGGGAACAGATTTGGAGAAATGTAGCATCACTTGCTCACCGATGGATCCACTGCAGTGAATGGGTGCCGTCAGAATGAGAGTCCAAACAGCTGATAAAAACATCACAATAATCCACACCACAGTTAACATCTTGAGAAGCCAATATCCATCATTAAAGCATTTTAACTTTAAACTGTCACCTCTGGCCAAAATATGAGTCCATAATATGTAATAAATACATAAAAACAATAATAATAATAATAATAAAGTCCATCCCCTGTTGATCCATTGGTGAGCAAGTGATGGAATGCTACATTTCTGCAAGTGTGTTCAGATGAAGAAACATCTCATCTACATCTTTTGGATGGCTTGAGGATGAGTTCATTTCACTTGTGGATTATTGTGATGTTTTTATCAGCTGTTTGGACTCTCATTCTGACGGCACCCATTCACTTAATAGCAAAGATTAATAGCAAATCTTCGTTTTTGGGTGAACTTTTCCTTGAATGTCTCAGATCAGACATAAATGCTGTTATAATGGTTTTCTCTGAAGAAAAAGACGAGTCGTCATTCGAGCCCACACTCTTTAGACTCCATAAGCTGCTGAATTTCCATGTTCCAGCCCATTTCACAGGGATTATCTGTGAATTTCACAGCCATTGGATATAATGTTGAGACGCAGCTGCAGCATTAAATGCAGCTCTCTAATCGAAATGCAATCACTACAAAACGCACCATTACCTTACCCAAAAAGCTTCTTGTGGCAGATTTCAGACAGTTTTTCAAGAAAGCCCTTTGCCGTAGATGAAAGTGTTTTGCCTGAGGACAGGGAAATCTCCGGATCTCATCCAGCCTCTCGTTCCTCAGTCTCCTCTGTCACTCCTCGTTTCTCACATGAATAACCCCGAGCAGGAGTTTTACTGAGTGATCACAGCAGTGAAGTGTTTCCAGTCCTCTGTGGGAGCAGGTTTGCTCATTATTTACCTCTTTAAAGATATTTATCAGAAAATCCATCAGGGCTTGTTCTCTTTCATAAGCAAAGGCAGCCTGTGGGGAGCCAATGTCAGCGTTCTGCTGGCTGAACACCTTTTATCTGGGTTGGGGTAATGCGGGAGAAAGGTATATTTCTTTTTTCTTTTTTTTTGCATTTCAAAATGAGTTTCATCCTGCGGCCTGAAACGGTGTGACATTGCACAATTGCTCAGGACATGGAAAAGCATTACTCTTTTAAAAATAAAGGTTCCTATTTTAGTTGTATAATAAACCGGGCATTGTGTATTATGAATATTGTTGGCTCTTTGATTGCTATGTTACTCTTTGATTCTTTGGACAAAAGTGTCTGCTAAATGCATTAATGCAAAAGGTTTTTTTTTTTTTTACAGTGATGCCATAAAATAACCATAAAGATATAGGGTTAACATGTATTGTTTAGATTAATGGTGTATGTACCGTCAAATAACTCTTTATTAATTATCTTTTATTAAAACTCTTCATTTATCTACTAGTTCCCTTACTGTTTGAGATTCCACTGATACCTGTAAATGTCATTTTCCCATAATGTCAAAGGGAAAAGCCGTGTGGATTGCAGCCAAAAGCGCTCTCACTTACTCCTATTAGCTTCACAGTCTTAGCAGAGCTCTTCTGCACCCATCCATTCCAATTACAAGCATTATTAAACTTAGAGCTGCATTGGAAAGAATAAGCTTGGCTCTCTTCACACACACACACACACACACACACAGTCACGTCTCAGGTGTGCTGTGCAGACTGTGGGCAGTAGACTGAGAAAACCAGCCGTCTGCTTTGCCTTAACACGCCATATATATATATACACAAGGCAACTTGCACACACACACACACACACACACAGTCACGTCTCAGGTGTGCTGTGCAGACTGTGGGCAGTAGACTGAGAAAACCAGCCGTCTGCTTTGCCTTAACACGCCATATATATATATACACAAGGCAACTTGCACACACACACACACACAGTCACGTCTCAGGTGTGCTGTGCAGACTGTGGGCAGTAGACTGAGAAAACCAGCCGTCTGCTTTGCCTTAACACGCCATATATATATATACACAAGGCAACTTGCACACACACACACACACAGTCACGTCTCAGGTGTGCTGTGCAGACTGTGGGCAGTAGACTGAGAAAACCAGCCGTCTGCTTTGCCTTAACACGCCATATATATATATACACAAGGCAACTTGCACACACACACACACACAGTCACGTCTCAGGTGTGCTGTGCAGACTGTGGGCAGTAGACTGAGAAAACCAGCCGTCTGCTTTGCCTTAACACGCCATATATATATATACACAAGGCAACTTGCACACACACACACACACAGTCACGTCTCAGGTGTGCTGTGCAGACTGTGGGCAGTAGACTGAGAAAACCAGCCGTCTGCTTTGCCTTAACACGCCATATATATATATACACAAGGCAACTTGCACACACACACACACACAGTCACGTCTCAGGTGTGCTGTGCAGACTGTGGGCAGTAGACTGAGAAAACCAGCCGTCTGCTTTGCCTTAACACGCCATATATATATATACACAAGGCAACTTGCACACACACACACACACAGTCACGTCTCAGGTGTGCTGTGCAGACTGTGGGCAGTAGACTGAGAAAACCAGCCGTCTGCTTTGCCTTAACACGCCATATATATATATACACAAGGCAACTTGCACACACACACACACACAGTCACGTCTCAGGTGTGCTGTGCAGACTGTGGGCAGTAGACTGAGAAAACCAGCCGTCTGCTTTGCCTTAACACGCCATATATATATATACACAAGGCAACTTGCACACACACACACACTTTTGCCATTGCATAAGACAACCGTCCAAACCAAAATAGATTGCTGTGAGACCTCTTTACATTTAATGTCTTCTTTTTTTTTTTTACAGTAGCATAAAAGTACCATGATATTCTTTGAATGCCTTGAGTATAAATACAGTTACTAGAATATGGTACTGATTCACTATTACGGTATTACCATCTAAGACCATTGCTGTATCTCAGACAAGGAAAAGAGACTCCGGATCTACGGATCTCATCCTACATCCAGCCTCTCTTTCCTCAGTCTCCTCTGTCACTCTGAGTGACCAAATGGAAGAGTGTCGCACTCTTGGTGGTGGTGTTTTTAAAATGTACAGTAGTGCCTAGTTACATAATGCATAATTTAAACATAATGTTCTAGAAAACTTGTAATACAAAACAATTGTCTTAATGTACTAGTGTAATGTGCCAGTAATAGTCAACTGGTGAAAAGTTTGGTGAACTCTATAAGTTTTACCCTCACCGGAGTGATGACTTGCCTTAAATGTAGCCTACTTTGAGTTGACTTGAAGTTAAATCAATCTCTGTACACTACCAGTAGATCTATGCCAATGATTTATGTATTAGGCCTACATATAGATACTTGCTCATGTTTTGTCTTATAATAACAGCCAGTAGCCCTCTGTGATAATTAAAAGCCACTGCCTGAATAACAGGCAATATGGTGAGGTCACGTGACAAAACTGCTGTAGAGTTTACAACGTTTGTAGTGTAATAATGGCACATACTGCTAAAATAAAAAAAGTGTGTACTGCGCAGTATGCAGCAAGCCGTATTTCATTTCAAACACATCTCCTCCAGTCAGTGCTCCAGCACCCTCATGCGGCTGCTCGCTGTTCTCTGCCTCTGATAAACACTGAAGCCTGCAGTTGAAACAGTGATGGTATTGACAAAATAGGGTTGGAGTGCTGCCAGTTTGCTTCCCTGTCGTTCTCTCCTCTATTTGTTCCTTCCTAAATCACTTAATAGAACACAGTGTAATCAGTGCAAAGTTAATACATGAACCTCTGCATACGGGAGTCCTTACTAAATCATACCGTGTTAACCATACTTCACTGATTATTCATTCAGCAATCATTCATAATGATTAGTGCATCATTATCCATGCATAATAAGTTATGTAAAATAAGATTTATTATTGAAATAGGAGCTCTTTGAAAAGCATCATCATTTCCACAAGCAACTCTGGAAGAGAAACACTGCATGAGACTTTATTAGTCACATTCACACATAGGAAGGGGAGTGATGGATAGTCAGGTGGTGACACAGACATGTTGTACATTCAAACCGTGGATTGCATTCACTTAATTTAGTCTAGTTCTGCTATGACAGCTGGACGTCTAGCGGCCGATCGTGGCTTACAGTGCATTCAGTGCCATTTATCAACACTTTACCCAATTAACGCATTATTTCTCTGATAAAATCAGGGCCGAATTTGTTCAGTGTGGTGGAAATAAAACTGATATGTAAGATATGAATAGAAAGTTTGAATGCATGTTTGTTATCTTAGGCCTATATAGGCCTATTAATACATTATACAGAACTATTTTACATAGCTTAAAGGGGTCATATGATGTTGCTAAAAAGAGCATTATTTTGTGTATTTGGTGTAATGAAATGTGTTTATGTGGTTTAAGGTTCAAAAAACACATTATTTTCCACATACTGTACATTATTGTTTCTCCTCTATGCCCCGCCTTTCTGAAACGCGTCGATTTTTACAAAGCTCATCGGTCTGAAAAGCGACGTGTGCTCATTATATATTTTACCTTTAGGGTCAATCTTTCGTAAACATGGAATTGCTTTCCATTTTTATGCTGATGACACATATTGATATGCCCTTTAAGAACAATTATGGAAATCCCCTTGATTCTCTTATGAATTGTTTAACTGAGGTTAAATCAATTTTTTACAATTTTAATGAGAGTAAAACAGAGCTTGTCTGGTTTGGGGATTCTGCACTTCCTGAACTGTTCAATTTAGGTGAGCTGACCACTTATTATAAACCTGTTGTCAAAAACCTAGGGGTTTTGTTTGATAATGACCTGAAATTTGATCGTTAAATCAAGTTTCTTTCACTTACGACTTTTGGCAAAGGGCAAGTCATTCAACACACTAAATGGAGCTTCCTGGCATTTATTTGCAATTATTCTTTTAACAGGACTGTACAATTTATACCCAAAGTACATTATACAGCGGTTTGAAAAAGAGCAACATCAAAGCAGCAAAAAACGAAACAAAAAAAAAAACACGGAAATAAAATTTACAAGAAATAGGGCAAAATGTTAAACCTCTGTACAGAATGAATCTGCTGAAAGTTAATATCTGAAATTAAGGTCCTGTACAACAAATATACATGAATTCTCCAGAGGGGATACTTTTATTTTGTCCTGCATAGGATTCTGTACACTGCCATTCGTCTACATTTGGTTCTTTTGTGCATTTAACATTAGTATGCTGCCTGGGCCTAGTGTGCCAGCAGCCGCTCGGTATGCTAGAATTACATTCTCGTAGCTAGTTGAACAAAGCAAGGAAAGCTAACACTGTCGTCTGTACCACATGACATTACTACAGAGTGAAGAATGCAACCTTTGCAGGCCAGTTACAGTAACTCTGAACGGAGGCTCTTCAAAGAAATCCTTAATTTAGGGAAACCCAGCAGAGACCGTGGGAATTGACAGTGGTTTGCCAGGTCTCTCTCTTTGTTGAACTGGGAGGCAACCATGTGAAAAACCAAATGACAACAGTCGCATTTCAAAGTACTTAACAGTAGCTGTGCCCTATCGAATCTCCAGAAGGCATTATTTTTCTCTTTGTGACATTCTCTGGGTGTGTCTACATGTTCATGCTTTATTTTTCTTTATTCTCTTTCGAAACACTTTTCTCAGTAAACCCAAATCTCATGAATTCAAGACAAACTTCTTCAAGCTGAGCTTCTTTTCCTTCCGGCTGCCTGGAAATGGTCACGCCCTGCTCCAGGGACGGAGATCAGCCGCTGGCCAGCCGGGCTGTCAGGCAGTGTTCAGTGCAAGCTGTCAGTAGGAGCTGGAGTTTGGTGCCAGGGCTCCTGAAGAACTGGCCCGTCTGATGTGAGGCAGCAGGTAGGAGTCACTTCCCAGCTGGTGCACATCAAACCGGTCCTCCTTCCTGTAGGCTAGACACCGGCGGATGAACGCCTGCAGGAAACAGTCACATGCCATTTATTACAAACACAAAAATGGTTTTGCACTAAATAATAAGTGTCTCTAAGAAAATATGCTAAATGTCAAAATGTGAGATTTTGCCTCAACAGCATTATATGCTTTTTATCAGCAATTTCTTATGACATTCTCGTAACAGTTCAAACTTTAACCAAGCTTGTGGTTGAACTCTAGTGACTTGGAGTTTGTGAGCCAACTCAACTTTATATCAACCATATATATATTCTATATGATTTATCTGCAACTGTCCGCAGTCTTACTGAATCCGATTCATTTATTGATGAAGCAACGAGCAGAATAGCCCTGGTGCAGTTTATATTAATATTATATTAATGTTCCTTATTAGGGAGAAGAAAACAGATTATGTGTCAAATTCAAATGATTTTTAGGAAATTTTGACAGTATGGGTGAATTTAAAGTGTATATTGATAGTTTGTCTGGTTAATTATTGAATGCACTAGCACTGCTGTAGTTTATATAAACATTTTTTCAACAGCAGAATGTTACATTATTAGAAAGCTAACTGGCAATATCTAATAAAACGATATCTTAGTTTAATCATCATTATATATAATCTATATAGACTGGCAGGGCTGGTGAACAGGGCTTTACTAATCATGGACATTTCTTCATCGGTATTTCAGGTTTACATTTATGTGTTTAAGACAATGGTTCCCAATTCTTTATCAGATAAAATAATAATAAAATATGTATTTTCATATTACATTTTGACATGCAGTTTAAATATTAACTTAACGCTGATGATATTAAATATGAACTTCTTTAAATAAATGCACTTGTATGTATGATACACACACATACTATAGATACAGTCAAACTAAAATGTATTCAGTCACCTTCAACATTTCACACATTATCACAGTTTATTTGCTATAGTTTAGAACATGGTAATAAAATATGACAAGAACTCAGAGTTAAACTGTGTCAGAACAAATTCAGCTTGATAATGTTAGATAACACTTAAGCAAAACATGGTCAGGTCAAAGTGTCTGAATAATTTTTGGTCCCAAATTGTTTATCAATTTTACTGGTAGTCCACTGTATGAAGAATTTTTGCATATAATATGTTGTCACAGTTTACTTTATTTTGCTATCCTCACTTTCATAAATTAACTATAGTGTCCTGCAACCCCTAGTAAAAAAATATAAAAAATTATATCTGGTGTCTGAATATTTTTTGATTTGACTGTGTATATACACATATATATTATACATACACACACACTAAACTGAACTTCTCTAAAATGCTGAAGGTTTGTCTGTGCGGTGATCTGAATCTGGTGTGTTACAAAGAGACACCCGTTTGGTTTAAGGAAAGTGGATATTCTTGCAAGTTTTTAAATCTGCTTTTTTCCAGATCATTTTAAATAGACCTACAGTGCAATAAACTATTAAAAGTACAAATATTCTAAGTAGTCTCTAAATTAATGCTTATACCAACTGCACGCATAATAATGTTATAAAGAATTTGCAAAAATTGTTCAAAATAGTTCTAGATCTGAATAGTTCTTAACCAGGGGGTCAGCAAATATCCTCGAGATGACCTAAAATGACTTCAAAAATGAGACGAGCACTAAAATGGGCTAAACATGAAAATGGTTCTTATTTTAATTCACCCACTCAACAACTGTTTATTCCTCGAAGAGCTACTGTTTTAGACAAAGTATAGCATGCCACACTGCATGCAAAATGTCATGTCAACGACTCGTAATTTTTTTATAATGCCGTAAAAAATGTACACCGATTATTTTTCAAAGAAATTCTGAAATGACCTTGGCCTCATTGCTGGCAACAGGTTTGGAAGGGAACTGAACCTCTGTGGCTTTCAGGATGGTGTTCTCCTGTAGGATGTCCTGCTGGGACTGGTTATGGCCAAATGGCTAGAAAAACAAACAATTTTGCATGGTTAAACATAACTAGCTTTAGTTCTACAGGGACCAGCTGCATAAACAACTACGTCAAGACTGTTTGACCAACTAGTAGTTAGCCAAGAAGTAATCAAACTTACTTTTTGGATTCAAATTAGACCATTGTCCCTTTTTATAACCGACTTAAAGTTATGACCAGTCTTAAAGAAAAAAAATTAGATTACTAACTTTTTAAGACTAGTCTAAGCGGTTTATGCAATCGGCCAGGTGTACTAGAAATCAGGAAAATGACAGCTATTTCCTTTTTACACTGTAACCTGTAGAGGCTACTGATAATCTTCCCATTATTCAGATAATTGCTTCTCACCTTTCTTCCATAGAGGCACTGGAAAAATATGACACCGACAGACCAGACATCCACCTTATTGGAGATCTTTGGAGGCTCTTTACCCACCACAAAACACTCCGGGGGTAAGTACCTTACAGTCGAAACCAGACACGATTGAGTTACACGCTTTTAAAGGCAAAGGCCAAAATGTGAGTGTATCTGTGAGCGTGTTACCAGTAAGTGCCTGCCCCTTGTGATGTCAGGTCCATCCCATCTACTCCATAGTTGTCATCGTCCATGATTTTAGACAGTCCGAAATCTGTGATCTTTATCTCTCCACATGCATTTCCATCTACCAGTAAAATATTCCCTGCACACAACCACACAGACAAAAATAAATACACAAGCACACACATTCCCTATACAGGATTATCTTCAATATCTTTCACATTTGTGACCCGGGAGCCAAAAAACCTTAAGTGTCAATTTTTCGAAATTGAGATGTATACATCATCCGAAAGCTGAATAAATAAGCTTTTCATTGGTGTATGGTTTGTTAGGAAAGGAGAACAATATTTGGCCGAGATACAACTATTGGAAAATCTGGAATCTGAGGGTGCAAAAAAATCGAAATATTGAGAAAATCACCTTTAAAGTTGTCCAAATGAAGTTCTTAGCAATGCATATTACTAATCAAAAATGAAGTTTTGATATATTTATGGTAGGAAATTTTGGCTATTGCTACAAATATACCCCAGCGACTTAAGACTGCTTTTGTGCTCCAGATATGCATAACAGGGGTGGGTGGAAAAATAACATATATGCTACATTCAAAAGTTTGAAGTCAGTACGATTAAAAAAAAATATATATAATATATTTATTCAGCAAGGCTGTATTAAATTGTTCAAAACTGACAGTGAAGCCAGAAAAAAAAAAAAATCGAATAAATGCTGTTCGTTTAAACTTTGTTGAAATAACCCTGAACAAACGTATCAGTTTCCACAAAAATATAAAGCAGTGCAACTGTTTCCAACATTGATATAATTCTCATTATATATTTTACCTTTAGGGTCAATCTTTCGTAAACATGGAATTGCTTTCCATTTTTATGCTGATGACACATATTGATATGCCCTTTAAGAACAATTATGGAAATCCCCTTGATTCTCTTATGAATTGTTTAACTGAGGTTAAATCAATTTTTGCTGTATTAAATTGTTCAAAACTGACAGTGAAGCCAGAAAAAAAAAAATCGAATAAATGCTGTTCGTTTAAACTTTGTTGAAATAACCCTGAACAAACGTATCAGTTTCCACAAAAATATAAAGCAGTGCAACTGTTTCCAACATTGATATAAAGAAACGTTTCTTGAGCAGCAAATCAGCATATTAGAGTGATTTCTGAAGGATCATGTGGCACTGAAGACTGGATGCTGAAAATGTTAATACATTACATACAACAAAAAAAAAATAATAAATTCTCACAAATTCTTGTTTTTACTATATTTTTTTTTGTAAAAAACTAAGAAACAAAATAAAAACTGTACCAAGCCCAAACTTTTAAACGGTTCACTGCTCTGCTTACATACATGCATATATACTGGCAAAAAAATAAATAAAATTCCAGCATATTTAAATGTTATGAAAAGTAAATTAAGAGAATGTGTTCACCGGGTTTGAGGTCATAGTGTATTATGGGTGGCTTGATCTCGTTCAGGTATCGTAAAGCATTAACAATCTGCATGACGATAGAGCGAGCTTCTTTCTCAGACATCAGCTTGTGCTGTTTCAAGTAGAAATCCAGATCATTTCCTTCACAGTATTCCAAAACCGTACAGAACCTGCAAGAAACAGACACCCTTCATGTAACGTGCGTCCGTCTCACGGATGCGCTCTGATTGGTCGGTGAAATCTGCAGGGCTGGAACTCACGTGTCTGTGTCCAGTGAAAAGTAATCGTACAGTTTAACTATTCTGGGATGATCCAACTGTTTATGTATTCGGTATTCCCGACAGGCGTGTCTGCAGAGAAGAGAGGCACAGGTTACCATGAGAGACCCAGACGGCCAGCGTCATGAGAGAAAGACGGACGAGATTTCCAGACATTTCAAGCTCTGTACCGAATACCAATTGGCATGGAAATACAGCCTTACATAACAATGTCCCCACACTGCAATATGAGCCTGCATGCCTATGCTACATATCAAGCACATATATAAAAAAAAAAAAAAAGAGAGAGCTGATTTAAGCTTAACAGAATTTTCATGGTTAAATACAGCTCCCTTAGCAGCATGTTGTTGACAATAATGTCTACCCTGTATATTAAGTTCGAGTGCAAATCTGAAATCGAATTAATTGGGGTTGATTGGCAGCAGGCCACAGATGTATGAACATTTCCTTGAATAGCATCAAAGAGGAGGAACACACTTGTGGTAGTTTTCTTTCTTCTCCTCTCTCCAGTTTTTGTTGAGCTGATGAATCTTCACAGCGGCGTAGCGTTGCTCAATTAAGTCAAACGCCTGAAGAGCAGAATAATGAATCAAATAACCCGTTTCTTTCTCAAAGGTCAGCTTATATCAGGCTCTGTTATAAATGAGGGGTGAAGATACCTTGTAGACCTCACTGAAACCACCTCGACCCAGCAGATGTAGCAGCAGGTAGCGCTCATTCAGGGTGGGATGGTCCTTGAATCTGAGAAAGATTAAAACGATACAAAAAAAAACAAAGAGAAACAGGAGAAAAGGGGAGGGTGGGTGGAAAATAATCATATAAAACTAAATCATGTTTTTGGTAAAAACAAACAAGCAGAAAACATTATATAAAATGCTACAAATGTGTAGAATATGGACCTTTTACAGTCAGTAAACTCGTGTGAAAAAGAAAGAAATATCAGAGGCTGAGTTCATCACAGTGTGTGTGTACATACTGCGAGCTGTCTTCATTGTTTATTCTTTTCAGCTCTCGGATGTGAAGATTTCGCACCCTCTCCAACCTCTCCAGCTCTGCCTGAATCTCTGCCTCCTCCTACAAATACACAAACAAAAACATACATTTATATATTTTATTTATATAAAAACATATGGTGGCATGTTCTGCCACTTCTACTGATGGAAGAGATAAGGAGGACAGAAAACAGTGGGTAAAGCTGATGAGCACTATCTTTTTTGAAAGAAATTAATACTTTTATTAAGCAAAGACACATTAAATTGATCAAAAGTAACAGTAAAGATGTTCATAATGTTACAAAAGCATATGCTGTTCTTTGGAGTACTTCTGCGGAAACGAAGACAGACATCACCTTCCCTTTTTCAATGGTTTTTACATCTTCTGAAATCACACAGGAGCCACTGAGCTTGTGCACTGACCTTTTTGAGATGACCGAGTCTCAGTTTGAAGATCTCCTCCTGCTCATGGTACTCCGCTAAAGTTAGCCTGCAGGAGCATCAGAGGAACAGGATTAAAAAACCTCCATGCATGCACTGGGCTAGGATGATCTGACTGTCAAAGAGTAGGAAGCAATCACATGATTCTGAAGGAGCTGATGCAATTTCTCCACAATGCTCACTTACAGACTTGTGTGTTGTAGCAGACAAAACGTTAGTAACATTTTGCTACTAATAAATCATGTCCTACCATGCTGTTTATTTTATTTTATGTTAATTTATTCATATACAACTCGTGTGTCTACAAAACTTTTCAAACATTTAAAGGGGTCATATGATGCGTTTTCAATTTGTCCTTTCTCTTTGGAGTGTTACAAGCTCTTGGTGCATAAAGAAGATCTGTAAAGTTGCAAAGACTAAAGTCTCAAATCCAAAGAGATATTCTTTATAAAAGTTCAGAGTCAACCACGCCTACCTAAAATGGCTCGTTCTAACACGCCCCCACATGTCTACCTCACTGCGTGGGAAGATTTGCATAATGCCGCCCAAATGTTCTAGCAAAGAAAGAAGTAACTTTTATTCTCGCTGTAGTATTGGTGCCGCTTTCTGCCATGTCGTGAAGGCGCTGTGTGCTTCGTTGTGAAAGCGAAACTACTTTGTTTGGTCTTCCAAAAGAGGACGATATCCGCTTCGTCATGCCTAGAGCTGATCTGTGCTGGTCGCTGAGGAAATACATAAACTTAGCGCTGTGGATCGCCGGATCGGCTATCACCGTGGATGAAGCCCGGGATCGTCACATGTGGTTGCTGCTCCTTCGTCGGATCCGCCGGCCACGCCGTTCTCAACCCCACCGCCTCAGCTCACTCTATCCTGGCCTCAGCACACGCTAAGCCGGGGCTTCTGCTCACGCTAGGCTGCTTTGTTTTTCGTTGTGAAAGCAAAACTACTTAGTTTGGTCTTCCAAAAGAGGACACGACTACAAATCAGTGGTTAAGTTGTATTTACAACACTGTTCCAGAACATTTTAACCCAAATATCCGGATGTGTGCAGCTCATTTTATGGAGGACTGTTTACTGATCCTGGGAGAGTAACGTTAGACTAAAATGCCGGCAGTTCTGACTCACGTAAGTACGTTTTCATTTAAAGGATTTGCCACTGATGATTCAAACGTGAGTTTTGTCAGTGTGGAGGAGCACTTTTTGTTGTCATTTCTTTTTTCTGTCAATATGGGGTGCTGTGTGTACATTAATGAGGAAAAAAAAAATACTTAAATGATTTTAGCAAATGGCTGCAATATAACAAAGAGTGAAATATTTAAGGGGGTCTGAATACTTTCCGTACCCACTGTATATATATAGACAACATATACTGTAAATGTGACCCTGGACCACAAAACCAGTCATAAGGGTAAATTTTTTGAAATTGAGATTTATGCATCATCTGAAAGCTGAATAAATAAGCTTTGCATTGATGTATGGTTTTGTTAGGATCGGACAATATTTAACAATCTGGAATCTGAGGGTGCAAAAAAAATCGAAATATTGAGAAAATCACCTTTAAAGTTGTCCAAATGAAGTACTTAGCAATGCATATTACTAATCAAAAATTACCTTTTGATATATTTACGTTAGGACATTTACAAAATATCTTCATGGAACATGATCTTTACTTAATATCCTAATGATTTTTGGCATAAAAGAAAAATCTATAATTTTGACCCATACAATGTATTTTTGGCTATTGCTACAAATATACCCCAGCGACTTAAAACTGGTTTTGTGCTCCAGGGTCACAAATGTGTAGAACATGGACCCTTTACAATCAGTACACTCATGGGAGCACCGTAAATATGAGTAGTCAATGTCCAGTACAAACAACACAAAATAAAATGAAAATGAAAAAGATCAGAGGCTGATGTCATCGTAGCGTGGGTACATACTGTGAACTGTCTTCATTGTTTATTCTTTTCAACTCTCGGATGTGAAGATTTCGCACCCTCTCCAACCTCTCCAGCTCTGCCTGAATCTCTGCCTCCTCCTACAAATGCACAAACACATGAAGAAAACATTTATAAAATCATACTGTGGTGTATTCTGCCACTTCTGCCATAGGGAAATTAGAAAGTGGATAGAAAGCAACGGGTAAGGATGCAGTTTTTTTTTTTTTTTTAAAGAAATTAATACTTTTAAGACATTAAATTGATCAAAAGTAACAGTAAAGACATTCATAATGTTACAAAAGTATATGCTGTTCTTTGGAGTACTTCTGCAGAAACAAAGACTTCTTTTTATTGTTTTTACATGTTCTGAAATGCACGAAGATCTAAATCATACAGGAGCCACTGACCTTTTTGAGATGGCCGAGTCTCAGTTTGAAGATCTCCTCCTGCTCATGGTACTCCGCTAAAGTTAGCCTGCAGGAACATCAGAGGAAAGAGATAAAAAACCTCCATGCATGCAGTGGGCTAGGAAGAGTGAAAAACAATCTCAATTCTGAAGGAGCTGATGCCATTTCTCCACACTGGCTCCTTAGAGACTTGTGTCGTAGCAGATAAAAAGTTATTTTTCCATAGAGTGGAAAGAAACATCATCTAAAATGATCATCTGGCTTCCTAATAAATCATGTCCTGCAATTCATCAGAAACATGTCATTCAAGTGAGTCTAACATTTTGACTTCCAGCTTAAAGATCTTCTCTAGGATTTTCTGGCAAATGAAATCAGTTATTTGTGAATGTTAGTGATGCTGAATTCTAATAACTCTACTGCAGCTTTTAGCAGCACTCACAGCTGAGGAAGGCTGGGTTTGAGGAAAGGGTCGTTCTCGGAACCATTCACAGCCTTGGTCTTGCGTGGTTTGGGTTCAGAGTTGGTGCTGGGCGACTGTGAGCTGCTGGCTGATGGGGGTTTTCTCTTAGCTAACAGTTTCCGCTGTCTCTCGATTTCTTCCCGTTGTTGAATGATCCATTCCTGCTGTCTGCAGAAAAACAGTCGATGAATAACTGCTCATACAGGCAAATCTGTAATGCACTCACTTATAGATCCTACCATTGATGGGTGAACATTTGATTAAAGAAAGACATAACTGTTAAGGGACTTTAGTCCAATGTATTTTACAAGTCAAGTTATCGTAATGTTCACACATGCAGAATAGTGTTTACTTTGAAAGGCTATAGAGGACTGCATGTGCAAATACAGAAGTCTACTTTGGGCTTCATTAAGCGTCTTACTTGACGAGGTTCTGGAAGGCGTAGCCGTCTGTCCACTGCTCTGTAAACGAGGCTCCGCGTCTCACAGTGGTGAAATGACCCAAACGCAGTCGATCCTGCATGCTCTTCTCCCGACACGCCTGCTTCTCCTGTGTGCTCTGGACAAATACACACACCTTTATAAAGATCTGAATCGCTTACGGTGTTACGGTGTTGAAACTATTAAAGCTTGTGGTTAAATGATGACCCTTATACTGAAGCACTGGGTATTTTTTATACAACCAACCAACCAACAGCTAAAACTAAAACTTCTGAAATCTTCACCTTCTCAATCAGAAGTTTTTTGCTCATCGTGATGCACATGTTTAAACGTTCTTTGTACTTTTCTAGAAGCTTTTGCTGCTCATCAATTTGTCTCCTAAGATCACAGTTTGCCTGCAGGAAAGAGAAAGAAACTTTAAATATATTATGAAAAATAACAACAAAGTTAGGGTTACACCAAGTCTGATGTAACTAAAATTGGCAGCAAATCAGATTCTGTAAGTCTATACATAATGAAAATGCACTCTAGTCACTCAAAAGATTTAAAGAGTTTAACGAATAAATAATATATATTTAACAATATCATGAATAGTCTGATACATTATTCATTTGAATTAATAGAAATGATTATGATTAATTGTCCTCCTCCTCATCTCTTTTCTCACCCGCAGCAGATCGTCTATCCTGCCCTCCTTCTTCTCCAGGTCCAAGTTTTTATTGCTCTCTATAGCGGCCAGTTTCACCACCGTCAGGGCAGTCTACAGGAGGAGCAAGACACAAACACACACACACACACAACTCAACAACTTATTCATGATTGATATTCTTCAAATACAGTCATTTCAAGTTGCAGGGCTTCATTTGTTGTCAAAACATTTCCCTTTTCTTTTTTTGTTATGTGAAAACTCCATTAAAACAGTCATGGAAACCTTTTACCATGCATTAATCATTTATTTGTGCTACTTTCTTTTTCTTTGTCTAAAATGTGTACATTTTATTGTTTTATCATTATCCTAGACTCATTTCTTATAAATATTCAAACTCAATACATTTGTGACAACCAAAAAAACAAAAATAAATATATATATAAATATCTTTGCCCTAATTTATGCCACAACCAACAATTTTGGCTCTTAAAAAATACCAGCAAAATAAGTTAACGTGATAATTGATTAATTAATTGATTGATTGTTCTAAAACTACTGCTAATGAGACTCTTGTTATTTATATAAATGTAAGTGCACTTATGCACAAGTCCCACCTGAACACTCTTGACCGCCATCTGTCTAGAAGAAACCAAAGAGTCGCCAAAACACAGACTGGTGGGAGACGAGCTGCTCTGCCGGGTCTGAAACAGCATTGTACAACATTAGACTGTGCAGTAATGCTGTAGTAACTGTGTAGTAATGAGAGGCACGCACAGGCAGTTTGTATTGTGGGAATATAGACGAGTGTTGTTGTGACGTACGTGTGTGTGTGTGTGTGTTCTTGGATGAGAATGTCAGTTGTGTATGGAGCGTTTGCGTTTCAGACATGTTTGATCATGATAAACAATTACTGAAATAAGGCAGAGCATTAGCATAGTCTCGGATGACCCGATCATAAGTGGTCTGTGCTAAATAAAGGTGTAAATGTGGTCAAAAAAATGTTTTGATCAAATGCTGCTGCACATATTGTAGTAGGAAACATGCACTAGTGGTGTAAAGGTACTCAAAAATGTTCAGGATGTATAGTATTACTATAGCACTTCACCTGAGCATTGCGAATCACGCGTATGGCCATGATAAGCGCTGAATGAATGACAGGCTTTCTGGCTTTCTGTTGTAACATCGCGCAAGGTAAATAAGGGTGACATCTAGTGGAGAAGACTAATGATAAGATTCACGTTAATCAGGTCTTATTTTAAATGTGTGCTGAAATAAATCCTGGAAAAGATCGATTCGCGGCTTTTGAGTATCGATATCGCATCGACGTCATTTAAAAAAAACTATTAATCGAAAAAACGATTTTTTTTGCCCAGCCCTATTCAGCGTGCAACTTGCCTTTGACGTCAAGGTTCAGTATGTTTTTGGTACAGCAGCTTGAAAAAAAAAGTTGAAAATTGCTTCTTTTTTTCTTTTTATTAAACAGTAGTTTACGGAGTATGGCTCTCTCTGTAAAAAAAAACTTATGTCTGAAAAACCTTTCATCAATGTAAAATGTTGCACCACCTCTGAAATGACTGATGTAACCAATAATGCCTGGTGGGAATATATTCTTAATTATATTTATTTATAAAAAATAATACTCTTCACTATCCAATCACATCACAATTCAAATTAAGTCCACCCTACATTATTTCCATGCAAATTTTCTGTTTTGCTTGAAAATGTTACGCTAACTGTGCTGCAAATATGATTTCACGTTTTTAAAACAACATCATCCAAGCTGCAATCTCTATATATCAGTTACGCTTTCATTAGGTCGATGATTTATCATATGCTTTCATTAGCTTCCCCTCAAATTACTGACAGATACTCACATCAAAATAATCACTAATTTTGGGTCCCCGAATGACAGATTTCCCTATGAGAAAAAAGTAAAAAAAAGACATATGATTAAGCATATTAAGCTAAACATAAAGAATATATTAGAAAACAGACAAGACCGACTGACAGACAGACCGACAGACAGAGAGAGAGAGAGAGAGAGAGAGAGAGA
>NW_015505279.1:1162836-1187736 GCF_001515645.1 Sinocyclocheilus grahami | reverse complement strand
GAGAAAGAAAAAGAGAGAGAGAGAGAGAAGGAAAGAAAGAAAAAAAAAAAAAAAAAAAAACAGTAAATCGTTTACCCTGACTGCTCTCTGATTGGTTGTCAGCTTTCCTCTTCCTGCCCCGTGATGATTCAGAGTGCTTCTTTTCAGGAGTCTATAAATGAGAGAGATTACATTCAGACACCATTTGTTATGAATTTATTCAGGTCTTATTTTGCACCCGATGCACAATAACACTGGCCTCAGCAAGCACTGAGCACCACATTTAAATTCATAGTCTCCTGAGAGCAAACCGTACAATCTCTGAACATCAGCCGAGAGTATAACGAGACATATTGTGTCTTCAAACAGTATTTAATGACTCTTGAGTCTAAATGACTCTAAGAATATCCCTAATGTGAGAGTGCACAATCCGGGGCCTGGACCAATGATCACAGTCTATTTTCTCTCTCGCTGGGGAAAGGATGCCGAAATATCCTGATCTTTTCAGCACAGACAAAGAGGGGTGTGCTGCCAAGGGCATCTTTGCATTCTGATCAGAGAGGAGTTCTCGTTCACTGGTTGGGCTGAAACCTCCACGGCTGCCACCAAACTCCAGCGCACACACCAACGCTATTAAGAGATAAACTGAGTCCTACACACACGGTTAATCTAAAAAAAGAAATGCTATAATCTCTTTATAGTTGTGAAACCGAAAGAGAGTGTTTCCAAAATAGATGTGGTTAAACTCCACCCTGCATATTATACATGGCTCCTTCATATTAATTTCTCATAATCTGAGTTTAATTTGAGGTGATCGTAAAACATGATGAACTCTTGTGTGGGCAAGGCCAGTGCGTTTCTGGAAACTGCGTCACGTCTCTCCAAAGAGAGGAGTGTCGATGTGATTGAACCAAGAGCCTCCAAAAGCATCATTTGTGTCTCTTAAATTCTCACATGACTGGGACAGAGAGACTTACTGAATACGCAGGAGAACTTCCTCTTTTCCCATCTGATCCCTGCAACAGAGAAAGAGGAGGAAAGAATGAGAGAAGAGGAAAAGGAAAAGGGAAAGCAAAATTAAACGAGAGAATGAAAGATAGAGGGAAAAGGAAATTAGGAAAAAGAAATAAAATGAGGAAGGGTTAAGGAAAATTAAAGGACACAATTTAAGGACAAAGGAAAATGGTAAGATTAGAAAAAAGGCAAAAGGAAGAGAGAAAATAAAAGGCAACAGAAAACAAAAGAGGAAAAGAAAAAGACAGAAATAAGGATGACAAAGGAAAGGAAATGAGAGAATGGCATGAAAAGGGAAACAAAAAGGAAAGGAAAATGAGAAAGGAGAAAATTAAAGGACGGGAGAAAGAAAAAGAAAAGAGAATAGGAAATGAGAAGGAAAGGAACCAGAGAAACGAGAGAGGAAAACACAGGAATACAAGCAGGATGTAGAAAATACAGGAATACAAGCAGGATGCAGAAAATACAGGAAAAGGGCAAAGAAAGGAGGAAATTAAAGGACGGGAGAAAGAAAAAGAAAAGAGAATATGAAATAAGAAGGAAAGGAACCAGAGAAACGAGAGAGGAAAACACAGGAATACAAGCAGCACTATCTAGGTGTCTGACATCTGGCATAATAAGCAGCTCACAACCACATGAGAGGAGTTTGTTCTCAACCTCCCAGTTCACTCTCTCTCCCTTCATAACTCGCTCCATTGGCCTCCTCCTCCTCTCTGATTTATGTCACAGCAGGTGTGTGTGCAGGGGAAGGGAAGGCCGATTCTCCTTAGTATGATACTTTGTGTGTGTGTGTGTGTATATATATATATGTGTATGTGTGTCTGTGTGTGTCTGTGTGTGTGTGTGTACACACGTGTAGTGCTTTGCCTGCTGATGGTTCAACTATTGGGGGTTATGACAGATGCCAGCCCAGCTTGAGTCTGCTACAAAACCTAAACACACACACACACACACACACACACACGCACACACATATATATATAGAATGACACAGCATCCTCTATGAGGCAGAAACGCAGCCCTTGGCACACACAGAACTAGAGCTTCATTACAGGGAACACACTCACACACCAGCATCAATTTCTCTGTAACGCTTTGAATCAAAGAAAACACAGCAGAACGTCTCTGCGCCATCTGCTGAACTATGAACTTGAGTTATTAACAACAGCTTTCATCAGGAATCAACCGTGAGAAATGGAGAATCCATTACTGATCTCAGTTTGGCGCAAACGCTTCAGTGTTCAATGAACCGTTTTACTGATCTATGTATTTCCTTGTCATTCACAGTCCTTATGGACAAAACTTCTAGAGCTGTACAAATAAAATATCACGGAGTGTGATTCAGACACACTTCTCGTGTGGTGAGAAGACACCTACAGCTCAAATGCCTACATGGAAATCTTTATCCAGAAGGTTGATTCAAATGATCTAGTTGCTATGATGAATGAAGAAAGCCAACCTTGAGAGTGTTTTGATTTAGTATTTTCTGAGGTGTTTGCAGAGGACCTGCAAATTCAAACGGGATGGAGATCTCCTTTCTGGGAATTACCAAGAATGAACGCTGTGCTCAGAAGTGTTAATCCTGAATGCCAGTGAGCAGCTATTTAACACAAATGCTTCCTCAAAGTTCACTAATAAAAGACCTTAAAACAGAAAATGACCATCGACAGATATTCCGACTTCTCTTAAAATTAATTCACCCAAAAATGAAAATAGTCATCATTTACTCCCCCTCATGTTGTTCCAAACCCATAAGACTTTTTTTTTTTTATCTTTGAAAGTCAATTGAAGATATTCTTAATTAGTGAAAGCCACTCAATGTCCATCACTCATTAGTAAAAAAAAAAAACTCTAGAGAGCAGATTTTTGCTAAATATATGCACTATATTACATGTTCAAAATATTTTTACTCAACCTGTTATCATTATTTAATGTGTTTGAAACAAGTTTTTACAGCCACCGTTTAAAGGTTTATATTTCAACAACATACTGGAGGAGAAACAATTATATAATAATTAAAAAAGTTAATATAAAAACTGACTTATGCACAATTTAAATGTGACCCTGGAGCGCAGGAATACAAGCAGGATGCAGAAAATACAGGAATACAAGCAGGATGCAGAAAATACAGGAATACAAGCAGGATGCAGAAAATACAGGAATACAAGCAGGATGCAGAAAATACAGGAATACAAGCAGGATGCAGAAAATACAGGAATACAAGCAGGATGCAGAAAATACAGGAATACAAGCAGGATGCAGAAAATACAGGAATACAAGCAGGATGCAGAAAATACAGGAATACAAGCAGGATGCAGAAAATACAGGAATACAAGCAGGATGCAGAAAATACAGGAATACAAGCAGGATGCAGAAAATACAGGAATACAAGCAGGATGCAGAAAATACAGGAAAAGGGCAAAGAAAGAAGGAAATGAAAGTAAAAAGAAATATGATAGGATATGATAAGAAAAAGGGAAGGAAAGAGAAAAGGAAATGCGGAAAGAAAAGAAAAGGAAAACAAAAGAGAAAATTCTAAATAAATGAAGGGAAAAGGATAAAGAAAAATTTAATGATAAAGAAAAATGAAATGAAATGAAAGGAAAATGAAAAAGGATAGAATGGAAGAAAAGGAAGAGAGAGAGAAAAAACAAAAGAGGAAAGGCTAAGGAACAGAAATTAAAGGGATAAGGAAAATGAAAAGGTAGAGGAGAGGAGGAACAGGGAAGTGTTTTTAGATGCGAGTGGGTCAGGAGCTGCAGACTAAAGCACTGAAGCTGCTGTTTATAATTAGCCCTCAGTGACAATGACAGAATGTCACGGTGGCCCTAACGAGCCGGCACAGTCTGATATTGATGTTCTGCACGCTCCACACTGGCATTTTTGGGTCACAATGGCCACAAGCTCAGAACAAGCAACACAAAGAAACACGCTCGCCATCAGAGAAAATCTACCACCGCTGTGAGACAATTACTGAAGCTGCAGTATAAGATGCTGACAAGATAAAGACAAACATAATTCAATGCATCAAAAAGAGAACAATCTGTGCTTCTTCATCCGTCAGTCTTCATTTGATAGAAGCTATAGAGAAAGACACTTCCGCACACGAAGCTTTCTGAAATACAAAGATTACATAATCTTCATTCCTGTCACTGAAAATGGAAATCCTTGATATATACATATACTCAAATCCATCATGAATATGCAAATCATCCTGCGTTAAATGAGTCGTGTGCTTCAGGC
Source organism: Sinocyclocheilus grahami (assembly GCF_001515645.1). NCBI lineage: Eukaryota > Metazoa > Chordata > Actinopteri > Cypriniformes > Cyprinidae > Sinocyclocheilus > Sinocyclocheilus grahami. The sequence continues at coordinate 1,183,500 of NW_015505279.1, read as the reverse complement.
TGCAGGTGTTGGAGGCTGTGATTAGCGTTCAGGGGATTATTGGTAATCTAGTGTAGGTAGTCTGAGGTGGGGCTGTAATGGGGGTTTTGTGAGTGAGTGAAAGTTTGACGGTTGTGTGTGTATGTGTGTGTGTGGCGGCTCTAATGCAGTGGCAGTATGTGTGTGACAAGTGTGTGCGCGTGTGTCTACACTATCTAGGTGTCTGACATCTGGCATAATAAGCAGCTCACAACCACATGAGAGGAGTTTGTTCTCAACCTCCCAGTTCACTCTCTCTCCCTTCATAACTCGCTCCATTGGCCTCCTCCTCCTCTCATTATATAATAATTAAAAAAGTTAATATAAAAACTGACTTATGCACAATTTAAATGTGACCCTGGAGCGCAAAACCAGTCTTAAGTTGCTGGGGTATATTTGTAGTAATAGCCAAAAAACACAGTAGGGCTGTCAAAAAAAATTGTTGAATTTTGAATGTGTGTCAAATTAAAAAATAAATAAATCCACAACGTTTTTGCATTCAAATTTTAGGTCTGCATCAGCCGTCAGGCAGCCTATCAGTGGCGCACGAAATGCGACGACGATGTAAGTGTCATTGCATTTGAATGCTTTTGTTAGCCTATCCAGTTGAACCCACTAGATGCGGCGCTGCTACGTTGTTCATTCAATATATTGCGGAAAACGAGAGCATCAGTGTGGAGATGTTGTTTACGTCAAAACTGAAACCAAGCCGTTCACACAGAATGCATATTTATTAGGGCCGATAATCGGTTAGTTGGCCGATTCTTTTTTCGATTAATCGAAAGAAAAAGAAAAAACTCTTTATTTTAATTTTACTGACATAAACACACTATTCCACATTCTGCCCAATGTCCTTCAAACAAATGTGCCAACTGAATGCTATGAAAACATACAGTGCTTAACAATTTATTAGACCACCTGTCATAAGAGAAAACACAAATATTTTAGGAATCTGTCAAAAAAAATTGTTTAATTCTAAAAATGTTATTGTAATTTTTTGGGCAAATAAACTGAAACAACTAAATAGTATTTATTCACATAATAACAAAAATTGCCTCCTTTGCCTTTGATAACAGCTTGCATGCTTGCTGGCATTGTTTATGTACTTTTTGACTAATTAGGTATCTGAATAATAAAAAAAAAAACACTATAAAGCACTTGGCAATTTTTTTCTGCCTTTCTTTCCCAGATAACAGCAATAATTATATTATAGCATTAAAAATAGCTTACTACTGTTACTAAAGAGTTTACGCATATTGGAGGACTAATCAATACAGAAAGCTATGCATGCTTGCTGGCATTGTTTATGTACTTTTTGACTAATTAGGTATCTGAATAATAAAAAAACACACTGTACAAGCGTCTGACATTTATACGACTAATCAATACAGAAAGCTAAAAAAATGATTTTGGTAATTACCAATACTGTTAGTTAAGAGCAGCAGTGGCTCAAACCTTACAAAATTGGTTAAAAACCTTACATGAATTTGTTTTAATAAATTTGTTAATCACTGTAGGCTATAGACTATAGTGAATATAGTTTAAATCTCAAGGTCAAAACTTAAAATAAGAAAGATAATAAAGACGAATAAAATCACAGTAAGGCTCTGCAGGAACACGCGTCGCGTGCACTTTGATCACAGTCAGTCTCCTCTTACGGCCATGTCTTTATCCAGTACAAGCGTCTGACATTTATATTCAGACAATCACACGCTGCTGTCCCTTCACAGTTCCTACTCTCATAAATTACTCGCACTGCATGTTGACTTTTAAACCTAAATTTAATGTTCAACAACAGATATTTCAACACAATTAATGTTTTTGAGCCGAATATTGTCTCCCTCTCTGTGTTCCGTCGTCATTTATTTATCCTGTAAAAGAATCTGCCATTTCTATTCAGACAATCACACGCTGCTGTCCCTTCACAGTTCCTACTCTCATAAATTACTCGCACTGCATGTTGACTTTTAAACCTAAATTTAATGTTCAACAACAGATTTTTCAGCACAATGAATGTTTTTGAGCCGAATATTGTCTCCCTCTCTGTCTTCCGTCTGTTTAATGTTCCGGTGCTCTTTCAGTAAAGATTTCAACTTAACACAGACTGTCAGGGCAGGCCTTTATGCAAAAATGGAAAGGCTCGCGTGAATTTGTGACATTTACAGATAAGGATATGACCGTTAACTGAAAGGTTTTTGTGCTGAGGACACACACATGACATTTATACTCAGACAATCACACGCTGCTGTCCCTTCACAGTTCCTACTCTCATAAATTACTCGCACTGCATGTTGACTTTTAAACCTAAATTTAATGTTCAACAACAGATATTTCAACACAATTAATGTTTTTGAGCCGAATATTGTCTCCCTCTCTGTGTTCCGTCTGTTTAATGTGCATGCCCACCGCGCCGGCGCTCTTTCAGTAAAGATTTCAACTTAACGCAGACTGTCAGGGCGGGCCTTTATGCAAAAATGGAAAGGCTCGCGTGAATTTGTGACATTTACAGATAAGGATATGACCGTTAACTGAAAGGTTTTTGTGCTGAGGACACACACACGCCTGACAGGGCAAGCCATTACGCTAATGCATCAGCTTGAAGCTTAAAATAAAGATTTCTCATGTTTTGGGCAGCTTGGATCACGTACTTTTCCTGCAGGAGCTCATTCTGTTGCCTTCAATATTTTTAAATGCATTTTGTCCATAGAAATGCGTCATTCGGTGCTGTAATTTGATACGACCGGCTGCAGTTGTACGTGCACTGTGGGCAGACCCGATTAATCGATAATGAGAAACGTTGTCGATGATTTTCATTATCGATTATAATCGATTTTATCGATTAGTTGTTGCAGCCCTAATATTGATCACATTTTCTAGAGGGACATCTATCAGCGCTGCACTCGCGTCTGGCACAAGACAGCGGCATGTTTAGAAAGTCATGTAAAATTAATGTAAGTTCAACTTTTAAAAAATATATCTCAAGACTTTATGGTGGTTTTTCCCCATCCCACTGCATCTCATGTTTTCATGTATCTCAAGAAAGTAGCCTACTCTTTGTGATTGGTTTTCGGTGCTTTGTATTAAACTATACATACATGCATGGTGCTGTTTTTTTCTAATTGTTTAAGCAACTTTATTAATTATACATGGTTTATAAACATTATTTTAAACATTATGCACTTTTTTTCCCCCCAAAGATAGTCGTGTTATTTTATTACGCTTTGAAGAAACGGGCATAATATTTTGCTCGATGCGCCCTCTTGTGGCCTCAGGAGAGAAGCCAAAAGCCCCCCCCAACTGAAATTATGGCTTTTCAATTTGAATATAATTCGAATTTTGATAATATTTAAGTAGAAAATTTGAATTTAGTTTTTCAGTCATTTTGACAGCCCTAATGCATTGTATGGGTCAAAATGATTGATTTTTCTTTTATGCCAAAAATCATTAGGATATTAAGTAAAGATCATGTTCCATGAAGATATTTTGTAAATTTCCTACCATAAATATATAAAAAAAATTATTATCATTAGTAATATGCATTGCTAAGAACTTCATTTGGACAACTTTAAAGGCTATTTTCTCAATATTTTGATTTTTTTGCACCCTCAGATTCCAGATTTTCAAATAGTTGTATCTCGGCCAAATATTGTCCTATCCATACAATTTATTCTGCTTTCAGATGATGTATAAATCTCAATTTTGAAGAATTGACCCTTATGACTGGTTTTGTGGTCCAGGGTCACAAATGTTTAAAAACTTTCTATCTGAGTGTTAATTATTCAATAAATTAGATTAATTGATTAAGTAACTTTATTTTCAGTTTTCAGCTTAATGAAAACTTTAACTTCGGTTTTGGTGTTTTGGCAAAAAAAATTATTTCAGTGCATCTCACATTTTAAGGAAATCTAAGATATTTCTGTCTGTGCATTGAAAGTTCATTTCAACACTTCAAAAGTTCATAAAGACATCATAAAAGAAAACCATATGAATTGAGCGGTTTAATCCAGAAGCTCGATCATACTTGCTTGATGTGTGAAGAGAACAAATCTGCTTCTTGCATATCAAGCAAAGACGTTTCAGATTTAATTTACTATATTTGATGTGCTCTGTGTATGTGGGCTCATCAAGGTTTGTGTGTGAAAAGATCTAAATTAAATCTGTTTATCATACTAAGCATTTGTGTCTCTTCAGGAGACTTGGATTAAGTGGCTCAATTCATACGGGTTACTTCAACAATGTCTTTATGAACCTTTTGAAGCATCACATTTTTAGTTGCAGACTTTCAATAAAGGGACAAAAATCTGTCAATAAAATCTATTCATTTTTGGTTTGAAGATGATCAAAAGTCTTATGGGTTTGAACCGACATGAGGGTTGAAGAAATATTTCATTTGGATGAGCTAACCCTTTAATTGGCCAACAAATTATTGGTAGATGCTGTTAATCTACAGGTTATCAAATATCAACTGATTAATCAGTCAGGGCGATAACATGAGTCTATCGCTAACTGCAATGAATCAATGCTATAAATCATGACATATGATTATTTCCCACTGAATATTCTGTTTGGAAATACGTCACAGTATATAAGAGGTATTTGGTTTAAAGCTGTTTGTACAATCATACAGAACTTAACTCACCTCTGACTCTTTATCACTGGAGGAGCCCAAGCTACCAAAACTGTGATTGGAGCATTCGTTGTTTGTCAAGGTCTGTACAGGAGAAACACATTTACATGAGTCGATGCAGATGAGCCAGGCAGATGAACATGAGGTATTCATGCAGCAGGTGTTATGAATTAATTATACGACAACTTCAAGGAGAGGACAGTTGTATAAGCAAGACAACATCACACTGAAAACCAGTTTTCTTTTGCGGTGTGAAGTCCACTGTAACCTGACATGAACCTCACGGTCAAAGTGTCTTCCCTTTCAGAAAGCACAATTTGTCAAAAAGAGTCAAAAAGCTCTTCATGAAAGTAGGAAGACTTTGAGCCTCTTCCATGAATCTGTGTCGGAAACCACATGAAATCAAACAGCGCCCAGAGGCAAGAATCCACGTCTGAACCCAGTGTTTGTGTAACATCAGCCTGTTAGGGCTGCGCAACTGAAACACATATGGCTCAGTCCGACTTTCAAATAAATACAAATCAGAGATTTGCAAAGGCTGCAATTTAATCAGATAAATATATGTGATATACATGAATTAAAATGTGTGTTGCTTTGAGGGCTCCCTGTGGTTTAACTGTCAAATTAAAAGTTAGTTTAGCATTTGAAAATTAAGAAATTAAGGCAGCCATAAATATTGTAATTTTACAGCTGTAATGCAAAAATGTAATTATATAAATTATATTCAAAATGATTAATTTTACAGTCAAATATTATAAAAGTAATGTGCCTTATTGTTTTTACTTAGTAATATTTATATTATAATTTAGTAATAATAACAACAATAATAATATTACTACTAAAATATCCCATAATCCTGTGCGCGCAGTTTGCTGAATAGAATTGGTGTCTGAAAAAACAGTTGAAAAAAGTCATTTATAAATATAACTTTTCTTACTACTATTCCTACCAAATAAATATAGAAACCAAATACATTTTATGGAGGACTGTTTCCTGATCCTGGGAGAGTAGACTACAATGCCGGCTGTTCTGACTCACAGACTGTAAGTACGTTTTTTTATATTTAAAGAGTTTTTATATTTTATATATTTAAAGCAAGTTTTTTGAGCAGTGTAGAGTAGGGCTTGTTGTTTGTCATTTCTCCGATCACAAATGCAGACATGGTTTTATGTTTACGCGGCGCGATGCAACGCAACGCGTAAAAAGACAGTATGTGGAAAATAATGTGTTTTTTTAACCTTAAACCGCATAAACATTTCATTACACCAAATACACAAAATAATGTTCTTTTTAGCAGCATCATATGACCCCTTTAAAGCACGCAGAAATAATGTACTTTTGTGATTGCGACTAAGTCTTGTGAGTGTAACTCTACCGAATCAACATTTGATGTGAATGTGTCTCGCGAGTTTCAGTTGGAGCTGGAGCCGCGAGACATAGCCTAATACAGCGCACTGCTTGAGGTAGATGTTGTGTTTTGTTAGTAAATGTTTCATTATATTACTAGTGTTGCCTCCTTCGTTCGCTATTACACTACTGCATATATTGCATCTGACACTGGTGTCGCTTAGTTTTGTAACGTGAGCCCACACTTTCGAACGTTTCACTCTTGCCACGACGACTGATTGCACGCACACACACACACACACACACTGCACATGCGCATGGATATCACTCGCACACGTCGAGCAAACGTCTGCCACATCATTCAGTGAAGGAAAATGACAAGCAACAGCTTCTAATTCGTCGTTAACATTTAAGTATACGGAGATAAAACAACGCAAGTATCGATAACAGTATCGTTTGTCCAGCTTATCGGTACTCCAGTATTGACCCAATTACGTACCAGTTCTCGGTACCCATCCCTAGTTACTGTGGAAGCCAACAACAGCATCGTTTAACCATGCACACATTTCCATATTTAGTTGCACTGAAAAAGTAATCCTGTCGATCTTATTACACCATTTTGACATGGATTTCTATGGAGACCGGAACACGACAGCATCCTAACAGAAGTTAAAATCCATCACGGCGAGGCTCATCGGTTACTTAGGAAAAAGGTGGATATGGAAAGAAAATTCTGCAGACAACTAATTCTGCATTTTTTAAATCTACATATTTCAATAAATAGAGTAATCAAAACTAAGAAAATTATGGGATTTTGGAATAATTATGGCAATACTGATAAAAAAAAAAAAATATATATATATTTTTAAGCTTTGTCTAAATTCCAGCTCTGCACATTCTGGAAATTCTCAACTCCCATGTGAATGAGGTGTATTCTTTAAGGTTTTTTTTTTCTTTTCTTAAATCAAACATTTCTTAAACTAAACTTAGTTCAATTCGTTCAATTTCAATTTAAGCAAAATAATAAATTATATGTTGATGGTTCAAATGTCTGATGAAAAGGAAAAAAGGCTTGAACAATTAAATGTGGTGTCACATGACACAGAATGACAGAATTAAACAAATGTTGTTCCCATTAAAGCTTAGTTTCTCTATAATGTTCAAGTGTGTGTTAAACAGCCTATTTGCAGTTCAATCACAGTGAAATGGCCTAAAAAAAATTTTTTTCAATATTTGTATGATAACATTAACTTTACGCAGCATGCAGTTGCATGAGCCAAGTCGATTCAGGCAGTTTTCTCAGCCACGTCAAACTGCAGCTGTCTTGACTGTATGCTAAAGGGTGCATTAAAGATTGCTGCTAGGATGCGGTCATTACACAATTTTACTGTTAAAAAAGGCTTATTGAATGGAAACAGGCTATGTCGATAACAGAATAGCAAAAAGTAGAAAAAAAACTTGGCTTATGATAATGATGAGAAATAAATGTAACCAGGTGGGTCAAAACTTTTGAGAGATGAATGGCTTCACACATGAATTAGACAGAAAATATAATCTTCAGTGTTTATAAAATATAATCTTCATTGTCAGTCCATACAGGAGCAGTCATACAGATCTGTGAGAGCATGTATGTTAACATGCAGGTCATGAGGAAACGCTGCAGAACACCCAACACAAGCACATTAAAACTGACATTTGAACAAAAATACCATCGTTCGCATGATTTCGGTCTCCGCTCAGCCACCCCATCCCTCTTTACCACCTCTCCCTCTGTTTTTCCTTCAATCGCCCACTTCCTCCTGCTTTTCTCCCCGTCCTCCGTCCTCTGTTCTCCCCTGGGCTCTCTATCGGCCCCTGAGGCGTGATGGAGCGAGTGTCGCTGTGAGTTTTCTCTGGGCGTTCTCGTCCGGGTGGGCTCCTAAGGGCTCACCCTGCTGTCATTATCTCTCTCTAATGAGTCGCCATTACGGCTCTACTCCTAGCACAGTTACCGCAGCTCAGTGCAGGAATCACAGAGGAGCTCTACCACAGGAAAATATGCATATACTATACTACATAACACTTAATTATGAGGTGAAACATATATTGTTGAGACTGCAATATTACTAAATATACCTACACATAATTGCACTGTTCCAAAATGCAGTGAGCTGTCAAGAGACAATTTTAAGGCATCTTCATTACACTGCCAAATTCTAAGGCGACTGCATATATCCTGCATGGAGATTGAGAGGCCACCACTACCTATATAGTGTTGAAAATTAGTTTTGACGTTCCATGGTGGCTAAGAGGTTGATTTAGAGGGCAACTGCATTTAAAAGGCAGTAGTAAGCAAAGCAGCTTCATATAATATCGGGAGAGTTTAAGCATTTAAACTTATAACTAAATGTGAAATGTCTATTAATAGCATATATAATTTGTCTGTTTGTAGATTTACATCCTTTTTTATAATTTAAAATTACAGTAATTTTATCATATAAGTCTTGAACAAAAAATATATTGTTTTGACTAGACTATAATGACTGAGATGATAATCATCAATAATCGTATGGCTTAAAGGGGTCATATGATGCGATTTAAATTTTTCTTTTCTCTTTGGAGTGTTACAAGCTCTTGGTGCATAAAGAAGATCTGTAAAGTTGCGAAGACTACAGTCTCAAATCCAAAGAGATATTCTTTATAAAAGATAAGAGTCAACCACACCTACCTAAAACGGCTCGTTCTAACACGCCCCCACATATCTACATCACGATGTGGGAAGATTTGTATAACGCCACCCAAATGTTCACGCAAAGAAAGGCGGTGAAACTTTTATTATCGCTGTAGTATTGTTGCCGCCGCCGCCATGTCGTGAAGGCTCTGTGTGTTTTGTTGTGCAAGCAAAACTACTTTGTTTGGTCTTCCAAAAGAGGACGATATCCGCTTCGTCATGCCTAGAGCTGCTCTGTGCTGGTCGCTGAGGAAATACATAAACTTAGTGCTGTGAATCGCCGGATCTGCTTTCACCGTGAACGAAGAGGAGTCCAGCCCGGGGTCGTCACATGTGGTTGCCGCAAGCCCGCCGGACGCTCCGTCGAATCCGCCGGCCACGCCATTCTCAAGCCCACTCCGCTCGCTCTAGCCCCCGGCCTTTGCTCACTGTAGGCCGCCGCCACTCACTCTAGCCTGCCGTGTGTGATGCTGTGTTTTTCGTTGTGAAAGCGAAACTACTTAGAGTAGCGCTTGTTGTTTGTCATTTCTACGATCACAAATGCAGACATGGTTTTATGTTTACGCGGTGCGATGCAACACAACGTGTAAAAAGACAGTATAAGTCATTATAATCCGTAATTATGTCCCCACTGGATGCAACAAATGCCTTGTTTATAATGGGTTTTAATGTTTTTGTCTCGTCGCTCCGGCCGGACAGGGCATCACAGTATCGTGAGGGGCGTAAAGTTTCCGTCACACGCTTGAGGTATTCGGCCAATCACAACGCACTGGATAGCTGGCCAATCACAGCACACCTCGCTTTTCAGACCGATGAGCTTTGCAAAAAATCGACGCATTTCAGAAACGCGGGGCATAGAGGAGAAACAGTAATGTACAGTATGTGGAAAATAATGTGTTTTTTTAACCTTAAACCGCATAAACATTTCATTACACCAAATAATGTTATTTTTAGCAGCATCATATGACCCCTTTAAAATGTCTAGTTTTCTGTGACTAAACTGTCAATATGACTACATTTCAGGTTTCATTGATAAATTAGACAAATACTGCTTGTCTGAGTAAGAAATGCAGACTTTGTCAATTAAAACAGGATAAGGTTGAATAAATATGATAAAAACTAACAAGGGCAATTGTTACAAGACAAAATTAACATTAATTATTAACATTTAATAAATCAAAATGTTGTGTTAAAGGTCACACTAGGGCTGGGCGATATAGCTAAAAAAAATGCATCAACGATATATTGTTTCATATCGTTCGGTATCGATAATTATTTACATTTTTATAACCTTTTTTAAAACAAAAAGCAATAGAATTATTATTAAAGGTCACACTAGGGCTGGGCGATATAGCTAAAAAAAATGCATCAACGATATATTGTTTCATATCGTTCGGTATCGATAATTATTGACATTTTTATAACCTTTTTTAAAACAAAAAGCAATAGAATTATTTTTTTTTTTATGTAACCACTGTATTTATAATTAACAATTTGAACCGATACTTATTAAAAAATAAATAAATAAAAATTCCCCAAAAATGATGGATTGGCCATTAGCACTATAAACACGATATCTGTTTCATTCATACTGGACACCAAAGGGCGCCCTCGCACAGAAAATCCACATATCCAGTCACAGAAGTAGAGAACTCCTTACCCTCCAGGAAATCCCTTATATAGACAAAGGCATCACTATTATATCTGTAACTGAGTAAACAGAACATTTAAACTTTTTGAATGATAAAACAAAGACAATAAACACTCGACTGCGACAATATCGTTTATCTGTGTTATTTAAGCCATCTTAGGTATTTTCATAATAATTAAGTATATTTATAATAGGGTGACCATATTTTAGTTTTCCAAAAAAAGGACAGTAGGGGGCGGGGTTCAAGGGCAGGGCTTCACCTAACAGTATACGTAGCAAGGTTTTTTTTTGCTTATTTGCTTATTTTGTTTTTCTTTATAAATAAAACAAGTAATTAGAATATAAATAGAATAGAGTGCAAATGTTTAGAGGGTCAAGTTTTTTAATTAAAAAAAACAAGCAGATCAAATTAGAAGTAGCATTGGAATAGAGAGTGCTAGAGTTAGAGGGTCAAATGAAGATGAAAGAGATGTTTTTTAAGCCGTTTCTTGCAAATATTAAGGACGGCGCCCTCGCACAGAAAATCCACATATCCAGTCACAGAAGTAGAGAACTCCTTACCCTCCAGGAAATCCCTTATATAGACAAAGGCATCACTATTATATCTGTAACTGAGTAAACAGAACATTTAAACTTTTTGAATGATAAAACAAAGACAATAAACACTCGACTGCGACAATATCGTTTATCTGTGTTATTTAAGCCATCTTAGGTATTTTCATAATAATTAAGTATATTTATAATAGGGTGACCATATTTTAGTTTTCCAAAAAAAGGACAGTAGGGGGCGGGGTTCAAGGGCAGGGCTTCACCTAACAGTATACGTAGCAAGGTTTTTTTTTTGCTTGTTTGCTTATTTTGTTTTTCTTTATAAATAAAACAAGTAGTTAGAATATAAATAGAATAGAGTGCAAATGTTTAGAGGGTCAAGTTTTTTAATTAAAAAAAACAAGCAGATCAAATTAGAAGTAGCATTGGAATAGAGAGTGCTAGAGTTAGAGGGTCAAATGAAGATGAAAGAGATGTTTTTTAAGCCGTTTCTTGCAAATATTAAGGACTCTGCATGGATTGAGCTGGGCAGGTCATTCCACCAGGAGGGAACAGTTAATGTAGAAGTCCATGAAAGTTTTATCATAGGTAGAATGCAAAATGTTTAAATGCAAGCATTTCAGTCAAATGTAATTTATGCAATATTTCAAACCTTTAACCCACTTGGGAAAATCAACCCACGGCAACAGTTTAAAAGTAGCCCAATTCTGTGGAAAAAAAACGCGGACTTGGCAACCCTGCATCCAACAAGAGCTACCGGAGTCAGCTTGGAATGATCACAGGTAGGGATGTAACGGTATGAACATTTCTTATCACGATTATAGTGACCAAAATTATCACGGTTATCAGTATTATCACGGTATTGTTAAAATGTGCTGGAAATGTTCAAAAAGTACTGACGCATAGGGATGGGCGATATGGGTTTAAAAATATATCACGATCATTTCTGATATTTATTGCGATAACGATATCAATGACGATAATTTAGGGAATCCTGTTTCTTTAGAAAAGTATTATCTTTCCTATTTTTACTCAAAATAGGGTGTTGTGAGCATTACCGAGTACACACTTCCATACTGGAAGCCGGAGGGCGCCCTTGCGCAGAAACACCACATATGCATAGCAGAAGTAATGCTCCAGGAAGAAGTATCCAGTGATCGCTGTAGCTGAATAAAACGCAGATAAAGAAATTTTAACTGAGGAAACCTGAAGACAATAAACATGCGATTGCACAAAATTTATGGTATCTGTGTTCTTCAAGCAATCTTGGGTATTTTTTATAAGGATAAAGTATATTTATAATGCAATGCTAATCGGCATAGCCTTTAACACTGTATATAATGCTATAAAATAGTATGATTTCGGCCTTATTCTGTAATACGAAACCACGTCTGATCTCAAAAATAAGTTATTTCAAATACTCGACTATGTTATGAAGTTAATATGGAGAGCATGTCAATAAATTAAAATATCTTTGTTGGACAACATACACATGTAAAACTGTGTCGCACACATGCTACTGTAGTACATTTACTCAAGGCTCAGACCGATTTTTGTCGCACTGTACAGCCCTATTCAAACCTGTTCCAGATTGTAGAAGGAGCTGCTCAATTTCACGTCCGCCTTCCTTCACGTCACTCCACACAGTCGTACACAGAAATATGTCAACAACTAGACTTTATCGTTATTATCACAGGAAGATAAATTCTTATCGTGATAATTTTTACCGGTATCGCAAACGATAATATATCGCCCATCCCTACTGACACACAAATCATTTCACGAAGTTTTACATTTAAAATCAACAAACAACAAATAAAATGAGTTTTTGTTTGCATAACTAAAACAATAACATTGCCAATGATGTCCGGATTTTAAATGACAACATGACTGACAACAGTTTATCTAATAGCATGTTTAAATATCTAATGTAAATGTTCAAATAAAGCTTTGAAAAAGTTTCATAAATAGTAAACCTCACATTTCAGCTTTTAAATAAAGAAAAGGGTCACGTCAAAATGATAATTGATTAATAAATGATTATATGTATTTATCTGCTCCATAAATAATCCTAAATAAGCTTGTTTTTCATCAACCGGTCAAAATTTACAGCAGGGCATGCTAATTGAGCTACACACCTTTCACTTTTTAAGACTAAAACAAAAGATGGATTCATTGTTATTCTTAATTAAAAAGCATAACAACAATAAAACAGTAAGATACAATGACAAACTAGCTTATAAAACGTTTATTAACAAAAACGAATAAGACTAGGCATGGCATACACCACATGCTGTATTATAAACAGACTAATAATTTACAGAACGTTTAGCAGACACTGAGGAATCCAATAAATAAAAAAGAGAGCCTCCATAGCATAATGTGAGGTAAACAGCAAAGATAACAAGCTTTTCAAAATGAAAAGTAAAACTAAACTTGCTGTCGGTGACAGTGCTTGCATGTTTTTGTCCCACAAGAATACCAACATGTTCACCTTTGGTTTAAGAAGCGGTCTTTTACTTTACATTAGCATGAAACCCATCCATCATTTCCTCAATATTTGCATCATTTTTGCTGCATGCAGCTTCGCGCTCCTGACACGACAAGTATAAACCAGGCTCTACACTCCATAAGCGCTGCGCAGCTCAAACGAGTCGCGCGGTTTCGTTATGCTTTCAGTTTTGTTTGCCGTTTGAGGTTTCTCACATGTAACAGAAATGCAGCGCTTATGAGTTAAACAATGCGGTGGTCGCGCCAGTGCGACTGCACACACAATTTAGTTGCACTGGCATAAAAAATTTTTGCAAAATGCGCCCATTTAGTCGCACTCTGGAGCCCTGTGCTGGACAGTATTTATTTATTCTCAGTTGTTCAAATCGCGGTAATCGAATACGGTTATAGTGATAATTAAAATATGAAATGGTAATACTAACCGTGGGGTATTTTAATCACAATTTTTCAACTTGCTGTCGGTGACAGTGCTTGCATGTTTTTGTCCCACAAGAATACCAACATGTTCACCTTTGGTTTAAGAAGCGGTCTTTTACTTTACATTAGCATGAAACCCATCCATCATTTCCTCAATATTTGCATCATTTTTGCTGCATGCAGCTTCGCGCTCCTGACACGACAAGTATAAACCAGGCTCTACACTCCATAAGCGCTGCGCAGCTCAAACGAGTCGCGCGGTTTCGTTATGCTTTCAGTTTTGTTTGCCGTTTGAGGTTTCTCACATGTAACAGAAATGCAGCGCTTATGAGTTAAACAATGCGGTGGTCGCGCCAGTGCGACTGCACACACAATTTAGTTGCACTGGCATAAAAAATTTTTGCAAAATGCGCCCATTTAGTCGCACTCTGGAGCCCTGTGCTGGACAGTATTTATTTATTCTCAGTTGTTCAAATCGCGGTAATCGAATACGGTTATAGTGATAATTAAAATATGAAATGGTAATACTAACCGTGGGGTATTTTAATCACAATTTTTCGTCAAACCGGTAATCGTTACATCCCTAATCGCAGGTTGAGAATAAGGAGAGATGACTGACAAGACCATGCTGGAGTATTTGCAGCTCAACAGATTCTGAGCTCATTGACAAATATCTGATCTTGTAAGATGTGCTCCCTTTACACAGAGTGCGTGTGATCACGAAATCGAAAGTGAAAGTAAACGGCGCAAACGCTCATTCAAAAATATTTAAATACACCGCATCCTGAGAGAGGCTCCCTGATGCGCCAAAATTATACACAATATTAGAATGTTTAAAGGAGTGGAGACGAAAATCGTGGGAGCAAAACATATTGCGGGAACAGGCGGCAATTGTCAGAGATTCAGCAGGAGTGGGATTAAGAAAACAGCCGAATCCCAGACATTTTGGGCAATTAAGAAATCCCGGATGCATTTTTGTAGGTCCAAAAAGAGGACATGTATGGGGAAATGAGGACATATGGTCACCCTAATTTATTGCTAATCGATGTATTCTTTTTAAAGTAGCATATGGAACATATTTTCTGCCTCATTCTGTGACAAGAAGCCTCATCAGATCACAAAAGGAAGCATTTGACTGGTGTTGTGGAGTAAAAAAGGTTATACTTTTCTCTTTTGTTGGACAACAGGTTTAGAAATGTGAATACAAGGGAGGTTTAGCTTTAGGCATTTTAATTTAAGTATGTTGAGCTTAGTTAACGGAAGGCTACCTGCTGCCATCAGAGCAAGTGTAATTACTGCATTCACGTGCTCCTCGGATACTCTCATTTGCCAAGTTGTGCTTTTAAGTCGGAATGTGAAAACAACATGGACACTCTCGTTACTACAAAGATGTGTTGGATTTGTATTATTAGAGCTTTCCGACTTGAGCTCACGTGCATTTTCTCAGTCAGGAAATTATTTTTCATGTGCGGTGCAGTGATGATGTTTCTTACGGCCGTTTCTGAGAACCAGAGGACAAATATTTAAATTGATCACTCAGGCATGGCACCGAAATGAGGCACCGAAATCTGCGTTCGGATTCGGCTCTAGTACATACCGGTTACATAGGTACTGGTGCCATATTGGTATCGGGTTTCGGTACCCAACCCTACAATTTATTGAGACAAACAAATATTTTTTTTGTTTTAACAATCAAACCAAATAAAAAATTAAACAAATATCTAATTTCTAATATTTTATACGCAAACAGGTCTTTATTGTATAGGTCTAATTGTCTCCCGAGGCCACAGGAGGGCGCAATGCACAAAATAATGCAGCGCATTTAAATTGTCAACGCAAGGAAGTAACTCAAAAACGTGCATTACGTCTAAATTAACTCATAAAATCAAATAGAATTAAGTAAATTGCATAAACAATTATGAACAAAACAGCATAATGTATTTATGCATTGCTTAATCCAAAGAGCCGAAGCGGCATTCACACAGACTGCATTTAAAAACATATGAGACGCAGTGAAAAGGAATAAACTTCCACAAATTCGTGACGTGTTTTCTAAAAGTTTAAATTGTTTTAACTTTGCATGGCTTTCTATACATCTCTTCTGTGAGACACGAGTGCAGCAGTCATATCTGTCCGTCTAAAAAATGCGCTGAATGCATTCTGTGTGAATGGCTTGGTTTTGATTTTAACGAGGGATGTGCGCGACAACTAATTTGAAACTAAAATTAGTAGTCGTTTAAACTAAAGTTTTGTATCCGACTAGTCGGCTAGTCTAAAAGCAAGAAGCCCCCAAAAGATGGTAAGAAAACAAAACCTCTGTTCGTGCGTGTATCATATATAATAGCCTATATTTGAAATACTTAATCTATGAATCACACTGTCAAATCCCTCAATGAATAAGGATGTGCGCGACAACTAATTTGAAACTAAAATTAGTAGTCGTTTAAACTAAAGTTTTGTATCCGACTAGTCGGCTAGTCTAAAAGCAAGAAGCCCCCAAAAGATGGTAAGAAAACAAAACCTCTGTTCGTGCGTGTATCATATATAATAGCCTATATTTGAAATACTTAATCTATGAATCACACTGTCAAATCCCTCAATGAATAACGCTTGCCGCACACTTGCCTCGCGTTATCATCATTTAATTTTAGGTGGTCGTTAAAGAGAAAAAAAAGAAGAGCATACACTCAAAGTCGGCCAAAGCATAGCTTATTTATTCAAATCAGCTGGGGAAATGCAGGACAATGGAAAATCAATCAATAGCCTGACATAATTCTTAATCTTCATATAACGTTAGCCAACATATTAAGTCAAAAACAATAGGAAGGTTTATCAAGAAATAGCATTAAAACAGCTTTTAAAAACGTACTTCGTGAAGGCTATATTGTCTCAAAACAATGCAACAATGCCCATTTTACTCTCTCAGACCATGCGTTATTTGTTCAGTGAAATTATTAACGTGGTCTGGTGAAAGACGGGACCTGAGGCGATTAACAATAAAATTACTGCATTTGAAAAAACGCGCTCGGCAGGAACTGAAGTCGCAGGCACGCAGAGATAACGAAAAGCAAGCCGATAGAGTTTCAGAAAGCGCCTGGACATCCCGCAACCCCACCGAAGTAGGTCTTCATTAGAGGAATAGATGGCGCGGATGGGATCGCAGCACCGGCGGGTTGTAGTGAATGACGTGACTGACACATTTGCTGGCTTTGGCCAGTCTCTAAGCTAACGCCTACCTGCCTGTATTGAACATGATTATGCATCGCTCCAGTAGAGTTATTGTAACAATTTGACATTACACAGTTTACACAAAATGTTTCCGTTTCCTTCCAATTCAAAATAATCCCACACCTTGCTCATCTTTCGCATGGTCATTTTTGAACTCACCGCAACTGACACGAAGAAAACGCATGCGAGTTTGGAGATAAAAATGCAGTTTCCGTCCAGATAAACTTTGAAAAATAATGTATTATTTTTCAAACGTTTTATTTTAACTTATTTAAAACGTTTTAAATGCAATGTTAAAATGATGGTAATTTGAATGATAAAATCATGTTTTTTTTTCTTTCTCTTTTTTCTATCGTGTAATCGACTATTGTTTTCAGTGTCAACTAGTAGGAGCTGTACCGTTTAGTCGACTAGTCCCGCACGTCCCTAGTTTTAACCCATTCAAGATCTTCTCCGCATTGAGCTTCTATTTTTCTCTAATATTTTGAATGAATAACACAGCAGCTCTCGTGGGCTAGACTAACAAAACATTTAAATGCAACAACGCCACTTACATCACCGCATCTCGTGCGCCACTGATGACGCTCCCTGACGCACTCCTAACATTCAAATGCAAATGTTTATTTTAAATTCGACTAATATTCATTCTTTATTCACAATTTCCTCATCACAGGCAGGCACAGCACTCATTTCAGCATGTGTTCGTGTTTGTGTGTGCTGTCTGCGTCACTCATAGCACATGCCTATATCGTGCACTATATCAAAAAAAAATTCTATCGATATCGAAGAAGGTGTACCGTCGATAAATATCGATACCGGTTTAATCGCCCAGGCCTAGGTCACACATTATTTATTGACTACCTAATGTAGTCTAATTTACTTATGTACCAGCACAAGTATATTTCAGACCCACGGGAAACACTGATAGGGATGTATAATACAAATGGTGCCCATATGAGTACCACCAACAGCATTTTTATAGGAATATATAAATTTAATTGCATTAGATCACAAACTACAAAACAAGTGCAATCTCCAAACAAATGCTGGTGGTGACTTTTCAAAACTAACTTCATGTTGCTCAGTGTCTTTGAATCAGCTGGTGTTTTGGTGATTTTTAGTAGATGAAATCAATCAGTTCCTAGCAGAGGAAGGTGTAGACAATAACATTACCTATCAACATGATCAACTTTCACAAACTGTTTGTCTTCATTTTAAACCGTATATCTGTTCATTTGAAATGGTTTCTTATAACACTGACCAGTAGCAATTACATGTCCAGTAATTAACCAGAACCACTACAGACAGTATTAATATTAGGGGTCAAACAATAAGACATCTTCTTAACTTTAACAACTAGGGCTGGTTATCGAGTTCGATACTTTTTAGGCACCGACCGAATTGCCTTGATATCATCGCGTATCGAAAAACGTCTTGTCGTTCGGTACCAAATTTCGATGCCTAAGGGGTTAATCTCATCAGCGTCAGTGAGCCAATAAGCCTGCAGCACTAGCCGGTGTGTTCGACTAGAAGAGGTGCGGCGCATATCGAGTGTTTGTTTGACATCCGCAAGAGCGATTCGAAAGCGCACGGAGCAGTCTGCTCTCTTAGCTCTCGTGGTACTGCAATACACCGATCGGTCTGCACAGTCAGTCCGTGTCAAGTCAAACACACCTACTAGTTTACACAACGGTTACACTCAGAGATGTGGCGCTGAGTCAGAGCAGCGATCATGGAAGAGCGAACAAGCAGACCGTGCTGGAAGCTGCTAATGCTCATCAGTAAATCAGTGGAAAATAAACAGAAATCATGATTCTGTCTGAGCTATGCGTTTTAAAATGAACACTAATTAGTGTAAATGTAGCCTAACAGATGTGTAAACTGAACACTATTTGAGCTTTATTAAAACTATTTGCACTGATTTATTGTGTTGGTTACATTTTGTTCCTTTGTGCAGTGTCTCAGGAGATGAGTCTTTGAGTTTGTATAAACATCAACAAGCTTTTTATTATTATTATTTTTTTTTTTAGATAATGTAATCTTGTTCAAATTGATTTCATAAAATTGGTATTGAAAAAAGTATCATTCAGGAACCAGTATCGAAAATTTTTGAACGATACCCAGCCCTAGTAACAACATCATATCACACTGTGTTTTACATTACCAGTCTTAGATAACATCTTCATGTGTCCCCACATCAACCACAAACTAGAAAATTAAACAGCGTTTCATTCCCTCCACTGGGAGTCATCTAAACCCTAGTGACTTTCTTGCACACCAACAGAGCTGCCCAAAACACAATACCATATACTCAAGGCTATAGAATTCACTTCCAATAATTTGCTTCATATGACAGAATTGCTCAGAAAAAAGAAAGACCAGCTAATTCGGAGAGTGCAATGTCAAATTAAGTATGAGGTGGAAGTGACTGACGTCACTGACATACATTCACACTGATCAACGACTCTCTAATGAAGAGAATCGGATGCCACACTCCTCCACTGGTGGGTGACCACACACAAACATTCGGCTTTTCTCTCCTTCTCTAGGAACAACAAATCCAGAACACACAAATATAATAAGGAGAGAAAAACAAAACACCCCTGAGGCATACAGGATTGCATCAGGGACATTTGGAGACAGAAATGTAAGAGAGAAATGGATACAACAGGATTATAGCTAGTGTCACAAACTAAAAGTGAAACACAAAGATTAATTTATTGTGTTAATGACAAGAACTGTATATTGTGTAATACTAGTAATGGCTTTATAGCACTGCAACACATTGTAACTAGTGGTCGACCGATATATATCGGCCGATATTTGAAATTTTTCAAATATCGGCATCGGTCGACAAGTTTTTCTGTTTGGCCGATGCGTTCGATGCGGGACTTTTATTTTGACGACTGGCAGCGCCTGTGCACAGTTTTCACATTCTCCTTGTTCACTATCGTCGTTAACAGTTCTGTCTAATACGGACAGAAATCTGTCTAATAATCAGAAAGAACTGTTTAATTAAGGAATTAAAACATAGGCTATACAAAAACGTATTATAACGATTGCTTTTATATTATTAGTTATAGAAAGGCAAACATTATAATGTTTTCTCGTTTTCCATCAGCATTCAGCAAATACGCATTTATATCATTTAAACAAATCTTTGAATGACTAATGAACATTTAATTTTAAAAAATCTTGCAAACTTAGTCAAATCCAGCTGTGAGATCTTGTTAAGAGATCTTGTGAAGTTAAAATGACCATGATTTAAACATCTCAAGACGTTCTCTTAAACTTCTTTCAACTTGAGTGCAGTGTTTTTAAAATGGAATGTAATGTACAAGATGCTGCAAAAGACATGAGCGCAATGGTCAAAGAAGTCCATCTAGGGCTATAATATAGAAAACCAATGGAAAAACAGACACGCGCTAATGATACTATATTAGTAACCTACAATAACAAGGACAATGGACTGTGTGGTTGTTTTCAGTCTTTTTTTTCCCCTTTGTAATTTATTTTCACATCTGACTAATTGGTTAAGTTTTTTTTTTATTATTATTATTTTATTTCTTTGGTAAATAGTGCTATCAAAATGCACTGTCATGAGTT
>NW_015505279.1:1160702-1162260 GCF_001515645.1 Sinocyclocheilus grahami | reverse complement strand
GGCCGATACCGATATGGTGGCCGATATATCGTGCATCCCTAAATGCCATGAAGCTCATAATAGGTCAAATCCAATAAATACTTCTTCCCCAGAAACACTGTGCACCATGAAATTGTGCAAAGCCAGCCAATCAGATTAGAGCTTGTGATTTTGAGGAAGCTTTCTGTGTGGAATATGCATCAGATATTCCATGAACGGTCCGTGGCTCAGGCCATCAAGCAGAAGTTTACATACAGCTCGAAATGTAATGTCTCAAAAGACTTTGTCGCCCACAGTACAAATGTGTTTTATGATGCTTGTTCAGAGTTTATGTTTAAACAGCAACAATAAAACATTTATTGCAACTGTGTAAATGATAACCGTTCTGGAGAGACTCCCACCCACTCAGACACTAAATGAAATGAGAGCTGACGCAGACAGTGTTAGTACCGCTTACTTCATCAATATGGGAGACTATTTAATAAGTGTCACTTAAACAGAGAGAAAACAACTTTGTGACACTGTAGCACCATGCTACAAACACAAAGAATATCTCAATCATAACACTCCTAACACACAGTTTCAGACTGTCATATTTCTTTTAAATGCATACAAAAGCATTTGAACAGTCAAGTCACATTTTTTAAATGTCATAACGCAGTTTCTCATGTTTGTAATGTTAAGTAAATATACTGCTCAAAATGAAGAAAAAAAATGTAACACTGTATTAGTCAAATGCTAGCAGATCATGTTGATCAGGGTCTCCAAACTCTGTCCTGGAGGGCCAGTGTCATGCAGTTTAGCTCCAACTTGCCTCAATACACCTGCCTGGAAGTTTCTAGTATGCCTAGTAAGACCATACTTAGCTGGTTCAGGTGTGTTTAATTAGGGTTGGAGCTAAACTCTGCAGCACACCGGCCCTGCAGGACCGAGTTTGGAGACCCCTGATGTTGATACACTGTTAAAAAAAAAAACTGTGACATTTACGGTAAAATACCGGCAGCTGTGGTTGCCAGAACTTAACCGTAAAAAATTTGGTAGCAAGTTAGCAACATTTTAGGTTTTACAAACTTAATCTAAATTCACAATAAAATACTGTATTTCATTAACTGATGTAATGTTAATAAACCAGCATATTGAAGTGTTAATATCTGTTTTAAACCATTGTAATGAACTGATAACCTCCAAAAACTGGTGGTGAGGAGAAAGTCACACGATGAACCAAAGCTCATCACAAAACGCTTTTCTACGAGCTGAGGAGGGCAATACTTATATATAGAAGGTGCACAGTGTCATTTACACAAACACTAAACCCCATCACGGTGACACACACAATACTGAAATGATGCAATAAACATTAATTTAACAACATTAGATGTAAGATTAAACCCTAATGTACACAACTGATAAGAAAAAACTAAGAAGAAACATGTTATTTCAACAAAACATCATGCAGGGAATTCTGGGAGTGTCCATTTACGGTTTTTCAATGTAAATAATACAATGACTTTTTCTTTTTCACTTTCAAAAAATTTATTTTAACTAGGGATGCACGATATATCGGCCACCATATCGGTAT
>NW_015505279.1:1159521-1159801 GCF_001515645.1 Sinocyclocheilus grahami | reverse complement strand
ACGCTTTAAAGCTTAAGTCAATGGAAAACCATTAAAACTTTGAACGGCCTTATCTCCGTAACGGCGCGGCGATTCCGCACCAAATTCGGGGGATCCCTTCAGCTCGAGGAACCCTCTCGAACACGAATCGAGTGTACGTCTAGAGGCCCTCTTTCGAATGAGACCACCCCGCGTCGATAGCCCCCTGGGTTCGGGAGTTACGGATGGTTAAATTCGCGGTCCGGCGCCAACCGATCTAGAGATCCCGGGGGGCTACCGATGCGCGGAGAGGGGCGTTGGC
>NW_015505279.1:1152125-1159345 GCF_001515645.1 Sinocyclocheilus grahami | reverse complement strand
GTGTTACAACTAACACCCCGTTACTTTGTGCATCGCACTCATCGCAAGTGTATTGTTAAATTGTTAAATGCCCTTACATATCTCTGTCACCATTATAAGTGTTTGATCACTACATTTGAGTGATCATTGCAAAAAATGTGTTTATGTACATATATTCTGTTTATGCATATACTGTATTCTATATATAGTACCAGTCAAATGTTTGTAATCACGAATGGGAAAGTGTCCAAACTTTGGACTGGTACTGTACTATAATATATGAAGTGTACAAAGAATGTCGGCCGATATATCGGTATTCGATTTGGGGAAAATATCAAATTGGGATTTTTTTTGACACATATTGCGATTTGATTTGAGATTTTAAATTCACAAAGTCAAGCTTCAGCTCTATTTTCAATAATGTGCAGCACAAGTATGGGTATCATTACCCTGCTGAAAAAAACAATAGAAACCATCACAGAAATTCTTATAGTTTCCATTAAACTAGGGATGCACCGATATGAAAATTTTGGCCGATACCGATAACCGATTATTCTTTATTTTTGAAAGCCGATAACCGATATGTTGGCCGATAAATCTATATCCAAATTGTTATATAAATTTACTTAAGCCAGAATTTAAATGTTACTATGGTAAAATAAATATTCAAACCACGTGTGTTACAACTAACACCCCGTTACTTTGTGCATCGCACTCATCGCAAGTGTATTGTTAAATTGTTAAATGCCCTTACATATCTCTGTCACCATTATAAGTGTTTGATCACTACATTTGAGTGATCATTGCAAAAAATGTGTTTATGTACATATATTCTGTTTATGCATATACTGTATTCTATATATAGTACCAGTCAAATGTTTGTAATCACGAATGGGAAAGTGTCCAAACTTTGGACTGGTACTGTACTATAATATATGTGAAGTGTACAAAGAATGTCGGCCGATATATCGGTATTCGATTTGGGGAAAATATCAAATTGGGATTTTTTTTGACACATATTGCGATTTGATTTGCGATTTTAAATTCACAAAGTCAAGCTTCAGCTCTATTTTCAATAATGTGCAGCACAAGTATGGGTATCATTACCCTGCTGAAAAAAAACAATAGAAACCATCACAGAAATTCTTATAGTTTCCATTAAACCATTACAAAATTCCTTTTTGTTTTGGGCATTATTCCAATAGGAATTACTGTTGTTCCATTGGTTGCCATCTGCCAGATTACATCCCACCAATAAAATCCATCAAATAGACACCATTATAGTTTACATTAAAACCAAACAAATTCCCATTATAACCCTGAAGTCCATTAAATGTTTTATTGTGTTTTGGGAGGGGTTCTATTGTTTGTTTTCAGCAGGCAAGATTATAATGGTAACTACTTTTACAGAATTAACTTAATTACTGAATTTCGCAGAAAATATTTATTTTTTATAAATAAAGAACTGTATTTCTTAAGTCAATTATTAAAGTATCACATCCGTTGCATAGGCTGATTTATTAATTTTAAGTATTTGGGATTTTAAAAACAAGTGGAAAATGTGCTGAATGTTTCATTTCATCCAAGTGAAATTAGCAAGCAGTTAGACTGAATTTACATTAGTTTTAAACGCGAAGCCAGGCGCGAGTCGACACAGGTTGCGTGCGTGCGTCAAGCCGCATCCATACTGCCAGACGCGCTCGTGGAGACTTGCGGTGCGGAGCCGGGTGCGAGTATAAACGAGCATTACAAGACAGGCTGCGTGAACGGCTCGTCCGTGACGCCGGATTCGCGCCGCGTGGGGCAGAGAGGAGCGAGTATGAGAAGCATTCACAGACACAGGCTGTGTGTGCGCTCTTCTGAATTGGGAAACAATAAAATGTGTAAGATAACGTTCTCATACTAATAAGAACATCTAAGAATGTACATTTTATTCTCTCGTACTGAAAACAGAACCGATAAGGGAGCTTTTGATATGCGCTGTGACGCAGCTCTTGCAAATTACCTTTTTTGTTCGTTGTCTGTCATTTCTAAGCTTAAGTTGCATACGTTTTTCTTTAGTTTTAATTTGTCTAACCTTGATCTGACCCAGTAGACGCCATAATCCCCACTCTTTCTCTCTCCCGTCCCGCTTTCTGTTTTTATTTATTTATTTATTTTTAATGGTGGGCGTTTACGCAGTTGGCTATAGAGCAGTGCTGATTGGGGACAACGGAGGTGCGCTCACTCTATTGGTTAGTAAGACTGCCACTCAAGGCTGGCAGTCATGCATATCCTCTGGAACAGAGAAATATCGCGTCCACATCGCAGGCTTTGCGATTAGCAAATAGCAACGTCTCAAATCGCGATTTCGATTAATCACACAGCCCTAGTATTTAATGTGAACGACACCTGTGATTACTCTGCCAGAACACCTGTGTGAACTTGAGGAAAACCGCTGCCTATTTCTAGGAAGTTCAGAAGTCTATTGGCTGTGTGGTGTGCACATACAAACTAATAATCAGACGGATGGCTGAATCTGACTTTTAACCCCATAGCTGTCAAAGATCGGCGACGGGCCCAGATTATTGTTGTTTCACTTTAACAGCACGTTAAAACATCACACTCTTACTTGATCTGGACAAACTGTGCATCGGTAGAAAGATTAAAGACTCTAGCTTCGATATTTTACCACTGTTTTGATAAAACATTGTTGCAGTGACAGTAATTTATGTCAGGAGTGCAAAATAATCAATCTGTATGTGTCGTTTTTAGAATAGAAATTCACCACGCATTCATATTCAGTCACGTCAGCAGCGGTTTATTTGTGTTCACATAGATTCACTGAACAGGGTTAATAAGGGCTTATAGTCCAAAGATGCATATACATGGAGATATATAGATATATTTACTCATGTTTACTTCATATTTCTTCAGACAGAATCATCATTGCTATTCATTTTCCACTGATTTAGGCGATCTGATGATAATTAGTCGCTCCCTAGGCTGTCTCTGTGCGTTTACTCTTCTGTGCTCGCGCTGTGACTGACAGAGACCCTGATTCGTCCGTCGCTTGTCGATCATAACGGCGCAACATATCCCGCCCAGTCTCATCCTGTGATGCATTTCCTTCACTTTTTCATAACAAGAATGTGTACATCTGAAATGCTAATTTGTGCAGCGATATAAAAGGCTATAAATGGCATATTTTTACAACAGTAAACGACCAAATTCCACATGAGATCGCAAAAGGAAGTTATTACAAACACTCAATGATGGTTTAAAGTGAGTTTTGAGTAAAAGTGTACTAATAATCTCATAAATTGTCTTATGTAGCTTGATGCTAATGTTAGCTCTAATGCAGCTGCAGAACAGGTGCAGCTCTTCTTCATAATGCATTTTGTCATAATAGGGCTAGGCCTGTCACGATAACAACTTTTTGCTGTGCGATATATTGCCCCACAAATAATTGCGATAAGCGATATTGTCATTTTAAAAACCATTTTATGCCACTGACTATATCATCATAATGTAACAGCATAATAATGCAAGAAGGCCTACACTTACAAATGACAACAAACATTACATTTTTAAGAATATTTAGATCATGGAAATAAATATCAATATATTAGATACCTTAAAAAACTTGAATAAATAGTAAATAAACATTTTCTAAAGAAAAGTGCAAAGTAACAAGTAGAAAAAAAGAAAAATGCACAGAGAACGTGTATAGAGATATTTCCCGGACCTTCTTTTCTCTGTAAATTAAGGGTGCACAGCACTATTGCTGAAAAACACAATCACTACTTAGCAGTCATATGTCCGTATGCACAAAGGCACAGATCCCTAAACAGGGCCATATCTGCAGATGAAACTTTGTAGAAGCATTTTTTTAATTTGAACTAGCACCTCATGACTACACCACGTTGTGTACAAGAAGCTGCAAAAGACACAGGCGCAAGTGGAATGTACAAAACATGGTGACATACATTTTTAAGTAAATATAATGGGCGATATATTGAGTCACCAAAAATGATTGAGGTCATGTACATATATTGCGCGATAAGTCGATATATTGATTATTGCGACAGGCCTAAATAGGGCTGGGCGATAAATCGATTTTATCAATTAACTCGAATGTGTAGTTTACGTCGACTTGTTTGAATGAAAATCAGTTTTCTCTTTAACACCTCTGGGCTCCCGTGGTTCCGAATGGGCTCAGCCCTCCCCCTGCGCGTTTGCCATAGAGATACACAAACAACATGGCAGCGAGCAGGGAAGAACTCGTTCAATTTGGAATTGGTTCGGTTTTTGCGGCGTCAGACACAGAACAAACAACACCCCGCTGCAAAGTGTGTTTGAGGTCTGTTGCTAGTAAAGGTAGCAGTACGACCAATTTACTGCAGCACCTCAAACAGAGGCATGCTGCCGAGTGAGAGATGTTGCGCCCTACGAAATGAACACGACCGTACCAGAAAAGATATTTACACTTGCTCTGTCCTACGTCCATGACACTAACTCACTGTGGAGTTTCCTGTTTTAATCTTAACAGCTCTTAACGCCGAATGTGCACTTGGATGGTTAGATACATGATGGGCTAGTATTAAAGGTCTTAAGGTCTTTCCAGCATTAAGGCAATCCTGCTTTTTATTTTTTATTTTTTTAAATCATCTTGTCTCAGATACAAATTTGACTGGTAAATGATAAAGAATGATGGCCCCTATTGCATTGCATATCAGGGATGACAGATTGATAAAAAGACATGCTATTTATGACTAGATGTAACTTTTGATACTTGGTGGTAAAAGTGGCTCTCTGATTGACTTTGCCCTATCAGTGCGGCTCTCATAAAAAAAATAGTGAAGACCACTGACCTACAGTCTTACAAACTGTATACGGTATGATAAGAATGTTATGTTACATTTTATGTTATGTTACGTTATGTTGCGTTTTCACTGTTTACAATGGCAGGGCCTGCCATCTTGTCTTTTTGGCTCGTTGTTTCTGTTTGCACTTTAACCCAAAGGGGGAACTCCAGATCAAGTCCCAGAAGGGAAAATAAAAACAAAATAAAGCTAAAACTTGTTTTGAACAATTTCTTTGTCATCTTCAGATTGCAGATTTAAATTGTAAATCAAATTTATTGTGAAAAAATCTAGGATTTTTTTTTTAGGCCACATCGCCCAGCCCTAAATTTACGTAAGGTCGTGAGAAAATGTTTTGTTGTATTTTTATAGAAAGACTTTTGATAATAGGCCGGTAAATGTATATTGGGATTGAAGCGATGTGGCTTGGTAAACCTTGTAATGCCAGAATAAAGGCTACGGATGGCTGAATAAAACAAGAGAATAAAGATAAAGGAATAATGAGGATAATGTCTCATACCTGGCGGAGGCGTGAAAGGTTCGTCGCGTGACAACAATAGAATCATGAATGGGGCAGTTTGCCGAGCCAGACATGAGGAGACAGCTTACAGGGGTCATAAATCAATTTTATTAACCTTTTATTAGTCTTCTCTAAAAACACACATGACATGGTCTTAAAAAATGTTTAATAAAATTCACAATTTTAGAGATTATGTTCTGAAATTTCAAATGAAGCATTAGTAGACTTGTGGCTTTAGCTTCATTGTGTTTCTAAAACCATATCCTACATCAACATATTTTTTATACATTTATTTTTTTTATGTTTCATGTTTGAGCTTATATATATATATATATATATATTTATTATCATAACAGTCCGAGTAATTCTGATTCCTGAACAGTAAACTTTCAACATATTTTTTATACATTTATTTTTTTTATGTTTCATGTTTGAGCTTATATATATATATATATATTTATTATCATAACAGTCCGAGTAATTCTGATTCCTGAACAGTAAACTTTGAAGTATCAGCTTTGTGAACATATGTTGATTATGTATCTAGTAAGAAAGACTCATGAGCAGCAACCTTTTAATTTTGGTTATGTTATTTGTGTCTCCATGCTGAAAATGGGGGGTGATAGCTAAGGGGTTAATCCCTTCAAATATACACCTTATTTCAGGGGTCCTCAACTCTGGCCCTTGAGGTCCACTTTCCTCCAGAGTTTAGCTCCAACCGTGATCAAACTTGCCTGCCAGGAACTTTCTAGCAATCCTGAAGACCTTGATGAGCTTGTTCAGGTGTGTTTAATTAGGGTTGTTGGCGCTAAAGGCTGCAGGAAAGTGGACCTCGGGGGCCAGAGTTGAGGACCCCTGCCTTATTTGGCCTGACTGAGCTTGATACTAATTAAATTTTAATCCGAATAAAAAGATGGTTTAGATCCATTAAATACCTTAAAAAAATAATTATATTAATTCTGCCAGAAAAGCCCCCCCCTTGCTGTTTCTGAACATGGTGATTGACGCTCAGTTTATGCATTAAAGTTTTGCTTGAAATATGTAATGCATGTGGTAAATGAACACTAGAAATTGGCTTTAAAAGTTTAGGGTACAAAATTAACCGTACTTTCTGAATGCAGAGCCACGGTGGATTCTTTCGGCCTGACAAATTGTGTGGCGTTCATTCAAATGATTTTAGCTGGAATAAAATAGATGTGCTGGATAAATTAATATTTAGGCCTAGTCCTTTTTTTAATAATATTATTTAGGGGTGCTCAGATCAGGATTTTTGAGACCGATCACAGAAAGCAATATCTGCCGATACGACCACCGATACCGAATTATTATTATCATTTTTTTTTTTTGAGGGGGGCTTTTTTTTGGGACATTTTTCAAAAATATATATTTCTCTCCTAAATGTTTGATTATGCACTGCATTTTTGTTTTGACAATCGTGCAATTGTTGCACAATAGCTTACACACAGCACAAGCCTGATTTCGTGAGCTGTATGTGAGGCGGTCTACGCCGGGTTCACACATACTCCGTTTGCAGTGTGTATGTAGGCCATGTGCAGTACGTAAGTGGTGCAGAGGCAGCTTTCACACAGGTGTCTGCAACTGATCCGCGGCTGTTTACCACAAACACAACATTTATCCATTATTTTGATTTCAAATCCAAACATTGTTACTGAAAATGCTTTTTAAGAATTGTGATTCTTTTTTTAAACAGAACAGTAATACAATCTTTCATAGATGCGTTTAAACGCAATAAACGTAAGAGACACATTAATCAATGCTTTTTACTTTTGCATTTACTTCTAGATTCAAGCTATATTTTAAGTTGCTCAAGCAAGTGGCAAAATATTTAAACTACTTTTCTTACATTATCACAAACA
>NW_015505279.1:1151664-1152099 GCF_001515645.1 Sinocyclocheilus grahami | reverse complement strand
CCACGAGTGCCATCTATTATTGCCTTGTTTATCTAAAAGTGCTCTTTCCCTTTAAACCTAGCCAAAAAGCCATATTTGTTGCCTGTGAAACACATTAGACTTTAATTACATGCATTTATGGTGTAATTACTACATTTTCATGTCAATCCATGTTCATATTTACCGCAAACAATGCGCAGTCACTTTAATTCAGCGCGTACAGCGGAAACGACCTCCACACTACTGCAGAGACGCACCGCTCCTGGAACGCACTGCCGGGCCGCAACCATGTGCAGTGTGAATGCTTTATCCATTAACATGAGCACGGAAAAAATACACACTGCAAACGGAGTAATGTGAACCTGGCGTTATGTGTGTGCGCTGCGAGTGTGCATGAGCGCACGGTCTCCAGGAGAGCACGCGAGCGCTGTATGGTTTAAACATTGGCAAGAATTA
>NW_015505279.1:1147500-1151274 GCF_001515645.1 Sinocyclocheilus grahami | reverse complement strand
CCGATCCGATATTCATATCGGGTATCGGCTCCGATAGTGACATTTTTCTATCGGTATCGGTCAGAGAGAAAAACCAATTTTTTCTCGATTGTGCGAATTATTCTGTGTTACTTCTGAAGCCATACGATAGCTTAATGTGAGCTACATATGAATATTTAAGTCCTTACATTAAAGTTCACACAAACTCTTTTCTCCGGTGTGTCTGTCAGGCATTCGTTCAGCCTTTAAACCCTGGTCGCGTTCGGTTACAGCGGTCAGCTCGGTAAAGCTCTCTCCAACATCATTCTGTGTTCCCATTATACTTGTTTTGTAAATACATGTCTATGATTTTGCAAAAAGGACTTTATCTTCTTGCCGGAGTTTAATATTTTTTTACTTGCTACCGGGTGTCTGTGAGAACAAAACACGGGCGTAGAAAAGACTATAAATGGTTTTTAACGTGCACAGTAACTGAAATTTAAAACGGTTAAAAGAAAGGCTCAATAACTGTTGAACAGATATAATACACTACGCATCAATTTCTCTTCCCTTTGTGCTTTGCAGTTTTTAACACGAAGCGCTTACAATGTGCGCATAGACTGTATAAAAACAGTTCATGCTGCACTGTATTTGTTTTGTCTTATCGTATCTATCATATGTTTTTGCTTTATTAAAAAATATGCTATACATTCAATAGAAATAGTAAATACTTAAACCTATATATGAATGTTTTTAATTAATGGATTTATAATATAAATAGCAATGTGTAACATTTTACCATATTTAGTGCAACACTTTTATTTGTTCCCCACAAAATATTTTTTTTCACTAAATGTTTTGTTTTCTACAATTATTGTGCACTGATTTTTCTAGAATAACTTTTGCTGCCGAATTATCCACTAACCTAGTTTATGATCATTTTTTGTCATAGATTATAAATATACATAGGCCTATATTTTTTCATATTTATTGTTTATTTTATTTTTCTTTATAATGAAGTAGTCTGTATCTAGTAGATTGTGAAAGAATGATTATCAGTTCCACACATTGAGATATATAAATCCTACATTATTTAAATGGGGGAAAAAAACTTCACTGGTATCGGATCGGTATCGGTATCTGCCAATACTGAACCCTAGGTATCGGAGGCGAGAAAGGCAGATCGCAGCATCCCTACTATCAACCAGGGGTGCATTTCCAAAAAGCAACTATGATCGCAAGTTCTGTCGTTACCAATAGAGTTCAAATGGAACGAACCACCATAGTTAGCTAACGATGCTTTTGGGAAACGCACCCCTGATCTGCATTTCAGCTGTGAATTGTGTGTTACAGCAAAACACATATTGTGTAGCGTCATGCTGTGAACAGGACTGAAACAACAGCAGCGAGCAGTTCCCTGTAGCAGACAGACACTGGCGTAAGAAACTCTCTGGCAGTGTAGTGTCTGGCTGCAGTCTTTTAACCAGGCTTATCCCTCTCTCTCTGGAGGACCAAGAGCCAACATGGATGCCCAGCACACTCCCACTGACACAAAATGGCAGTGCAAAGATCAGTGGTGTTATCAGGCCAGGACACAGACAGGAGCTTTATCGTTAGAGTTCGTAATGGAGGCCGACGAGAGAAGGTGAGGCTATTTTGAGCAGCCTCAGACTCAGTGGATGTGTTTCAAGAGTGCTAAATAATCCATTTATACTTTAAAAACAACACATCTGGGAGATACAGCTCGAGTAAACAGATGCGGCTTAATAGCAACACCCAGGCTTGATAAATTACATTTCCACATCTGAGACCGAAAATAAAGACAGCGTAATTCAAACACAAAACCGGGTAAAGGACAGCACTAGGATAGTTAATACTCCGTTCTCCCGCTTGCTCTTTGTCCTTTACACACTCTCTGGTGGAGAGGCATCCTTTTCTTGACATTTTGCACAGGTCTCCTGCTCTCAGGCCCCTGCACACGCACCCGGGTGAACCCTTACAACGCAGGGATGTCATTTTAGCTCTCTGCTCCTCACAGGCACAGTGTCCACCTGTTTCTGACACATACTTAAGCTGTCAATCAAAAGCACCTACTTTGGGTGTTATGCCATAACTTTCACTATGCTGTGTGTGGGTGTGACTTAGAATAATTGTTATGTTTTATGTATTATGATAGACACATAATAAATGAAATATGTGTCAATAAAAAAATGGATCTATAAATATTAGCCTATTGTGTAATAATCTGATTTTCACCACAGCGCTTGTTTGCAATCTCTATTCTTGCAGTTCAACAGCTCTTCAGAGGTTCTCACCCAAACATGTCCCTGGGGGAATATCACTTATCCTCAGTCTCTTTGCAATGGAAACAACACATGCAGAAGCGACAGCACGCAAAGAGCACAGCAAAATGATCTCCTTTTTAGGCATGCTGACAGACACACGTGCATGCAACACAACTCTAGCGTCCAACCACAGTTAACAAGTGGATTAGCAAGAGAAGTGAACAAAACGACTCCATTTAGCTCCAGGAGCGACCCTGTTTGCCATCATGAACCAGAGTCACTCCTGCTCAAGTCTGGACTCCTGCTCACTGAAACCATAACCTTACGTCAAAATGAGCAGTTTCACAATCACGATCTTCAAACGCGAGATCAAGTATCACATGCATGCTCGAAAACAGCTAATGACCAGTTGACGTGTTCTTTACCTCTTATTTAGACTTGCTGGAGCTCATACTGAGCAGTCGCACTGTACTACAGTACGCGCTAATGATGCTAATTAGCCCAGAGCTAAAATGCTAAGCCACTAGCACGTTAGCCAGTCAGATGCTACTTTTACAATTAGTTTTGACAGCACACGCTAGGCGGCTAACTAGCCAAGAAACCAACACGCTAAAAGCTAAAATGCTAACATGCCTGTGAGCCGATACCGAGCGAAGTTAGCAGATTAGCTAGAATGCCGTCCAGCTAAAAAGCTAACCCGACCGCAGCCTGCTAACCTCGTACTGTAACTCGCAACCCAAGTCGGTCGAGTGATTCGAACCTGCTTTTAACTCCGCCGGCGGAGCCTTCCACCAAAGCCCTTCTGCTATCCGATGCGAGAAACATGTGGGAATAAAACGAGCAGACTTTACCTTCTTTGGCTGGTGCGAGCGGCGCACTGTGAGTGTGTGAGAGAGTGAGGCCGCCGCCGGAGCTGGAGCTGGAGCTAAGATGGCGCCTCCTCCAAACTTCCACTCTTACTTTGCGCACTCATCCAGCCACTTCAGAGAAGCAGAGAGCAATAGATCAATCAGCGGGCACCGCAAACGACATCCGACCAAATGTGGGAGGTTAAGTGAATGATGATTTAGTTTTTCATCGGGGGAGGAGGGGTTGTCAACACTTGGGACAGACACACAAACCTTCATCGCCCTCTGCAGTGCGTCCAGAAGCGCCTGCTGCTGAGGAGGAGGAGGATGAAGATGAAGTTCAGACATGAAGAGGCTCTCTACAAACACTATCTATCGCGATACTTGACACTCGTCCCATGAAAATTAGATGGTGGGAGAGACTTCGGGGCCACTCAGAAATTACTTTCCCTTCAGTCTAAACATAATTTCCATCTCACACACACACACACACACACACTCACTCAGTCAGTCTCTCTCACACACACACTCACTCACTCTCTCACACACACACATACACACACACACTCACTCTCTCACTCACTCACACACACACACACACTCACTCTCTCACTCACTCACACACACACACTCACTCTCTCACTCACTCACACACACACACTCACTCACTCAGTCTCACTCAC
>NW_015505279.1:1140963-1145946 GCF_001515645.1 Sinocyclocheilus grahami | reverse complement strand
ACACACACACACACACACAGTCTCTCTCAGACACACACACACACACACAGTCTCTCTCAGACACACACACACACACACAGTCTCTCTCAGACACACACACACACACACAGTCTCTCTCAGACACACACACACACACACAGTCTCTCTCAGACACACACACACACACTCACTCACTCAGTCTCTCACACACATTCACTCACTCAGTCTCTCTCACACACACACACGGTTATGCCTATAATATACAATGACAAAGACAATTTTTTAAATAAAAATTAATTCCCATGCGATCTCATGCAATGTAATTTACAAATATAATGACTCATAATGTGCATAAGATACACATCTTATAATTATTATGACTGTGGCGTATATTTGCAAAATAAATGTCAAATAAACATTTTTTTTAAACAAATGTATTTATTGGAAACTCAATTTGCCACTGCAAACATGTAAAACATTACAAATAAAAACATAAATATACCACATCGCAAACCATTCAATAAAAGCTTGAGCAAATACATGTTTGAAGAACAAGCATCATAAAATCTTTTGTGACACTATCAAGTAGCAAGGATCGAACTGGCCTTTCTGCGAGGATGGACAGTTTGCATATTTTGTTCTAATAAATACTAAAACAGTACAGCAGTACACAAATAATCTTGAGAAAACAAACAGCTTTTTAGTGATTAAATAATATTATTAGTGAACGATTAATCACATCCAAAATAAAAGTGTTTGTTTACATAATGTATGTGTGTGCACTGTGTATATTTCTTATGTGTATATAAATACACACACATACATATAGTATATATTTTGAAAATATTTGCATGTATATATTTATATTCATATAATTTATATAAATATATTTAATATATAAACAATATATTTTTCTTAAATATATACATGCATGGGTGCGTATTTATATATACACAGTGCACACACATACATTATGTAAACAAACACTTATTTTGGATGTGATTAATCGCGATTGCCCAGCACTGAATATTATGCATGTTTCTTTAATTAAACACTAAAGTGACTACTGTTAACTTTCAAGACTCCAGTAATGTTAATTCACTCGACTACCTAATAATGCAATACAAGACAATGCATTCATTACAATTTATTGAAACCTAACAAAGGCAAATAGTGGCACATGGGAAGTTAAAAGAAACATACAAATGGAGTGCTTTCTTGACGTTTCTGTAATGTTATATCTCCATCATTTGCTATACTTGAAGTCTATCACATAAAATCTTGATAGGACTTTGTGTTCAAGTTAAGGCCTTTAGCCCAGTTCTTTTGAGAGCTCAGTCTGAAATCAGACAAGGCTTCCTGTATTTGCTCTGCATCCACACTCTGTGCATCACCACCTTCTTTCCTCGGTTTACCTGCAGTCTCCTGTCTTCCAGATTCTGAAGCTCCTCCAGACCAGCATTAGAAAACAAATGATGAACCTCATCTGTAAAGAGATCAGGATGTTCAGCATGAATAGTAGGTGTTTATCCGAGCCAAAAACGGGATGGAATTCAAAAATAATATGGAAGGAATTTAACAACATCAAAAAATCGGCTGAAACGGTTCTACCTTTTGTGAAGAAATACACACAGGTTCCATCCTGGCGCGTATAGAAGTTCTCAGACAAACACTGACCTGTAGGAAGTGGCCATGCGCGGTTATACAAGAGTAGATCAATCAACTTTCAATAGAACACAATAATACAATATTAGGACTCTCATGAGATTAAAAGAAAAATAACTAATCTGGTGTTTTCACTTTAACACATTCAGTTCCTTTTTAAGGACAGAAAACTAAATAATGTCATATGTGACCCTGAACAATCCGTGTATCATTCGATCATTCGTTTTTTGATTTAATATTGAAAGTAGAAAAATGAGAAAACGGCTCCTTTTTCGTTTTTTTTCCAAAAAAACGAGAAACGGGAATTCAGCTTAAATTAAAATTTTTCGTTCATGGGTAGAAAAAAGAATAAACAGCTTGAATATTTGATTTCTACATGTGGGCGGGAATTAAACGCCCCTTTCTGCTGATTGGTCAGCCGAAGATCAAACCGTGCCGTCATCAGTTCTTCTGCAGTATCGCGCAGCAGAATAATAGTCCTCCACTGCTGCAGTTGTATGGATTCTTAACGCATGTATTGTAACTACATTTAATCTTTTTTTCATCAAACAAACAGGCTAATGAATAGCTCAACACAACTCGTACCGGGGCATTGTCTAGACAGGGTTTTCTTCTGTGTAGATATAAATTCTATTCTTTGCATCAGCTGGGCATCTTTCTGGCGCATGCCACAAACATGGACCACAGGAAATACTCGTTTTTTAAAAGGCTTCATTTAGATTATTTTACATTAAATGCATCATATAAGTCACTTTGGAATAAATCACAGTAGGCCTATGTATCATGATAAAAAAAAAAAAAAACGACTTTACAGTCTGGAAATACTTTAGGCTATAGCTAATTATTTCTCGGACCCCCTATCACTTTAAGAACCGCTGGTCTACACAGAAGAAAGCCCTGTCTAGACTCTTCCCCGGTACGAGTTGTGTCGAGCTATTCATTTGGCTGTTTGTTTGATGAAAAATATGAAATTGATAAAATGGGTTATTAATCCGTACAACTGCAGCAGCGGAGGACTATTATTCTGCTGCGTGATACTGCAGAAGAACTGATGAAGGCACGGTTTGATCTTCGGCTGACCAATCAGCAGAAAGGGCATTTAATTCCCGCCCACATGTAGAAATCGAATATTCAAGCTGTTTATTCATTTTCCCACCCATGAACGAAAAATGAAAATTTAAGCTGAATTCTAAAAAACTAAAAAGGAGCCGTTTTCTCATTTTTCTACTTTCAATATTAAATAAAAAAACGAATGATCGAATGATACACGGATTCTGGACCAGTCATAAGGGTCAATTTTTCAAAATTGAAATTTATACAACATCTGAAAGCGGAATAAATAAGCTTTCCATTGATGTATGGTTTGTTAGGATAGGACAATATTTGG
This sequence comes from Sinocyclocheilus grahami, assembly GCF_001515645.1. Lineage (NCBI taxonomy): Eukaryota > Metazoa > Chordata > Actinopteri > Cypriniformes > Cyprinidae > Sinocyclocheilus > Sinocyclocheilus grahami. Next base: position 1,142,915 of record NW_015505279.1, on the reverse strand, counting down.
CCGAGATACAACTATTTGAAAATCTGGAATCTGAGGGTGCAAAAAAATCAAAATACTGAGAAAATCATCTTTAAAGTTGTCGAACGTGGCTCAGCCAATCAGAATCAAGCACCGGAACTCTCCGTTTTATAATAACCTTTTTGAATGCCTTTTTATTTTTATATCTTGTTTTCATGATAGTTTTAGTTAAAATTTTAGTCCTTTTATTGTGTTTTTTTTTTTATCTATATATAGATTTATAGTTACATAGTTTATTAATTTTATTTAAGTTTTAGCTTTAGTTATTTTTGCATATCAAGTTAAACTAAACAAATTTTATGTATCCATGTATATATATATATATATATATATGTGTGTGTGTGTGTGTGTGTACCTGTTTTTCTATTCTGGTGGGGACTTAAACCTGAATACACACAGACTCATGGGGACTCGTGTCACGGTGGGGACCTAAATTGTGGTCCCCACGGGTACAAAAGCTTATAAATGACACATAATGAAGTTTTTTGAAAATCTAAAAATGCAGAAAGTCTCCTGTGAGGGGTAGGTTTAGGGGTAGGGTTGGTGTAGGACAATAGAATATACGGTCTGTACAGTATAAAAACCATTACGCCTATGGAGTCCCCACAAGGACAGCAAACCAGACATGTGTGTGTATGTGTGTGTGTGTGTGTGTGTGTGCGTGCATGTGTGTGTGTGTGTGTGTGTGTGTGATATAATGTCAGATATGTTCCCTGAAATTACTGCAAGGCTTCATTCATAAGCTATCACCTAGTAAACTTGATCCAGATTCTTCAGCCCATGGTAACTAAAATAAGTGCACTGTATAAATAACTCAAACAAGGACTCCAGATTCAGTATTGAACATTTGAAGGAATGTATAAAACTTTATGATTTATCTGTGAATCTGATGAGGAAACAACAATAGTTCAAAACCTCTCGGAGTAAGAAGAGAGGCAAGAGACACTGGTCTGCGAGTACAAGTGCAGACAATCTGAGCTTATTCAAGGGCTTCACATTTGCACTTACTTCACATGGAACAAATCATAAATACTCCAGAGCTCTGGCAAAGTATGTAAACTGACCATCGCAAACACTCAATTTTCCATAACACTGCTAAAGAGCTGTCAAGATCATGGTTATGTTTGAAGATTTCTTACATAACTTCTGAAGCTACAATGTTGGTCCTGATAACACAATCATGTCCAAATTACATCCATTGAATCCAAGAGAAATTAGTCTAAGAATGAACTTCATCATGTTTTAACATAAACCTATGGACTGGCCTGATGTTAAGTTTGTATAATCACACTTCTAAATATTAAAACATAAAAGTAGTGTAATGATCAAATAAAAACATGCTTATGATTATTTAATGTATATTTTAAAGGGGTCATATGATGTTGCTAAAAATAACATTATTTTGTGTATTTGGTGTAATGAAATGTGTTTATGCGGTTTAAGGTTAAAAAAACACATTATTTTCCACATACTGTACATTATTGTTTCTCCTCTATGCCCCGCCTTTCTGAAACGCATCGATTTTTACAAAGCTCATCGGTCTGAAAAGCGAGGTGTGCTGTGATTGGCCAGCTATCCAGAGCATTGTGATTGGCTGAATACCTCAAGCGTGAGACGGAAATGTTACGCCACCTCACCATACTGTGACGCCCTGTCCGGCCGGAGCGACGAGACAAAAACATGAAAACCCATTATAAACGAGGCATTTGTTGCATCCAGTGGGGACATAATTACTGATTATAATGACTTATACTGTCTTTTTATGCGCAGCGTTACATCGCGCCGCGTAAACATAAAATCTTGTCTGCATTTGTGATCGGAGAAATGACAAACAACAAGCGCTACTCTACACTGCTCAAAACTCGCGTTTGAATCATCAGTGGCAAATTCTTTAAATATGAAAATGTACTTACAGTCTATGACTCTACACAGCC
>NW_015505279.1:1124103-1140378 GCF_001515645.1 Sinocyclocheilus grahami | reverse complement strand
CGAAGGAGCGCAAAGTTGTTGTATTTCCTCCGCAACCAGCACGGATCAGCTCTAGGCTCTAGGCATGACGAAGCGGATATCGTCCTCTTTTGGAAGACCAAACAAAGTAGTTTCACTTTCACAACGAAACACACGGCGGCCTAGAGTAAGCAGAGGCAGCGGAGTCGAGAACGGCACGCCCGGCGGATCCGACGAAGGAGCTTGCAGCAACCACATGTGACGACCCCGGGCTGGACTCCGCTTCGTCCACCGTGAAAGCCAATCCGGCGATCCACAGCACTAAGTTGATGTATTTCCTCAGCGACCAGCACGGATCAGCTCCAGGCATGACGAAGCAGATATCGTCCTCTTTTGGAAGACCAAACAAAGTAGTTTCATTTTCACAATGAAACACACAGCGTCTTCACGACATGGCAGCGGCGGCAACAATACTACAGCGAGAATAAAAGTTACGCCTTCTTTCTTTGCGTGAACATTTGGGTGGCGTTATGCAAATCTTCCCACATCGTGAGGTAGACATGTGGGGGCGTGTTAGAACGAGCCGTTTTAGGTAGGCGTGGTTGACTCTTAACTTTTATAAAGAATATCTCTTTGGATTTGAGACTTTAGTCTTTGCAACTTTACAGATCTTTATGCACCAAGAGCTTGTAACACTCCAAATAGAAAGGAACAATTGAAATCACATCATATGACCCCTTTAAGCACATGTTGCAATAGGTAAATCACAACAGCAGGGTAAAGTGGGAATGGCTGCTATAAGCGAGGACACTGGTCAAATAAACAGACTCTAATGTCAGGTGCATGCTGGGCAAGTGTGTTACAGTGTTCACATAATGAATGTGTTACCGTGCTGGGTGGATGGCGGAGAGCACAAAGACCACCAGAATAATGTCCAGACTCTCGGGGGGGAAGGGAAATGGGGACGCCGTGTCACAAATGTCCCGCACAAATGCGTGACACACTGCAGGGTCATAGTCTGGGTGCTCCTGCAAGGGGAAAACATACACAACTGTCCTCAAACGACTGCTGTTTTTGAGAAGCATTTTAGATTTTGCCTTCATGGAATTACACTGCAAACATTTTATCATACTAATACAACTAACAAATGGTATGAGATCCATTTATTTTAATACGAAAGCGGTTGACACTTTAATTACATAAATACATGGGAATGATATTGCTTTAATTACATTTTAAATACACTAAATAAAATTACTTATATTATTTGTTTTTATTTTACTTAAAAAGCATAGAAATGAAGCATATGAAGAATTGTATTCAAATTATAATTAGCATAAATTAACTTCAGTACTACCATTAAATATAGAGTGGTACTTCAAATATTGTATATACTCAATTACATATTTTTAAGCAGAGAAATGCTGTTTAATAACTTGTTTTATCAATAAATAAATACACATTAAACTACTTAGTTATCTTAGGTCGTTTAAGCTTATATGGCTGCATATAATTAATAAAAAATACAGTAAAACAGTAATATTGTGGTATATTATTACAATAAAAATAGCCATTTTATTTATATTTATATATAAAATTATTAGAATTTTTTTTTAAAGAGTACTTTATTCTTGCCATTACTCCAGTCTTCAAGACACATTTCTTATTATTATTATCAGTGTTGAAAACATATAAATATTTTTGGTGGAGTCAAGAACAGGATATATATATATATATATATATGCATACATTTTTTATTATAAATGTCTTTAATGTCACATATGAGAAATGTAAAGTGTCCTTGCTCAATTCATTTCTTTAAAAAAAAGTTGTAAAAAAATAAAAAAGCCTAAACCTTGGAACGGTAGTGTACATTAAAAGATTTATACGAGCCTTGTTATCCAGAATATCAGAGAGAATCTGGGTGGGCTCTTTTGACTTGGACCAACACTCAAGCAACATGCTTGACTTTTACACAGGCAAACTCAATTTTCTTCACAAAATGTAAAAAAAAAAAAAAAAAAAAATTAGTTCATGAGAACAGTTTTTAGTGTTTTTACTCAAACTCAAGCATATACTGATGGAATAGAAACGCTGCTGTCGGCACACTGTGGATGTCACTTCCCCCACTATTCAATATGTTCTGCTGTTGGCATTTGACGAAGGTCTCTGCATAACAAAAAGCATCAAGCACCAGGAGAGAGAGCCACACGACTGATCAGCCGTCATTAATATGAATGGAGAACAGGATATGTTGCCCTCCCCGTCTTCATCCATTCTCAAAGGCTTTGGCTAATGTAAATCTGGGATGTGTGTGGGCTCTGTTTGATGTAAAGGTGCACTGAGGAGCAGAGACACGTGACTGTCATTTACCTGGATGAGCTCAATCGCTTGAGATGAGAAGTCACAGCAGTACAGAAACGCCTTACTGCCCCTAGAAGTACACAAATACACCTGCTTACATGCTACTCCCAATAACTGTTTCTATCACAACCTTTTCGATTTTCATCTCCTTAACTGAAAATTGTGTATGTGTGGCATAACATACCGCGATAAAACAAAAACGGTGTCCGTCTTCATTTCAGGCCGCAAAGCCACAAAATGTGATTATTTTAAAGGGGGTGATTATGTTCTATACCCACTGTACAATCAGCCTCCTCTTTGTGTCCTGATCACCATGATAGAATCTATTTTGCGAATCATAATGACCGTATCAATATCCTACTTATTACACAAATATTTACCAAATACATAAAGAATACTGTCTTGTTTTCAGAAAAAAAAACAAGTCAAAATGAAGTGAGTTTTTGCTTAGAACAAGCAAACTAATCTGCCAATGGGGTAAACTAAATAATCTTATTTCAAACAGAGAACAAGATTATTTTCGCTTGTTTCAGGCAAAAACTCACTTCATTTTGACTTGTTTTTTCTGAAAACAAGACAATAATTTGTCCTTGTCTAGAAAACCGTTCTTGATTTAAGAACCTGTAGATATTTTGGCTGGAAACAAGACAAAAATTCTAAGAAAAACATTTTTTTGTAATGATGCGGAAAATTCAGGAATACAATTGCATTTTAAAATATACTCAAATAGAAAATAGTTATTTTAAACTGTAATACTAGTTCACAATATTAACTTATTAGTCTATTTTGATCCCTTGGTAAGCAGGGATTTCTTTGCCCTTTGCTAGGGTAACTGACAGACAAACGTCTACATAATTTATCCTAGCAATAAAAATGAGATTTGTCTTCTGAGGAAACGAGGTTGTGTTTTCCTCACAGTTACCTGATGGTGTTGATGATGGGAAACACACTGTTCCCTGCACCACAGCCCACCTGCATAAAACACACAAATCAAAATCAGTGCAAATCCCAAACCTAAATTATTTAACACACCACAAATGATTATATGTACAGTATATACATATATATGCAATAAATGAATAGTCCAAGCTTTTTTCCTCATCTCCCGGCACATCCTAATGTTTTTTCAGTTTCAGGTTTATTTTATTCTTACTAGCCGGCTCCTTTCAGTGAACGATGGGAGTCGTGTCCTGTCTGAGAGCTGATTTCTCTCTTTCTTTCTGTTATACGGTAACTGTGCTCCATTCTGAGAGGGGTTTGTTTGGAATGATCTGTGTATAATGTTCTATACATCTGGCTGAATTATAAAAGCCAGAAGTGGTTCTAGTGAAGAGCTGTCTACACTGTAAAAAAAATTCAGTAAAATTTACGGTAAAAAAACGGCAGCTGTGGTTACCGGAATTTTACAGTAAAAAATACGGTAGCAACGTTTTAGGTTTTATGGTTTTAACTTAAATTTACAGTTAAATACCGTAATTTCATTAACTGAAATAATGTTAATATAACAACCTACTGAAGTACTGAAATCTGTTTTGTAGCTTTGTAATACACTGATAACCACCAAATGCAGGAGGTGATGAGAAAGTCACAAGATGAACCAAAGCCCTTTTAAATAATAACATTAATAGAAGGTGCACAGCGTCATTCACACAAACACTAAACACCATCACGGTAACACACATGACACTGAAATAATGCAATAAACATTCGGTTCTTATTGCGGAGCTGAGCCAAATGATCCGGCTCTGTAAAAAGAGACGAAGCTTCTTTTTCAACATTTCTATAAAGCTGTGTTGGAACAATGTGTATTATAAAAAGCAGAAGAAATTAATAAAATAAATAAATGAACATTTTACCATGCAATTTTAATCAACTTATTTATTTTTCCTGTCCACTTAAATAGTCCTGTGAGATAAATATATACCGTTATTGTATAAATATATATATATATATTAGTGCTGTCAAACGATTAATCGCATCCAAATAAGTTTTTGTTTGCATAATATATGTGTGTTCTGTGTATATTTATGTATATATAAATACACGCACTTGCAATATATATTTTGAAAATATTTACATTTACATGTCTATATTTATATTAATATAATTTATATTATATATTTAATAAAACATTTCTGAAATATATACATGCATGTGTGTGTGTGTATACATAATAAATATACACAGAACACACGCATATATTATGTAAACTAAAACTTTTATTTGGATGCGATTAATCGCTTGACAGCACTAGTATATATATATATATAGAGTGTCTCAGGTAATATGAGCTCATAAAGCATATGAGTTCCACTGCACTGAATTAATGCATGTCTAAACTGATATCAGGTTTGAGTTTTCTTTGGCTGCTGAGGGCAGCTACCAGGCATCCTCCAAACTCAGTCATCTTCACCACATGTTATGCTGAAAGATGTCCTCGGGGGCGGTGAGGACTCTTCCTCCTAACGGCGCGGGGGGTCTTCCTCCACTGAGCGGCCTGCTCACAGCACGGGCGGCCAGCTTCAACAACCCCCTCATCTGAGAACATCAATCAATCATTACGATCACAAACCTGACACGACACTACATACTAATGTGAAGAAGAACTACACATCCCAGCCGGAAACACGCACTAATGTGAAGAAGAACTACACATCCCAGCCGGAAACACGCACTAATGTGAAGAAGAACTACACATCCCAGCCGGAAACACGCACTAATGTGAAGAAGAACTACACATCCCAGCCGGAAACACGCACTAATGTGAAGAAGAACTACACATCCCAGCCGGAAACACGCACTAATGTGAAGAAGAACTACACATCCCAGCCGGAAACACGCACTAATGTGAAGAAGAACTACACATCCCAGCCGGAAACACGCACTAATGTGAAGAAGAACTACACATCCCAGCCGGAAACACGCACTAATGTGAAGAAGAACTACACATCCCAGCCGGAAACACGCACTAATGTGAAGAAGAACTACACATCCCAGCCGGAAACACGCGCCGTACACCCGGCAGTAATGTAATAGTCCTGTGAGATAAATATATACCGTTATTGTATAAATATATATATATATATTAGTGCTGTCAAACGATTAATCGCATCCAAATAAGTTTTTGTTTGCATAATATATGTGTGTTCTGTGTATATTTATGTATATATAAATACACGCACTTGCAATATATATTTTGAAAATATTTACATTTACATGTCTATATTTATATTAATATAATTTATATTATATATTTAATAAAACATTTCTGAAATATATACATGCATGCGTGTGTGTGTATACATAATAAATATACACAGAACACACGCAAATATTATGTAAACTAAAACTTTTATTTGGATGCGATTAATCGCTTGGTATATATATATATATATATATAGAGTGTCTCAGGTAATATGAGCTCATAAAGCATATGAGTTCCACTGCACTGAATTAATGCATGTCTAAACTGATATCAGGTTTGAGTTTTCTTTGGCTGCTGAGGGCAGCTACCAGGCATCCTCCAAACTCAGTCATCTTCACCACATGTTATGCTGAAAGATGTCCTCGGGGGCGGTGAGGACTCTTCCTCCTAACGGCGCGGGGGGTCTTCCTCCACTGAGCGGCCTGCTCACAGCACGGGCGGCCAGCTTCAACAACCCCCTCATCTGAGAACATCAATCAATCATTACGATCACAAACCTGACACGACACTACATACTAATGTGAAGAAGAACTACACATCCCAGCCGGAAACACGCACTAATGTGAAGAAGAACTACACATCCCAGCCGGAAACACGCACTAATGTGAAGAAGAACTACACATCCCAGCCGGAAACACGCACTAATGTGAAGAAGAACTACACATCCCAGCCGGAAACACGCACTAATGTGAAGAAGAACTACACATCCCAGCCGGAAACACGCACTAATGTGAAGAAGAACTACACATCCCAGCCGGAAACACGCACTAATGTGAAGAAGAACTACACATCCCAGCCGGAAACACGCACTAATGTGAAGAAGAACTACACATCCCAGCCGGAAACACGCACTAATGTGAAGAAGAACTACACATCCCAGCCGGAAACACGCACTAATGTGAAGAAGAACTACACATCCCAGCCGGAAACACGCACTAATGTGAAGAAGAACTACACATCCCAGCCGGAAACACGCACTAATGTGAAGAAGAACTACACATCCCAGCCGGAAACACGCGCCGTACACCCGGAAGTAATGTAAACACGTGTGAGCGCCGCTTAGTTCGCGGATTACTATTTCAAAACAAGCAGAGAAATCACTGCCAGACAACTGTAAGAATTCCATGCGAATATATTCTATACTTTCTGCCAAGTTTTGGAAATGCTTGATATGAGGATTCGTGTAAACAATGGAAAAGTTAGCAGTTAACAGTTAGCTTAGCAGCAAATAATGCCCACTGACAACGCAGCTTTAATTATAATAAGAGCAAAATGAATGAATGTATCTGCTTATATCTGACTTATGTAAGTCAAAAGACGCAGATGTTCTGCAGTATATTCGTTAATGCTGTAGTAACTGTTGTAGTTTGGAAAACAATAATATGAATTCGAGTCTGAATATAAAAAGACTTCACCCAGCACTTACTTAGATGTCACTTCTGAAGCTCGTTCTGCTTAGGTTTGTGTTAGTCCGTGTATCTTCTCTGAATGGGGTGTGTGTGTGTGTGTGTGTGTGTGTGTGTGTGTGTGTGTGTGTGTGTGTGTGTGTGTGTGTGTGTGTGTCCGGCGCGCCCCCTGGGGAGAAACCCGCTGAGCCCCAGCTCTTGTGTACTCACTCTTTTTTAAATTGTATTATATATATATATATACACACACATATACACACATACATACAGGTGGTGTTCTGAAATGAGGAGGCAAAGTCCTTTTTTTTTAATCAAATGTAAATTCCTGTCTCAGTCACATGTTCTTGGTTAAATAGACATTACTTTACCAGAAAGCAACAAATACAATTCTATTTAATATTTCTACATTAACAATGTAACCAATATTCTGTTTATTAAAGCCAAGTATGAATCTCATCAAGTTATTAAGCATTTTATATTTATTCCAAAATAATAACTCAAGGCCGTAACCATTTAAACAAAATATTTTATTTGTGAGCTTATGTTCAGCTGTTCTTTATAATAGTTAACTTTGAACTTCTTGTGAATTATTCGGTTCATCGGTCATCAAAGCTCAGTAAATATTGGTCACAGACACAGACATTTACTTTAAATTTCAACAAGCTGATTTACTCACTAAAACCCCCACGGATCATGTTTTCAGACCATTTCAAGTCTTATTTTGACGTAATAAAGTGGTTACATCTAAGTCTGTGAGTTGTTTACTTGTTTAAATGAGTCTTCCCATTAATGCCATTATATTGTTCATTCAGACTGATTCGTGAATGTAGAACGCACATGAACACAAGAGGCGGGATTTATCGCATGAGCCAATCACAGCCGAACATAACCAGTCATATCTGTCTGTCTATCTATCTGTCTGTCTGTCTATCTATCTGTATGTCTGTCTATCTGTCTGTCTATCTGTCTGTCTGTCTGTCTATCTATCTGTATGTCTATCTGTCTGTCTGTCTGTCTATCTATCTGTCCAATTAATTCTTTAAAAATCCTACAATGTGATTTTTTTTCTCATTTTGTCTCTCATAGTTGAGGTATACCTATGATGAAAATTACGGGCCTCTCTCATCTTTTTAAGTGGGAGAACTTGCACAGTTGGTGGCTGACTAAATACTTTTTTGCCCCACTGTATGTCTGTCTGTCTGTCGGTCTAGCTGTCTCTCTGTCGGTCTGTGTATCTGTCTGTCTATCTATATGTATGTATGTCTGTCTATCTGTCTCTCTGTCTGTCTGTCGGTCTAGCTATCTGTCTGTCTGTCTGTCTGTCTATATATATGTATGTATGTCTGTTTGTCTGTCTGTCTGTCTATCTAGTTTTAACTGTACTAACTAAACTAAAGAATGAAATAGTGGTAATAATATATTCTGCACAATGACGATAAATTTGAATCTAATCCAATCTAATCTAGTAAGAGTAGACCAAATAACTTCCCAAAAACTATGCATCTTTGAACACTGGCAAAACATATGCACATGATGTACTTCGTAGTGTTTATACTTTTTAAAGGGAATCAATTGGATGGCTTACTTATAATTGACTCTGTATGAAAAAATGAAAACAATTACACGTATTACCTTTAAGTATCAGAAGACTTTGGAGAGTGCTTCTGAATTTATGTTTAGGCTCTGCATAGATGGTGTGACGTTTACAGAAAAAAAAAAAATGTTTTCATGCGAGTTGTCAACACTTCTCTCTACAGAGTTTCCTCCCGTATTGTTTGAGATGTCATACTTTGAGAACTGGGTTCAGATCGGAGGTCATCCCTGGCACTACATCTACACCCCCAACCACAAGAGGCACAGAGGAACCCATCACATCTGCTCTATCACAGACGGAGCACCGGTGAATACTCTCGTTCCTACAGATATTCTCAGGGAAAAAAAACAAAAAAGCCAAGCTGAGATATATTTAGACATGCACTGAGGTTAAAGTGTGTATGTTACCTACATGTTGCATTTTAGTTAAAATTATTATCATATTATTAACTCTTAGGGCAAGACAAACAGTATTAGGTTTATCTTACACAGCAATGAATGTTTTGAGTATTTGGTACTAAAATAATCATTGGTTTTATGAACAAGACCACTTATCTTCAATAACTGACATAAGTGGCATTTAATTAAAGTTTTTCTTGGTTATATCATTGCAGATAAGTTGGATATGTAAGTATGTGCAACTTTATCTGCATGCATACAGTATACTTGCGTAGGGTGATACATACTACTAAGTAAACCGTATGTATTGTGAAAAGTGCTATACTAATCAGTTTGGCTTGACTCGTGTGTAAAGACCTCATCTATCTAACCCAGTAATCTGTCATCTTTACACATCAGGCCAAGAATGGCATCCAGGACATGAAATGTGACTCTAGAAGCAGACTGGGTCTTTTTTCACCCAGATGACTCGGGTCGAATTGTTCATGCTGGGCCCAGCACAATAAAGTGAGCATAATAATTATTATATAAATGGCAAGAGAGAGAAAGCTGCACATTGAATATTCCTATATGTGACCTTGGAGCACAAAAGCAGTGTTAAGTCGCTGGGGTATATTTGTAGCAATAGCCAGCAATACATTGTATGGGTCAAAATTATCGATTTTTCTTTTATGCCAAAAATCATTAGGATATTAAGTAAAGGTCATGTTCCATGAAGATATTTTGTAAATTTTCTACCGTACATATATCAAAACTTAATTTTTGATTAATAAAATGCTATGCTAAGAACTTAATTTGGACAACTTTAAAGGTGATTTTCTCAATATTTAGATTTTTTTGCACCCTCAGATTCCAGATTTTCAAATAGTTGTATCTCGGCCAAATATTGTCCTATCCTAACAAACCATACATCAATGGAAAGCTTATTTTTTCAGCTTTTAGATGAAAATATTGACCCTTAGGACTGGTTTTGTGGTCCAGGGTCACATATAACAGGAATCTTTTTATAAACGGTGTCCTTGAACAAGCATAAACAAGTGAATGAGAAACCATGACCTTATGATGAGAGTATTAAACCATGTAGATTTTGCTTCTCTCTGCGATTGTCATTTTGAATTTTCTCTCTCACAGTGTTCTGAAGATCATGGCTGAAACAGGATGTGACTGGAAGTATGAGATAGTCACAGCCTTCTCCATCACTGCTGCCCGTGACGATAGAGTAATTTATGTTTATGGGTTCATTACCAGCTGTAGCTGCGTCGCAATATTATAGAAATATCAATACTAGAACTTTTTCATTTTTAAACACACCAGAAATACCAGCTGATTTTTTATTGTAAAAGCAGAACATCGCTGCATGGAAGGATGGTTTGTAATCAGTGGTTCTTCTTCCTCACAGGCCCCTCAGGTGATTGTGACGTCTTCTGGCCGTGCAGTCAAAAGGAGAATCCAGTTGTTAGACGATGACCCAGCTCAGCAGGTACTGCAAATCATGGCTCTTCAATAGTTCTTTGTAGAACATTGGTGCAGAGAAGATCCCTCTTCTTATACAGAGTTTCCGCGGGGTCTTAAAAATAAGTCATACATTTAGTTGTATCAAATTTAAACGGGACGGAAAGACCAGAATTGCTATGTCTTAATGTGATGATTAAACTTCAAAAGGCGATGATTTTATAAACAGGAGAGCTGGGCGTTTCAGAGTCCGTTGCTGCTCGTCTTTGTTTACTGTCGTTACCGGAAAAACCGCTGTGTTTCTGCCATTCCGAAAGCGCCTCCTGCTGGCAGAGAATGAATGTGCATTTTCAGTAAGCCTGTTTTATTCAGGACCGCATTTCTAGGACCCTATAGGCTAGTTTTTTTAATTTGTTTTATTTATTTATTGTATGTATATATTAGCCACTCATACTATTCTATAGCACTTGCTATTCAATTCTGTATATAATTATTTTAAAGGAATTATGTAGTTGTTTAATTGTATACACTTAATTATTGTCCTAACCAACTCCTAACTCTAAACATACCCGTTGGTAACCTTCTTGAAATAGTTAACATAATTTATTTCAATATATTCTCTCTCTATATATAGGCTCTATACATGTATAGGATCTATACAGTGGTGTGAAAAAGTGTTGGCCCCCTTCCTGATTTCTTATTTTTTTGCACGTTTGTCACACTTTAATGTTTCAGATCATCAAACAAATTTAAGTTTTTAGGTTTTAAATTCTGTTTTCTTATAAAGAAAGACTTTTGTCTTTGCAAAATTTGTTCATTAGCCGCAGTTCAGCACTTCCCGTCTGATGTCCGACGCACGTAAGTGCAGTAAACGGTAAAACAATTGTGGTACAAATTAGTGTGTTTATTAGTACATTAATAAATATAAAATAATTGGTAACACTTTACTTGAAGGGGTGTGCATAAGACTGACATGACACCTTCATAATCATGAGGTTAAGACAAAGACATCTCAAACAATGTCATCTTTGCATTAAAAATGACATAACTGAGCGAATGACACTTAATGACAGTTGTCATAAACATGCATAAAAAACCTTCATATTCAAGACATGTGTCATGTCATGATTATGTAGGTGTCATGTCATGATTCTGTAGGTGTCATGTCATGATTATGAAGGTGTCATGTCAGTCTTATGCACACCCCTTCAAGTAAAGTGTAACCAAATAATTTTTAAAAAGTTCACGCCAGCTCTTACATCAGAAATAAAATGGAAAGATAAAAAATTAATAGTTTCCATGGATCTAGTCTTTGCATCTGTTTGTTTGATGTTTGAATCAGGTCTCCTCTGTTGGAATAGAATTGGCTAGATGGGTCCTGTAGAAATGCGGTCCTGAAACTGCAGCCTCCAGTATTGCAGGAACACAGTATTGGGGCTGTTTTTGTTCAGACCAATGTGAAAATCGACCCATGTTTTTACCCTGCAAACACACAGAGCTGTAAATGTGAACTGGTGGATTGATAAGAATAATAATCTCATGCTTTTACAGTTTAATATGTTACTGTAGACATTGCCCTGCCCCGTTCATATGGTATTAAATGTATTTGTGCAGGTCTTAAAAAGTCTTAAATTTGAGCTTGAAAATCCTGTAGAAACCCTGTATAGAGAACTGTTGGCCTGTATATAGTTCCTGAGTGAGAACAAATCTTGATTATATATTTAGGGTCCTTCAGATCAGTGTATTGGTATCTGAATTTGTTAAAGCACCAGAGCATAGTTGGCTTTCTAAGGAACTTAAAAAGTTTTTTGTGGCACTCAAAGGAATAGTTCACCCAAAAATGAAAACATTATTTATTCGCCCTGATGTTGTTTCAAACTCGTATGATACAAAACACACAACAACAAAAAAACTTGTTTAAAATGTTCATGCTGCACTTTCATGCACTTCATGTGCCTATTTGAACTTTATGTGGACTTCTTTTCTGGTATTTTTAGAGAGGGTTTTTTTTTTTTTTTTTAAAGGGGTCATTTTATGCGATTAAAAATGTTCCTTTCTCTTTGGAGTGTTACAAGCTCTTGGTGCATAAAGAAGATCTGTAAAAAGAGGATGATATCCACTTCGTCATGCCTGGAGCTGATCTCTGCTGGTCGCTGAGGGAATACATCAACTTTCACCGAGGACAAAGCGGAGTCCAGCCCGGGGTCGTCACATGTGGTTGCCACTCATTCGTCGCATCCGCCGGGGCGCCGTTCTCAACTCCGCCGCCTCTGCTCACTCTATCCCATCCTCAGCACACGCTAAGCCGGGATAAGTAATGTATGCTTTCTTGTATGAACATCTCTTGGAATATGCTCCATAGAAGAACAAGTTACCAGGTTTTGGAACATTTCTTTCTTGATTATGTAATTGCAGAAATCTAAAATACAATCAGGTAGCTTTATATATAAAGTTGGGTGTATATTATATACAACTTTACTAGCATATACTCAGTACACTCACATAGAGCAATACATAATGTACTATATAGCAAATTTCAACTGTCTGATTTTTGATTTAATTGCAAAATGTGACTATTATCGTCCAGCTCTTTATGTAAAGCTGGATATGAATGTCCAACTTTACCTGCATACATACAGTATTGGAACATGATGGTGAGTAAATTATGACAACATTTAAATTTTTTCATTTGTGGCAAACCCTGTAAAAGCAATTTTTGATTCTAATTAGAAACGTATTTTGTTTAATAATGTTGTGGAAGAATGTACATAGAGGTGTCTGATTGAGTGGACTCACTCTAGTGCATCTCTGAGATGGTCTGCTATGTTTTTACTTTGCATGTAGTAACTTGACGGTCTTATCTAGACATTCAGAATGGTGAAGTATGAAGATGAACTTGATCTGTTGGCTGTGGTAGACATCACTCAGACTGAAGATGAAGGACAGGCCCACCTTCGCCTGCATGACAATAAGACGGGGCTTTTAATGAAGAGAGTTCCTCTAAAAGAGCCACGGGATGTGGTGTGACATGAATAAATGAATGTCTCTGTTTTTAGATCTCATTCACTCTGTCTGTCATAACTCAACACCCTCTCTACGTTGTTTTCCTGACCTACAGTCACGAGGTTTACTTTGATAGAGACACGATTACTCACACTGTCCAGGAGAAAAATACTCATTCTGCTGCCATGTTTAGAAAATGAAGAGACCAGCTTCGGATGAACCATGAGCACATTTCATAGTTCTGTATGTGATGATTAATAATGAGCTACAGTGCATTTCTCCACAAAAAAACATCAACAACCTTTTATTAAATTTTTCTATTTGGATTTTAGAGGACTCAAAAGACATTTCTTTTTAAATGCATGAATCATGAGTCGTTTGGATTGAATAATGCCGGCCCTGAACAAACATTTATCCGTTGATGGAATTGAACTTGAAACACTTTTCTGTTTAGTTATTTTATTTACTTGTAACTTTACTAATAAAGACTAGTTTGTGACCAATACTCTCTTGTCATCATTGTGAAACTAGTGGTGTTGCATAAGTTTACTGTGGATAGTTACAAAATAGTGCTGGAATGAAAAAAAGGAAAAGAAAGAAGTCGTCCCAAAACCTAGGAAGCTGCCTACCTGGACAGCATTATAAGTCTAAACTTAAACAAAATAGTACTGGGCACATTGTTACTGGGCATTATAAGCTTCACATGTAGCATTTTGGGCATGGATAAGGTCCAAACCTAGTTTGCTTCCTACCTAGACTGCATTTTGACTCCCAGCAATGCTGCCCAGATAGGCAGCTTACTAGGGTTTAAGACAGCGCCTCTTGTTTGGGCGAGAGAGTGCAAAAGGGACCCAGTGTCTCGTGTCGTTGCCCTGCTGTAGTCGCGTGAGTGTATTGCAGACTGCGAGGATGGAGAGCTACAAGCAGTTTCTCGTTGTCTTGCCTCTGGCTCTGGCGCTCGGGTTTGTGGCGGTCGCGTTCGCTTTAGCGTGGGTTCTACACTTCAGAGAGGGGCTCGGCTGGGACGGGGGAGCGGCGGAGTTTAACTGGCACCCGTTGTTGATGGTGATCGGCTTTATTTTTCTCCAGGGAGTCGGTAAGGAGTTTGAATGTTTACACTTCAATCAGCAACCAGAGGTTTCGCATTCCCGAATCTTTGATCACGATTTAAAGTAACAGGTCACTACTACCAACAAAACTACATTTACTCATAAAGTAGCCTAACCATTTTAGTTATGTAAATGTGAAGTTATGCTGCTTTTCCCCCAGAGAATTTGGTGTGATATAAGGTCGTAATTCAACTTTTAGATTTCGAC
The DNA here is from genome assembly GCF_001515645.1 of Sinocyclocheilus grahami. NCBI lineage: Eukaryota > Metazoa > Chordata > Actinopteri > Cypriniformes > Cyprinidae > Sinocyclocheilus > Sinocyclocheilus grahami. The sequence continues at coordinate 1,125,682 of NW_015505279.1, read as the reverse complement.
AAATGGAAATTGCGGTTATGTTTGTTCGGCTTCTCGTAATATTATGCTGTGAAAAAATGAAGCGAAATTCATTCGACTTTTCGGACAAAATTGCGATAAAGATGGTGGCTGTGCATCAAACCGTACTGAACTTTTACATTTCCTCCTTTAACTCATCCCAGCTAACAAAAATATGTAGAACGTTGCGCTAACGTTCTCATTAAGTTATGCAGACGTTCGCTGAACGTTCAGAACGCGGTTTATTTTTTTTTGTTACTGCGAACGTTAGAGAGAAAAACACATTCAGGGACGTTCCATTTTATAATTTGCAAACATTATGGAAGCGTTACTTTCTGAAACCAATGTAGTGGTTCTCAACTCCAGTCCCACTGATCTGCACGTTTTATGTCTTTATTTAACGCACCTGATTCATTTCATCAGCTCGTTAATAGACAGATCCATGAACTGAAGTGAGTCAATAAAGTGAGATATACAGAATGAACGGAGCAGTGCGAAATGAGCAGAGAACCACTGCGTTAGAGGAACGTGCAGCTGAAACAATTAAAGCGGTCATAAGACAAGATTTCAATTTGTCCTTTCTCTTTGGAGTGTTACAAGCTCTTGAAACACATTCAGGGACGTTCCATTTTATAATTTGCAAACATTATGGAAGCGTTACTTTCTGAAACCAATGTAGTGGTTCTCAACTCCAGTCCCACTGCTCTGCACGTTTTATGTCTTTATTTAACGCACCTGATTCATTTCATCAGCTCGTTAATAGACAGATCCATGAACTGAAGTGAGTCAATAAAGTGAGATATACAGAATGAACGGAGCAGTGCGAAATGAGCAGAGAACCACTGCGTTAGAGGAACGTGCAGCTGAAACAATTAAAGCGGTCATAAGACAAGATTTCAATTTGTCCTTTCTCTTTGGAGTGTTACAAGCTCTTGGTGCATAACGAAGATCTGTAAAGTTGCAAAGACTAAAGTCTCAAATCCAAAGAGATATTCTTTATAAAAGATAAGAGTCAGCCACACCTACCTAAAACGGCTCGTTCTAACACGCCCCCCACATGTCTACCTCACTATGTGGGAAGATTTGCATAACGCCGCCCAAATGTTCACGCAAAGAAAAAAGGCGTAACTTTTATTCTCGCTGTAGTATTGTTGCTGCCGCCATGTCGTGAAGGCGCTGTGTGTTTCGTTGTGAAAGCGAAACTACTTTGTTTGGTCTTCCAAAAGAGGACACGACTAGAAATCAGTGGTTAAGTTGTGTTTACAACACTGTTCCAGAACACTTCAACCCAAATATTCAGATGTGTGCAGCACATTTTATGGAGGACTGTTTCCTGATCCTGGGAGAGTAGACTACAATGCCGGCTGTTCTGACTCACAGACTGTGAGGTTTCATATTTAAAGAATGTGCCACTGAGGATTCAAACGTGAGTTTTGAGCAGTGTAGAGTAGCACTTGTTGTTTGTCGTTTCTTGGATCACAAATGCAGACATGGTTTTATGTTTACGCGGCGTGAAAAAAGACAGTATAAGTCATTATAATCCGTAATTATGTCCCCACTGGATGCAACAAATGCCTCGTTT
>NW_015505279.1:1123275-1124071 GCF_001515645.1 Sinocyclocheilus grahami | reverse complement strand
AGAAATCAGTGGTTAAGTTGTATTTACAACACTGTTCCAGAACACTTCAACCCAAATATTCAGATGTGTGCAGCACATTTTATGGAGGACTGTTTACGGGAGAGTAACGTTAGACTACAATGCCGGCTGTTCTGACTCACAGACTGTAAGGTTTCATATTTAAAGGATTTGCCACTGAGGATTCAAACGTGAGTTTTGAGCAGTGTAGAGTAGCACTTGTTGTTTGTCGTTTCTTGGATCACAAATGCAGACATGGTTTTATGTTTACGCGGCGTGAAAAAAGACAGTATTAGTCATTATAATCCGTAATTATGTCCCCACTGGATGCAACAAATGCCTCGTTTATAATGGGTTTTTTAATGTTTTTGTCTCGTCGCTCCATCACAGTATGGTGAGGGGCGTAACATTTCCGTCACACGCTTGAGGTATTCGGCCAATCACAACGCACTGGATAGCTGGCCAATCACAGCACACCTCGCTTTTTTAGAATGACGAGCTTTGTAAAAATCGACGCGTTTCGAGAGCATTATTAAAGGCCAAATAACCTTGAACAACGTTTTACTATTGTTACTGAATGAACGTTTGTTTATATCTTGCAAGAATGTTGGACAAAGTTCTGAGAACGTGTCCTTTTAGCTGAAATGTATTTAAAATATGTATTTATAAAAATGCCCATCATTTTGGGAATCATCGCTCTACAAATATGTTAAAATGTTTTATTTCACACTGCTGTATTGAGTCGAGATTGCATTGTTTAAAAAAAAAAAAAAAACTTTTTTTTTTTTTTTTTTTTTTT
>NW_015505279.1:1099507-1122121 GCF_001515645.1 Sinocyclocheilus grahami | reverse complement strand
AAAAAAAAAAAAAAACTTTTTTTTTTTTTTTTTTTCTTTTCCTCTTCTTCAGCAATTGTAGTGTACAGGCTGCCATGGACCTGGAGGTGCAGCAAGCAGATGATGAAGCTTATCCACGCAGGGCTGAACATTCTCGCCTTCATCTTGGCTGTCATTTCTGTGGTGGCTGTGTTTGATTTCCACAATGCAAAGAATATTCCCAATATGTACAGCCTGCACAGCTGGATTGGCCTGGCTACTGTCATACTCTATCCAGCACAGGTTTGCTTTCACAGACACACTGCTACATCTACCACTTCAACCCTCCTACACTTTTGCCACATTCAGTCCACTTATATCAAAAACAGTAGTACTTACACAATTTCATTTAGACCATTTCCACCCTCTTTCTGACTAGTAAAATGTAATCATACATGCTGTTTTTGCTACAGTGTCTTTGAGATTTCAATACAGTATTTAAATGATATCTGTCATCTACCCTAAACACTACTAGTCAAAAGATTGGAATAATTAAGAATTTCTTTTATCTTTTTGAAAGAAGTCATTTATCTTCCCCAAAGCTGCAACAATTTTAAACTTTTTTTTTTTTTTTTTCAAAAAAATTTAAATTTTGAAAAGTTTCTGTCATACTCTATCCAGCACAGGTTTGCTTTCACAGACACACTGCTACATCTACCACTTCAACCCTCCTACACTTTTGCCACATTCAGTCCACTTATATCAAAAACAGTAGTACTTACACAATTTCATTTAGACCATTTCCACCCTCTTTCTGACTAGTAAAATGTAATCATACATGCTGTTTTTGCTACAGTGTCTTTGAGATTTCAATACAGCATTTAAATGATATCTGTCATCTACCCTAAACACTACTAGTCAAAAGATTGGAATAATTAAGAATTTCTTTTATCTTTTTGAAAGAAGTCATTTATCTTCCCCAAAGCTGCAACAATTTTCAACTTTTTTTTTTTTTTTTTTACAAAAACATTAATATTGTGAAATGTTATTACAAGTTAAGTAACAGTTTCCTATTTGAATACATTTAAAAATGTAATTTAATATAATTTTTAAATGAAACCATGGCATTCTGTGATGGCAAAACTGAAATTTAGCAGCCGTTACTCTAGTCTTCAGCATCGCATGTAGAAATAATTGTAATATGCTGATGTGCTGCTCAGTTATCATCAATTATTATTTACAAGTTAAGTAACAGTTTCCTATTTGAATACATTTAAAAATGTAATTTAATATCATTTTTAAATGAAACCATGGCATTCTGTGATGGCAAAACTGAAATTTAGCAGCCGTTACTCTAGTCTTCAGCATCGCATGTAGAAATCATTGTAATATGCTGATGTGCTGCTCAGTTATCATCAATTATTATTGGTGGTCAGTTATCAATAATGGTTCTTCTTATCAATGTTGAAAAGTCAAGTTAAGTCAAGTGACCTTTATTTATATAGCGCTTTATACAATTCATATTGTGTCAAAGCAGCTTTACAGTGTCAAACAGGAAAAACGTGTGCTGATAATGCGAAAGGACAATAGAAAACAACCAGTTTATCAGTTAAAGTCAGTTCACTGTTGATTCAGTGGTCATCATCCAGCTCAGTTCAGTTCTCTTTAAATAGTGTCTGTGCAGTCAAGGCAAAAATGTTGCCAGAAATTGTGTCCCTAACTAACTATCTGTGAGACAAATCACCATGTATGAATTTCCTTTTTATAGCACATATATTTCAAGACTTATATTTCTAACATTGTTGCAAGCAACAAACATTAACATGACAGTTACTCTCACAGTTACAGTGTCAAACAGGAAAAACGTGTGCTGATAATGCAAGAGGGCAATGGAAAAGTTTTTCAGTTAATTGATAATTCAGTGATGCCTCTCTTGCAATAGTGTCTGTGCAGTCAAGTTAACAATGTTGCCAGAAATTAAGTGTCCCCAACTAAACAAGCCAGAGGCGACAGCGGCAAGGAACCAAAACTTCACCAGTGACAGAAATGGAGAAAAAACCTTGGGAGAAACCAGGCTCAGTCGGGGGGCCAGTTCTCCTCTGGCCAGAGGAAACCAGCATGGTGTGGTTTAATTCCAGGCTGCAGCACACGTCAGATTGAGCAGAGGACTCGTCTGGTTCCTGTGGTCTTGTGCCGATGGCCGACGAGGTGATGCTTCGCGTCGTGCATTACAACGCCCCTTAGCTGTAATAAATTCACTGTAAATCACGGCTTCTTGGGGCTTATTGCATTATTTTAAGGGCTGTCTCAATCTTGAAATCCTTCCAGTGCACTGAAACGTTCGCTCCCTGAAAAATCCCACAATGCTCCGCAAAAACTATGGAGCATCGGTGCTCACTATGTTCCCTTACTGGAAATTATGTCACATTTCTAAAGTGCTAAACATAAACCACACGAGCCAACTCGATAAATATAATGACACACAATAGAAGATTTGAAAAGATTTTTAGTTTTTTTTTTTAGTATATTTCAACATAAACACACATCGCTAGACAGGTAATGAACACATTTAGTTAACAATTATTATTCATATTCGGCTGAAATGTTGTAAGAACATGTAAAAGAACAATGTGTTTAAAGAGAATAAAAAATAATATCAAAAAGAGATTGATCCTGCCTGCTGTTGATTAAATCCAGCGTTGACGTTCTACAGTGTTGTCCGTTGATGTTGTACGTAGTCATGTCACCGGAAATTGAGTAATCACTGTCCCAATGTGCAGTGAGCCAGAACTTACCAGTGACCAAATTCGTGTACACGATACACTGATTCACGAGCTCGGAAGCTAGGGAGCTGATTGAGACGCACCCATGGTCTCCGCTGGCATTCAGGGCTGTAGAGAGGTCGTCTCTTAACAGGAAAACGTCTTTTATCGGGAAAACAGTTTTTGCTACATTAAAATCTTTGAGACCATGATACATTTTTTTTCAGGATTCTTGGATGAATAGAAAGTTCAATGAACAGCATTTATTTGAAAAAAAAAAAATATATCTTTTATCACATTAAATAAATGTCTTTACTGTCACTTTAAATCAGTTGAATATGTCCTTGTTCAATAAAAGTATTATTATAATGTTTTCAATCTTGTTTCTTGAGCAGCATATTAGAACATATAAATTTTTTTTAAAAACTGGTAATTATTCCAAACTTTTGACCAGTAATGTGTGTGTGTGTGTGTGTGTTTTTATTTTTATATATTATTTTTTATTCAAATTTTGTAACGTTTATGTTAGAGCCCTCTCAGGTGTGATGTGTTCCTCTCCCTTACTATTTATTAGATAGTTATGGGCATTGCCGTCTATCTGATACCTGCAACTCCAGTGTACGTGCGTGCTGCTCTTATGCCTGTACACATCTACAGCGGCCTGTTCATCTTCACCAGTGTTATAGCCACAGCTCTCATGGGCATCACAGAGAAACTCATATTTAGCCTGTAAGTACAGCTTCAGACAACACAAACCATACAAATGCATCGAGTCCTGGATCTGTACATGACATGTAATCAGTTTCTGTGCGCTTTAAAAGCCAAAGCAAATTTGTACTTAGTAAAGGTGTTTCTTAGTGTTGTTTGTAATGTCTTACAGGAAGAGCCCTGCTTATAAAGAATCTCCACCGGAAGCTGTTTTGGTCAATCTTCTTGGGCTGCTCATTGCTGCATTTGGTGGTCTTATTCTCTGGATTGCTACTCGCCCCTCTTGGAAGAGGCCGAGAGAAGAAATCACACAAGGCGTGAGCAATAACAGCTCAAGCCCAGAGGGCGTCAAAGTGGGCACTGCCATGACCTCAAGAACCGAGCACGAATCCAGCCTCGAGACACGCAGACGCAACGGAAAAGCAGAAGAGTCTGGATAAACAAAGAGTTTTGAAACAAGTTTGTGGATTTTAGTTCATTTCATCTCAAAGAAAACAGAAGTGTCATTCCAAACATTTTTTATTTTTATTTTAAAAGTTATTCAGAAAAAAACTCTAGGTATTGCTTTAAAGGGATAGTTCACCCAAAAATGAAAATTCCGTCATTCTGTCCTTACTACCTTTCCTTGAACGTGTCAGGTGTGTTGCTGTCTATGCAGGGTCAGAAAGCTCTCAGATTTCATAAAACATATCTTAATTTGTGTTCCGAAGGTTTTACGGGTTTGGAAAGATATGAGGGTGAGTAATTAATGACATAATTTTCATTTTTGGCTGAAATTCCTACTGTCATATTTGAAGGGCATTTTAAACTGACAACTGTGTTTGCGCTGTATTGTCTCTTTGCTGTCATTAAGAACATATAGATGTTCTTATAGAACATAGATTTTTTTAATTTTTTTTTTTTTTGATATTTTAAAAGTATTTGCACTATTATAACATTTAACACACTAATGTATACATTAAAGCTCAGTTACATTATACTGCATTATTACAGTCATAAAGTGTTTATATCACTCCTGATTTGCCAGTTTGTTAATTTTAAACATATTGTAATTGAAATGTTTTCAGCTTTGTTACAATAGAAATATGCTATTGTTAGGGACATAAAAAAAAAAAGTAAAACTTACTATAACATTTTGTATATCTGTTGGAACATATCAAAACTAGTCACTCCTGATTTGCCAGTTTGTTAATTTTAAACATATTGTAATTGAAATGTTTTCAGCTTTGTTACAATAGAAATATGCTATTGTTAGGGACATAAAAAAAAAAGTAAAACTTACTATAACATTTTGTATATCTGTTGGAACATATCAAAACTAAGACTTGGTTTGTATTTTATATTACCAAAATTATGTATCATTTGACGGAGGATTTTTGTATGAAATGCTCAAAATCATTAAATATTTTAGCATATTTGTGGACCTTTTTTTTTCTTCTGAAATAACAGGGTGAGGATAACGTCATACAATGAACCAATGTGTTTTGTACCTTATTTAGAATGCCAAAAGCATGGCTGGATGATTGAAGTAAATATGCAAAGCAAAAAAAAAAAAAACATGCATACATGTTATTATCTGTTGTATGGATAATATGTCTGGTTTGTCCAGTGTCCATATTGCCCAGACTGCTATGTACATGATATAATAGTCTTTACTTGCAGTACAGTAGTTCATAAGCAATAAAAAGCCAGTTTTGTTTCCTAAAGTACAGTGACTGGATTGTAAAAATAAAATCACGTTACAGTGTGAGGGACCTCTGCAAACGGTTCAGCGCTACAAACTCAATCGCGAACAATTTCAGACCTTCTTGCAAACCAGTCTGATCGATTATTTATTCGCGAATTTGGTATGGCTTTTTTTTTTTAGGAGAAAACGCGAAATTGCTGAACTTTACATGCATACATGTTATTATCTGTTGTATGGATAATATGTCTGGTTTGTCCAGTGTCCATATTGCCCAGACTGCTATGTACATGATATAATAGTCTTTACTTGCAGTACAGTAGTTCATAAGCAATAAAAAGCCAGTTTTGTTTCCTAAAGTACAGTGACTGGATTGTAAAAATAAAATCACGTTACAGTGTGAGGGACCTCTGCAAACGGTTCAGCGCTACAAACTCAATCGCGAACAATTTCAGACCTTCTTGCAAACCAGTCTGATCGATTATTTATTCGCGAATTTGGTATGGCTTTTTTTTTTTAGGAGAAAACGCGAAATTGCTGAACTTTTACAGTAAAATTACTGTAAACTATCAGGGACACAGTGGTATGTACAAGTTAAGTACAATAATACAACAAAATTAAATTAACCAATAAGGAGGTGAAAAAACGGACATCTACAACAAATGATATTTTTATTGTGTTTTGTTGTTGTCGTTTCTGTGCGTTTTCCCACCATTTTGACCACGATTTCTGAAGCTTGTTTAAATATCGAACTATTAAAAGTGTGGGTGATTGACGAACTAACAACAGTGACTGGATTGTAAAAATAATATCACGTTACAGTGTGAGGGACCTCTGCAAACGGTTCAGCGCTACAAACTCAATCGCGAACAATTTCAGACCTTCTTGCAAACCAGTCTGATCGATTATTTATTAGCGAATTTGGTATGGCTTTTTTTTTTTTAGGAGAAAACGCTAAATTGCTGACCTTTTACAGTAAAATTACTGTAAACTATCAGGGACACAGTGGTATGTACAAGTTAAGTACAATAATACAACAAAATTAAATTAACCAATAAGGAGGTGAAAAAACGGACATCTACAACAAATGATATTTTTATTGTGTTTTGTTGTTGTCGTTTCTGTGCGTTTTCCCACCATTTTGACCACGATTTCTGAAGCTTGTTTAAATATCGAACTATTAAAAGTGTGGGTGATTGACGAACTAACAAACTGACTAACGAACTAAATAAATAACATTTCTCCATTTACACTGTTACCAATGTACATTAAACTTGTTCTGTACCTGGTCATGTCCAAGAAGCATCTGATTCATTTGCAGAAGAGCGCGAGAATAGAACGGTTGAGACGGAAGCTTTATTATGACGCACTGCGTTACAACAGTCAAAAAAAGAGCGGGAGAAACCGTATGCAGGTGTAGTGTGTGATCAGGAGTAAGGTAAGTCACATATCCAGTATGATTATTAAAGTACCTTTACCTGATGGAAAACAAGCGGGTCTAGTTGTCACACTTTACGCCAGTAAATATTTACAATGGCCTTATTTTTAAGGCATTCTGATTATACTGACTACAAAAATATTCACATTTCCAATATTATTGCCCTAAAAACAAACACAGTTGCCACACTATGTGGGTTAAATTGTCATAAAGGGAACTAATTAGCAGACTAATCATTTCTTTAAACAATTTCCATTCTAAATTATTATCTTTTTGTCTTTCTAGAAAATGGTTAGCGACAACGTTCATTGTGATACAATGAGTCAAAAAGGAGAAGAAGAAAAAGATAAAGTGGGGAACGCTTGTGCCGTCATCTCCAGACGTGGTGGTCTCAGCCGCTACACCTGCTGAAGGGGCCAAATTGTCGTCCTCTACCTCTTCCTCCTCCTGGAAATGCAAATTTCCATCTTTGCGCCGGGTTTTCCACAGAATGCTATCTGTGATTCTACCATGCGTGTCATCGTCCTCATCTGATGGGTCTTCCTTACCCGCAGTCAGCGGATCCTCTGATCCAGAGGTCGATCTGCAGACTGCGACCCACGAGAAAGACGCAAACAGAGGTTAGAGAATGTTTGGAGGTCATCCAGCTTTCCTAGTGTACATTAAAGTTGTAATTTGCACAACAGAACTGTATTATTATCTATTCACAGACATCACTGGAGAGCAGAGCTCCCCCTCCAGCACTGAGGATACTGCCTCATCTGCAGAAAGTAGACCCTCAGATCTGGAGTCCAGCGGAGGCTACACCTCTACCAGCGCTGATGTTTCCTCCTCTGAAGAGAGTGGGAAGATTGATCTGCTGGCTGAACTTCAGGCCGCAGCAGTTCGTGAAGGGTAGAGAAGTTAAAGGGGTCATATGATGCGATTTCAATTGTTCCTTTCTCTTTGGAGTGTTACAAGCTCTTGGTGCATAAAGAAGATCTGTAAAGTTGCAAAGACTAAAGTCTCAAATCCAAAGAGATATTATTTATAAAAGTTAAGAGTCAGCCACGCCTACCTAAAACGGCTCGTTCTAACACGCCCCCACATGTCTACATCACCATGTGGGAAGATTTGCATAACGCCGCCCAAATGTTCACACAAAGAAAGAAGGCGTAACTTTTATTCTCGCTGTAGTTTTGTTGTTGCTGCCGCTGCTGCCATGTCGTGAAGGCGCTGTGTGTTTCGTTGTAAAAGCGAAACTACTTTGTTTGGTCTTCCAAAAGAGGACGATATCCGCTTCGTCATTTTAGCAGCATCATATGACCCCTTTAATTAAAACTGTTAATGTGTTAATAACTATATAATAAATTAGCCTAATATGCCATGTACTGTATAATACAGTAATTCATTCAAACAAATTTTTATCTCTTCACAGATGCAGCTGGCGATCAAACCATCTCTGATGTGGATCTTGACTGGTGGGTGATGGGAATGAATGTTGCGTGTTCATGTAATTGCAGAGTACTTACTGTAATCAGAACCTCACATGGACAAACACAATATAAAGCGTTGCAGTGATGAGGTTTTTATGAAGGCCATCCTGGATGTTAGCGTCACCCAGCTCCCTTTGACCAAAACCCAAAGGAGTCTTCCATTGACTTTTGATATTTTGTTCATAATGATAATCTTGTTTTCCCATCCTCAGTGTGCAAGCCAGTATGTTCTTCCAACAGCATTGCCATCCAACATCAAGCACTTGGGGTAAATGTCACACAACTAGTTAAGTTTAAACACACATACATACTCGCATATAAAGTGCTTTTCTCAGCCGTCCTTTGATTGAAAACTTCCTATCAGTTTCCCCAATTTAGGAAACACATGCTAATCTAAGAGCTAAGAGCGTGTAGCCGTTCTTCCTGATGTCACGTGCCAGCCTCAAAACACCAGCTCATCCGACCTCCTTGATTCCTCATGGTCATCTTGGGCATCGAACACCAGAACATCCGTTTGCATTCCAGTTTCTGAAGGCTTTTCAGTCAACTTAAGGCCGGGCAGGTTGACTAGCTGTACTTTCCCTGGCAGTCAGCATTATTTGCCTTGTGGCCTCCTTCAGTGGAGAGATGCATTCATCTACATGAAATAAGAAATAAATTGTGTTTTTGTGAAGTGTCATCTGAAAGACGTACACTCACATGAGAAGAAGATGTTACTTACGTTTTTTTTATAAAACATATTTTAATTACATTGTGCGGGTCACACCTCTCTCAATGTATATTTCGGTATGTTAAAGTAACGTGACCCGTGGTGTTTCACTAAAGGTCAGATGCACTCGTAGCATAGTGCAGTTTGGTGATGTGAAGAGTGAAAATTACACAATAAAAACTCTTACTACTGTGCTTTACCAGCAGAGAAAACAAGTACCTGTGTGGCCAAAGAAGCAGAATAGTTCTGAAGCCAAAAGAAAGACTGACAAAAAACAAGTGTAAACATCAGTACAAGGAGGAAAGACTTGATGACAGACAAAATCCTGATACCCAGTTCACTTCTTTTTATAAGAAAGTAAGACCTTCATGCTGATCCATGTCAATAGATGGCAGAATTAATGAATGCCCCTTTAATGGTAGTCTAACCCAGTGGTTCCCAACCCTGGTCCTTGAGGCACCCCAACACTGCACATGTTGCATGTCTCCTTTCTCTGACGCACCAGTTTCAGGTGTTGGGAGTCTCAACTAATGAGCTGATGACCTGAATCAGGTGTGTTTGATTAAGGAGACATGCAGTTCCCAACCCTGGTCCTGGAGGCACCTCAACACTGCACATTTTGCATGTCTCCTTTCTCTGACGCACCTGATTCAGGTCATCAGCTCATTAGTTGAGACTCCCAACACCTGAAACTGGTGCGTCAGAGAAAGGAGACATGCAAAATGTGCAGTGTTGAGGTGCCTCCAGGACCAGGGTTGGGAACCACTGGTCTAACCAACAGACGTTAAAACATGCTGATTAGCAAAGAAATGTTTGGTATTGTGAGCATTCTAGAGATTAGAAGTGTCATGCTAAAAATACACCAAATTATGCAGATATGTCATCATTTGATGGTTTGTGTGTACTCCTATCTGTAGCACTGCTCCAGTTGCATAACTGGTATATGTTTGAGTCATACATCAACATTTTTCAGTAGTAACTCATCGACTTGTTTATTTTTTTCTCTTCTGACACTGCTCGCTTGAGCTTCACCTGACAGACCTCGAAACATTCAATCGAATTTATAGTTACTGAAAGACATGAAAAATAATCTTTGGGCAGTTCATGCACAGTAGGCGTCTTAGTACAAAATTACAAGACAAAATAAATAAACTGCATTGTAAAATATTTACAAAGAAAATCAAGACAATTCAGTCTTGGCATCTCATGCAACTTCCAAAAAAATATACAAACACTTTTTGAAGGGGTGGCATTGCAAACGAAATGCCCAGAGATATCACACGTGGATCTGTAAAAGCATCTCCATGTCTCTCTTTAACAGTGGGCTCACATACTGTGCAGAGGTGGACTTCCTCTAAACGTTTCACAACTAGAGATGCCTGATGCTGGCAAATTGTTCATAGCAAATGCAGAGACCGTCTCATGAGTAGCTCTCGTTCTCATTCCATGTAGTCATCCATTGCTTCTTCTCCAAGGGATCTAACATGTCCGTTCCATCTTTCAAGAGACGTGTCTCCTTACGAATCCTCACCGCGTGATATTTCGGAACGCTGTCCTCATATTTGGAGCGTTTGAAAAATCCACACTGACGGAGAAAGAACAGAAGCACATTAAGCATCATTGCAAAACTCGATTTGAAAATCATTCTGCGTTTATGTGCTTTGGAGAACACCGAGACGGGACATGCTTGACAAAACGGGACACGAAGAAGCACATCCATCGACACAATACAAAACAAAACCGGGCTTCACACGGAAAGAGCGAAGCACGCTGTGCAGCATGTGTCTTTCCCTTCCTTTTGTCAAAGGACAGGACGAGTTAGTGAGTTAGGCCACACGTCATGCAGACACCAATCTGCTGCAGCGATCGGGTTTTACCCTGGTAAGGAGAGCTAGGCCTCAGTGGACTGTTTGTCTGAGGGCTGAGCGTGAATCTCAGCTTTGTGAAAAGCGGCATCATACTCGTCCTTCTGGGCCCGCTTGAAGAAACCGCACTACAGAGGGGGCAAATTCAGGGGTCATTGCATACACGTCATGATAAGGTTTGTGCTAAACACCGTGGAATTCCACTGACACATCTTTTCATCTGATTAATCTACTGGTCACAAAAAGTATTTGGAGGGTAAAACCTGAATACAAATGTGGGGATGTCATTGCATACTCAAATGCTGCAGGAGAATTTGGCTGCACTCCTCGTTTTTGCTCAATGTCTTTGAATCAGTTGGTGTTTTGGTGATTTTAGTGAATATATATAGAGTCAGTTCTCCTCAAGACCACACAAGTTTCCTAGCAGAGGAACCACATGTGTAGAGAATCACATTAAAGGTGGGGTAAGCAATTTCTGCTAGCCAATGTTGACATTTGAAATCACCAAAACAAACACGCCCCAACCCCAAAAAGGGTCTTGCCCCTATTTTGATAGCTCCGCCCCACACATACGTACGCAACGATTAGTTCTGTGAAACAAAGCTTGTTGCACAAAAATGTTACACCGTGTCTACACCAGACGCGAGTGGCGCGGCGCAACAACATAACCCTTCTTTTGTTCCACAGACGTTTTCGTCTTTTGTTTTTTATCCGCCATCTCTATCTTTCTGTCGCTCGGCTCGGCTCGCTAATGTCCGTCCCGTGCACTGAAAACTTTCTCCTCCACATCATGAGTAGACACGCCCCTTACTGCTGATTGGCTACAAGTTTGTTTTGCTATTCGACCCGAATCAGTTTTCTAAAGCGTTTTTTGAAAAATCGCTTACCCCACCTTTAACTATCAACACGGTCCACTAACCCTTCGTGAAAAAGAAGTGCTCTTAATTGTACTGAAGGTGCACTTGTTGTGTACTTAAAAGTATATTTTAAAAAACTGTACTTGCAGATAATATAATATTAAGTAAAACACCACTTAAGTGTACTTAGAGCACACTTTCGTGACTGTTTTCAACACACTTAAGTACACTTTTAAAATACATTTAAAATAATATAATATTGTGTTGTGTGTTAAAGTACACTTGTTTTGACTAGCATACTAAATCCTATCCTATCCTACTTGATTATAATTTTAACTGTATTGTGTTATATATTGGATATTATATTTGAAGGTTAATATTTTTTTATGTACTAAATTTCAACTTTATCATTACAAATGTGTAATTATAAATATATTTAAGTACATGACATACAAGTACAAGTTAGAGTATATTTTAGTTTACCATAAATACTTGGCAGTACACTTTAACTATATTTCAAAGAAATTAGAAATATGAAATATGAAATTAAATATGAAGATATACTGAAGTCCTACTTAAGTGGGTCAGAAAAGCACTATAAAGTTCAGCTAATTGAATTTGATATAAATATAAACTATAATAATAATAAATAAATATTCCAACTGCAATTAAGCGTCCAAAAACATTACCTCCTGTTTGCACTTAAGTACATTCTTCAGTAATTTTTAACAAAAACTCATAAACTCAGAAAATGTCACAATTATTTTATTTATTTCTGTTTTTGTGTGCGTGTGTGTGTTTGAACATTTAAAAAGTGTATTTGTGGTATCTCTTTTGAAAAAATATTTGACACTTTTTATTTTTTGTTATATGGAATGTAATGGCTTTTTTTTTCTTTTTCTTTTTTTTAGGTGTAGTGCATTCTCCAAATTCTTTGTAGGACCGTTAAAAGTGTAAACCAGGATAAATAAAGCTAGACATTTAACAAATACTTAAACAAATTCAATGAAAAAATGAATCGAAAAGTCCACGTATAAGCTTTCAACCAGAACTATTTCTAAAGCAACCATATGGAGAATGCTATTGGGTTTTCGTTTACTTTATGTTTGTGCGTGTGAGTGTTTTATTACCTTCCAGAGTAACAGAACTAGAAGCGCCAGCATTAGTATTCCTGCTAAAACAGCCACAAGAATGATCCACCAGGGAACGCCTCCGAACGGAGTCACGGTCGTCTCCGGGAACACGGTCAGCCTCACCTGCCCATCACATCTACAGTAAGTCTAGCTGTTTTGATGACTCACACAGTACATCATTTACATGTTTAAATGTCTTAAATGTAACAGATTTAACTGTGTTACACTTGAATAGGAAACTGTGTTACCTGGGTCTCAGGATTTTTAAGGACAATGTTCTTGGCAGAAACATCCAGACTTATGGAGGCTTTCACTATTATGTCGAGGTAATTGTAGGACACGTAATCCTGTTTTGGAGAGGAGCACAAAACAGAACGCTTTAACAACCCAGGACATTCTTTCAAAGGAACAAAATAAGCTCTCTTTATTGTCCTTACTTCAAGGAAAGTGGAATTCCACAGGCGGGATTTTAAAATGATGACCGCAGTGCTGTCCAAGCCCTGTAGGGGGCATTTGATCTCCACACATCTGGCATCCCCACTGCATGACTACAAGGAAAAATAAAATTCATTTCAAGAAGTTGTTTTTTGGTGCTGGCATTGCTAAAATGTAAAGTTTCAGTCTCAGTACCAGAATCTTGTGCTTGCGTTTGTCAGGGAAGAGGGCTGTTTTAACCACCTCAGCTGGCTTCCGCTCCTCTAGCTCACGCTTTCTCCTGGTTGATCTTGACTCCTAAAAGTGTCACAGATGGGTGTTGTTATTTGGTTTCATCATCATCAATCTCAGTCAGATAGGTCAATGTTTTCTCAATCTAGCATACTATGTTGACCAGTTTAAAACATTGAAAGCATCAAAAACAGCATTCAATCAGACTTAAACTATGAATATTTGGTACCTCACTCAGTCTGAGAGGGTTCATCTCTCTCTCAGGTGAACAGGTGACTAACTGCAGGTCCCTGGTGTTGATCTTCATCAGATACAGCAGCCATTTCCCCACAGAGCTTTCTTTAGGCCACTGGATGTTCAGGGATGCAGTTCCAAAAGACTTCAGAGGCTTTCCCAAATTAATCACCTGCACAAAATAAAAAAGTAGAGTTAAAAAGAAAAATACCTGAAGTGATATATGAAAGGTATATATGAACTATTTTAGCATTTACTCTGAATTCATATTCGACCAAGCTGCCGACTTCCTCCTCTGTCTTCATGGCGCTCATGCCTCTTACTTCACCTCCAAAATAGACCTGAGATGGCTTGGCAACCCTGATGCACAACAAGAAGACACAGCCATCAGATACAACATGCTTGCTGACATGATGTGACTGGACATAACACAACTAAATGTGTATAGATGCTTGTGAAAAAGAATGCATGTGAATGTGCATTTGTAGTGTATATAAAATCTTAAAACTATATAAAAAAAAACTACTTGCAGATAATATAACATTAATGAAATAAAAGGCAACTTGTGTGTATTTAAAGAGAGTACACTTTCATGAATGTTCAACACATTATGGACACTTTTAAAAAGTGGACTTTACAATAATATCAGATTAAATGTACATTTTAAATCACTGTTTTAATACACATTTGTTTAATTGTAATGTTAACTTTAGTGTGTTATTCAATAAGTTGAAATATACTAAATTGCAACTTCATTCCATGTTTTAAAGAAAATGAAATTACAAATAAATATGTACTCAAGTCCTACCTAAGTGGGTCAAAACATTCTAAAATTCGGCTAATTGAATTTAATATAAATTTAAGCTTGAATTGCAATCGTCATGCTTCCAAAAACATTCAATTCACACTTAAGTATATTCTTTTGAAGCATATTATTTCAGCAATAAGTACTCTAAAGTGTGCTAAAGTGTACTTCTTTTTCACAAGGGGAGTTATTCTGGTAATTATGTGATGGCAGAGATACAGTATGTTAGTAGTTATTAACAGTTGCTTTTAACCTGAGGTTAAAGGGTTAGTTCACCCAAAAATGAAAATTCTGTCATTAATTACTCACCCTCTTGTCGTTTCAAACCCGTAAGACCTTCGTTCATCTTCGCAACACAAATTAAGATATTTTTGATGGAATCAATATACATGTTTAAATCAATAGTGATTCTGAAATTTCAGACATACGTTTCCAGCTGAAGGTCGATCTCGACCTCTTTGGTGTCGAGCGATATCTTGCCAGTGCTCAATATGATATAGAATGTTGCCTACAAAAAACATTTGTATTAAAATGACAATTCATAAATTAGAGTAATATTGCATCTTTGAAGTAGTACTGACCTCCGAATCTCTTTTAAAAGGATTTCCAAGCTCGCAGTCTGCCAGGGAGCCATTCTGATTGGCAGCACAGATCACATGTTTATCCTGCAGGACGACATGGGTTTGGTTACACAACATCATGGCATACAATACAGTTGTATTTAAGGCTTTACGGTTTGCTAGTCTCCTATTGTGAGGACTGTGTGGAAAAAAAGAGATCATCATAATGGGAAATTGAGCCATTTAGTCTACTGAATCCCTTACAAAACTAACTGACTTTAAAAACAACAAGAGAAAGAGTTCATAGAAATATGGCAACAATATTTTTGTTTAATGGTGAAATAATGAATGGAATCGTTCTGAAAAGTGATGGAATTTAGACAGATTTGTGACCCACTTACAGTAGTTCTCAGAGATCTGAATCCAGAGTACGAGAGGGATTCATCAAACTGCCCAACCAATTTGGCTTCATGAGCATCATCTCCATTCCTGTTCCTGACTGTGACCTCCAAAGCAATGTCCTTCTGATCACTCAGAGAAATCACCGGCACCCCATTCTCCCTGAGAGATCCATTTGAAAATTTAGCACCAACTAAGAAACCTTGTATATTGATTATAAATGATAAGCAATCTAGACTATCAGTGTATATAACGATTTTTGTTTATAACAAATGTTTAATAGCATGTTTACACTCTAAAAAAATGCTGGGTTAAATACAACCCAGTGCTGGGTAAAATAGGGACAAACCCAGCAATTGGGTTGTAACATACTATTGCTATTTCACTTTACTTAGTTTTTTCAAGGCAATCGGTTTGCATGCTTTTTTTAAGTAAGCCCAACTAATTAGATTTTACAGTGTAGTTATATATATAAGATCACTATTTATGGTATTAATGCATAATTTTTCACTTGCGATCAGCTGATATATTAGCTGTTAATAGCAGGTGTAAACAGAGCTAATGTAAATGAGCTTCTGTGAGCTGGTGTGTAGTAGTGTGTGATGTTGTTCTGATACACACAGCGGTAGAGGAGGAAACACATCTTGTTTGGACTCCCTGTAGCAGAACCTGTACTGCAGGTGTAGGTTACTCTGACAGATGTTGTCTGTGCCACATCCCTCCTTCAGGAAGTTCACCTAGGCCAGGAAAGATGGTAAATCAAATCTGAAGTCTATGTTGTTGTTTTTTATATTGCTTCATTAATAAGCCATTTTTTGCCTATGCAAGATGTAGTATAATACACAGTTTAGTTGAGTTCCTTAAAAAAATTGTATAAGGCAATCAATGCTTTTTACATCAATTACATTCTAAATCTAAAGATTAAAGTAGAGTTTAAGATGTATTGTATTACTGCACAAAGCGTGCAGTAAGTTATGTTACGAGTATACCTCAGTGCTTTTTTTAAGTAAGCCCAACTAATTAGATTTTACAGTGTAGTAATATATATAAGATCACTATTTATGGTATTAATGCATCATTTTTCACTTGCGATCAGCTGATATATTAGCTGTTAATAGCAGGTGTAGACAGAGCTAATGTAAATGAGCGTCTGTGAGCTGGTGTGTAGTAGTGTGTGATGTTGTTCTGATACACACAGCGGTAGAGGAGGAAACACATCTTGTTTGGACTCCCTGTAGCAGAACCTGTACTGCAGGTGTAGGTTACTCTGACAGATGTTGTCTGTGCCACAACCCTCCTTCAGGAAGTTCACCTAAGCCAGGAAAGATGGCAAATCAAACCTTTTTTAATAGTACTTGTAATAAGTTTTCCTAAATAGCGTGCAGTAAATTGTGGCTATACCTCTGTGATGGTCTTGTTGGGCACAGTGGAGTCTAGTATTGGTGTTAGTTGTGGCAGAGAGCTCTGCCGTTTGCCTCTCTTAGCGCTCTGAATGGCCAAAGACACCTCGATAGGAATGGCTCTGAGCTTATCCCTGATGCCTTCCTGAAAACCAGCACATAGTAGATCCCACTCAGTCAACGTGTATTGAAATAAATAACGACAGCTTAAACAGAGGCTGTTGGAATGTCATAATAATTCCAAAATTCCAAAATGTGAATTAAAGGAATTGTGCACTCAGAAATAAAAATCTCGGGTTACACTTTATTTTAAGGTGTCCTTGTTGCAGTGTAATTATACATGCAAGTACTGAGTAATATTAATTAACTACATGTACTTACTATATGGTTAGGGTTTGGCTTAGGGTTACTTGCATGTAATTATGCATAATTAATTGTTATTATAATAGTAAGTACATGTAACATGTGTAACAAGGACACTTTAAAAAGAAAGTGTTAAAGTGTTACCCCAATGCACTGTTGATGTATGATTCTCGTAAACAAAAACGGACAAGGTTAAAACTCATAAAGTGACTAAGTGACTAAGTCACTGGAGGGGAAGATTTTCATGTTGGTCTGTTCCTCACCAATAGCAATCTCCAATAGCTATATATTTCTTAAATGCATGCTATAGATCTTATTGTGAACCATGCATATGTTTTGGACATCATAATGTTTAATCAAAATGTTATAACTCAATCTTCTGGCGGAAATGACTTTTCTCTGGTGACATATGCAGGACTTCTCCAATCATTTAATCCACTTAAACCTCACCCCTGCGAGCTCACTTTCATCTGCCTCCATATTTGAGTGCCACACCCACATCTCACAAGCCAATCAACAACAGATGCACAGAACCAAGTCCCCGCCCTCCATGCTTTTTTTTTGATAATCAGTTAAACTCGGATGTGCAGCAAAATATCTTTCGCTAATTCCGTTTCATCACAACTTTAAAGCTTTATTTACTTGTAGTCTGAGTTTGGTCTTGTAACAGGCTTTCTTGTTCTGTCCTCGTAGCTCCAGAGAGCCGGTCGACTGGAAGTCCTGATCCATCGCACTCTTCTCCAGAAACACAACCCTAGATGGAAGACCCAGCTTCCTGCGGTACCACTTGCATGCTTTTTTTAAGTAAGCCCAACTAATTAGATTTTACAGTGTAGTAATATATATAAGATCACTATTTATGGTATTAATGCATCATTTTTCACTTGCGATCAGCTGATATATTAGCTGTTAATAGCAGGTGTAGACAGAGCTAATGTAAATGAGCGTCTGTGAGCTGGTGTGTAGTAGTGTGTGATGTTGTTCTGATACACACAGCGGTAGAGGAGGAAACACATCTTGTTTGGACTCCCTGTAGCAGAACCTGTACTGCAGGTGTAGGTTACTCTGACAGATGTTGTCTGTGCCACAACCCTCCTTCAGGAAGTTCACCTAAGCCAGGAAAGATGGCAAATCAAACCTTTTTTTAATAGTACTTGTAATAAGTTTTCCTAAATAGCGTGCAGTAAATTGTGGCTATACCTCTGTGATGGTCTTGTTGGGCACAGTGGAGTCTAGTATTGGTGTTAGTTGTGGCAGAGAGCTCTGCCGTTTGCCTCTCTTAGCGCTCTGAATGGCCAAAGACACCTCGATAGGAATGGCTCTGAGCTTATCCCTGATGCCTTCCTGAAAACCAGCACATAGTAGATCCCACTCAGTCAACGTGTATTGAAATAAATAACGACAGCTTAAACAGAGGCTGTTGGAATGTCATAATAATTCCAAAATTCCTAATTCCAAAATGTGAATTAAAGGAATTCATGCATCAGAAATAAAAATCTCGGGTTACACTTTATTTTAAGGTGTCCTTGTTGCAGTGTAATTATACATGCAAGTACTGAGTAATATTAATTAACTACATGTACTTACTATATGGTTAGGGTTTGGCTTAGGGTTACTTGCATGTAATTATGCATAATTAATTGTTATTATAATAGTAAGTACATGTAACATGTGTAACAAGGACACTTTAAAAAGAAAGTGTTACCAAATCTCGCCAATGCACTGTTGATGTATGATTCTCGTAAACAAAAACGGACAAGGTTAAAACTCATAAAGTGACTAAGTTAACAGTTCACTGGAGGGGAAGATTTTCATGTTGGTCTGTTCCTCACCAATAGCAATCTCCAATAGCTATATATTTCTTAAATGCATGCTATAGATCTTATTGTGAACCATGCATATGTTTTGGACATCATAATGTTTAATCAAAATGTTATAACTCAATCTTCTGGCGGAAATGACTTTTCTCTGGTGACATATGCAGGACTTCTCCAATCATTTAATCCACTTAAACCTCACCCCTGCGAGCTCACTTTCATCTGCCTCCATATTTGAGTGCCACACCCACATCTCACAAGCCAATCAACAACAGATGCACAGAACCAAGTCCCCGCCCTCCATGCTTTTTTTTTGATAATCAGTTAAACTCGGATGTGCAGCAAAATATCTTTCGCTAATTCCGTTTCATCACAACTTTAAAGCTTTATTTACTTGTAGTCTGAGTTTGGTCTTGTAACAGGCTTTCTTGTTCTGTCCTCGTAGCTCCAGAGAGCCGGTCGACTGGAAGTCCTGATCCATCGCACTCTTCTCCAGAAACACAACCCTAGATGGAAGACCCAGCTTCCTGCGGTACCACTCTGCCTCAAGTGTACAGGAAATGGCTGGCAAAATAAATAAATAAAAAATAAACAAACAAAACATTTAGAATGTGTGAGCTTCAGACCTCAATACATTTTTATTTCAGTAAACATACACTCTAAAAAATGCTGGGTTAAATACAACCCAGTGCTGGGTAAAATAGGTACAAACCCAGCAATTGGGTTGTTTTGACCCAGCGGTTGGGTTACTACCCAGAAGGTTGGGTTAAACATTTAACCAAACCGCTGGGTCAAAACAGCTCAATTGCTGGGTTTGTCCCTATTTTACCCAGCACTGGGTTGTATTTAACCCAGCATTTTTTAGAGTGTAGCATCTAGCATCTTGTCTGTCAGCATTAATAACACAGAATACATATGGACTAAATCTTAAGCACTTTTCACATTAAGAACATTAAGTATAAAGATAACAACAATAATGATAACTATATTAGCATTTACACTAACAGATGGTAGCCTTCTGTTTATTATGAGCATATGCTGCCATTATGTCGCCTGCTGCTTAAAACCCTCAAGCTCTTTACAATCGGGTGGATTCTGATTGGCTGACAATGTTTTACAGTTATTGTTATCATCCTCGGTGGGAACAGCCCTTTAGACTAAATAATACAAAATTATAATAAATAATGATTGTTTGTCAATATAAGAGCATAAACAGTCTTACTGAGTTTGGGGTTGTAGGTGGAGGGCTTTGCTTTATATGAGAAACACGCTTCCACGGTCAAGCTATGAAGGATGCAAGATTAAACACACATGAATATTTCCCACAGCACAGAGTTCCAAATGTCTAGCACATTTATGAGAGATGCTTTCTGAGCTCTTGATTTGTCAGGATCTCACCAAACGCTGTTGCCACATGTTTTTTTCATCAAGTCAATTTCCTTCGGTGTCACCTTGATGTCTTTCTTGATGCTAATAACTGTTTTGGACCTGCACACGAGAGGGATGTTATATAACGCTATAGCATCTCAAAACATCTTTAGGTAATGACTTTGACATGAGAAGTGAGCTATCAGTACCTGTATATGAAAACTGTGTCAGAGAGCGAGCCCACGGCGAGATCAGGGTACGAGTTCTGATCCAGGTCCATGTTTCCAGCCAGAGAATAGCCAAACATCTTCATGTTGTGCTGTTTACCCTCCAGTATCTGCAAGATCAGGTCAGATGTCTTAGTGTTTGTAGACAAAGGTAAGGATGTATTAGTTGTTTAACGGCAAAGACTACCAAAAAAAAAAAAATAAATAACCGCCCTCCATGCTTTTTTTTTGATAATCAGTTAAACTCGGATGTGCAGCAAAATATCTTTCGCTAATTCCGTTTCATCACAACTTTAAAGCTTTATTTACTTGTAGTCTGAGTTTGGTCTTGTAACAGGCTTTCTTGTTCTGTCCTCGTAGCTCCAGAGAGCCGGTCGACTGGAAGTCCTGATCCATCGCACTCTTCTCCAGAAACACAACCCTAGATGGAAGACCCAGCTTCCTGCGGTACCACTCTGCCTCAAGTGTACAGGAAATGGCTGGCAAAATAAATAAATAAAAAATAAACAAACAAAACATTTAGAATGTGTGAGCTTCAGACCTCAATACATTTTTATTTCAGTAAACATACACTCTAAAAAATGCTGGGTTAAATACAACCCAGTGCTGGGTAAAATAGGGACAAACCCAGCAATTGAGCTGTTTTGACCCAGCGGTTTGGTTAAATGTTTAACCCAACCTTCTGGGTAGTAACCCAACCGCTGGGTCAAAACAACTCAATTGCTGGGTTTGTCCCTATTTTACCCAGCACTGGGTTGTATTTAACCCAGCATTTTGTAGAGTGTAGCATCTAGCATCTTGTCTGTCAGCATTAATAACACAGAATACATATGGACTAAATCTTAAGCACTTTTCACATTAAGAACATTAAGTATAAAGATAACAACAATAATGATAACTATATTAGCATTTACACTAACAGATGGTAGCCTTCTGTTTATTATGAGCATATGCTGCCATTATGTCGCCTGCTGCTTAAAACCCTCAAGCTCTTTACAATCGGGTGGATTCTGATTGGCTGACAATGTTTTACAGTTATTGTTATCATCCTCGGTGGGAACAGCCCTTTAGACTAAATAATACAAAATTATAATAAATAATGATTGTTTGTCAATATAAGAGCATAAACAGTCTTACTGAGTTTGGGGTTGTAGGTGGAGGGCTTTGCTTTATATGAGAAACACGCTTCCACGGTCAAGCTATGAAGGATGCAAGATTAAACACACATGAATATTTCCCACAGCACAGAGTTCCAAATGTCTAGCACATTTATGAGAGATGCTTTCTGAGCTCTTGATTTGTCAGGATCTCACCAAACGCTGTTGCCACATGTTTTTTTCATCAAGTCAATTTCCTTCGGTGTCACCTTGATGTCTTTCTTGATGCTAATAACTGTTTTGGACCTGCACACGAGAGGGATGTTATATAACGCTATAGCATCTCAAAACATCTTTAGGTAATGACTTTGACATGAGAAGTGAGCTATCAGTACCTGTATATGAAAACTGTGTCAGAGAGCGAGCCCACGGCGAGATCAGGGTACGAGTTCTGATCCAGGTCCATGTTTCCAGCCAGAGAATAGCCAAACATCTTCATGTTGTGCTGTTTACCCTCCAGTATCTGCAAGATCAGGTCAGATGTCTTAGTGTTTGTAGACAAAGGTAAGGATGTATTAGTTGTTTAACGGCAAAGACTACCAAAAAAAAAAAAATAAATGTTGACTATCCCTATAACACATTTGTGGGTGGAGCTACTGTAAATAGCCTCTATCAACAAGGCAGGCTATTTGCACTTAATGTAAACAGACACTCTGGGGGGGGGGAAAATCCATAGACGCTTATAATGCGTGTATCTGGCAACACGACTGAGGCTGAGCCCGCGTCCTCAATCACAACTCGCTCAAGGGATGAGGCCATGTAACGTAACCTTTTCACGATGATAATATATATATTTTTTTTTCATCCAAATAGCTAGCTGAAATACTTATGCGGCCTGCCAGAATGAATTATGGCTTGTACGGCCCCTCATACAGACCCTTTGCTGTGACACTCATATATTTAACTCAGGTGCTGTCCATTTCTTCTGATCATCCTTGAGATGGTTCTACACCTTCATTTGAATCCAGCTGTGTTTGATTATACTGATTGGACTTGATTAGGAAAGCCACACACCTGTCTATATAAGAC